>NC_047119.1:40786861-41142163 GCF_902500255.1 Thalassophryne amazonica | reverse complement strand
TGTGTATGTGTATGTGTATATGTGTGTATATATGTGTATATATGTGTGTATGTGTGTATGTGTATATGTATATGTGTATATGTGTATATATATATAGTGAAGAAAATAAGTATTTGAACACCCTGCGGTTTTGCAAGTTCTCCCACTTAGAAATCATGGAGGGGTCTGAAATTTTCATCTTAGGTGCATGTCCACTGTGACAGACATAATCTTAAAAAAAAAAAAAAAAAAAAAAATCCGGAAATCACAATATATGATTTTTATAATTTCTTTGTATGTTACTGCTGCAAATAAGTTTTTGAACACCTACCAACAAGCAAGAATTCTGGCTCACACAGACCTGTTAATTTGCACCTAATTGCACCTGTTTGAACTTGTTACCTGTATAAAAGACACCTGTTCACACACTCAATCAATCACACTCCAACCTGTCCACCATAGCCAAGACCAAAGAGCTGTCAAAGGACACCAGGGACAAAACTGTAGACCTACACAAGGCTGGGATGGACTACAGGACAACAGGCAAGCAGCTTGGTAGAAGACAACTGTTATGATTATTTATTAGAAAGTGGAAGAAACACAAGATGACTGTCAATCTCCCTCGGTCTGGGATTCCATGCAAGATCTCACTTTGTAGGGTAAGGATGATTCTGAGAAAGCTCAGAACTACACAGGAGGACCTGGTCAATGACCTGAAGAGAGCTGGGGCCACAGTCACAAAGATTACATTAGTATCACATGATGCTGTCATGGTTTTAAAATCCTGCAGGGCAGCATGGTCACCCTGCTCAAGCCAGCACATGTCCAGGCCCATCTGAAGTTCACCAGTGACCATCTGGATGATCCAGAGGAGGCATGGGAGAAGGTCATGTGGTCAGATGAGACCAGAATAGAGCTTTTTGGAATCAACTCCACTTACCATGTTTAGAGGATGAGAACAACCCCAAGAAAACCATCCCAACCATGAAGCATGGGGGTGGAAACATCATACTCTGGGGGTGCTATTCTGCAAAGGGGACAGGACAACTGCACCGTATTGAAGGGATGATGGATGGGGTCATGTATTGCGAGATTTTGGCAAACAAACTCCTTCCCTCAGTAAGAGCATGGAAGATGGGTCATGGATGGGCTTTCCAGCATGACAATGACCCCAAACACACAGCCAGGGCAACTAAGGAAAGGCTCCGTAAGAAGCATTTCAAGGTCCTGGAGTGGCCTGGCCAGTCTCCAGACCTGAACTCAATAGAAAATCTTTGGAGGGAGCTGAAACTCCAAACCTGAAAGATCTAGAGAAGATCTGTATGGAGGAGTGGACCAAAATCCCTGCTGCAGTGTGTGAAAACCTGGTGAAAAACTACAGGAAACGCTTGACGTCTGTAATTGCAAATAAAGGCTACTGTACCAAATATTAACATTGATTTTCACAGGTGTTCAAATACTTATTTGCAGCAGTAACATACAAATAAATTATTAAAAAATCATACATTGTGATTTCCGGATTTTTTTATTTTTTTTTTAGATTATGTCCCTCACAGTGGACATGCACCTAAGATGAAAATTTCAGACCCCTCCATGATTTCTAAGTGGGAGAACTTGCAAAATCGCAGGGTGTTCAAATACTTATTTTCCTCACTGTGTGTATATATATATATATATATATATATATATATATATATGTATATATATATATATATATATATATATATAAATGGACTGCATTTATATAGCGCTTTTCCATCTGCATCAGACGCTCAGAGCGCTTTACAATTATGCCTCACATTCACCCCAAGGCGCTCACTACACACCAGGAGCAATAGGGGATTTAGGCCTTGCCCAATATATATATATATATATATATATATATGTGTGTGTGTGTACCTTGGAAAAAATCTTCAAGGTCAAAGTCCTGTTAGAAGCTGCTGTTGATGAGCTAAATTAGATTTGATCAAATGTCAAAGGTATGTATTTAGTTCATGCACTTGAATCAAAGGTTTTTTTTGTGGTGTTGCCAGGTTTTTTTTTCTTCAACTTTTTGGTTTCTGAATTCTTTTTCAGATAATTTTCAGAGAACATTGGTTATCTCTGCTATGTACAATTTGTTGTTGCTTTTTAGCACTTGGTTTCCAAATGATAACTGGAAGATAGACAAACAGTCATAAAATTGGAACCTCCATCCAGTTTTGGTGGTGTAGGTAAATCCATAACAGAAAAATGAGAGTGACTGAAGCACTTTTGATTGAGAAATGTACACCAAATGGGCTTTTCAATATTAAATTCAAATGTCCACAAAATCCACAATCAGATCCAGATCAAACTTTGTCAGGCGATCACACTTGCCAGTCTGTACATCGCTTTCAAATATGAGAGTGATTGGGGCACGTTTGATTAAGATATAATGTAAAATATACATTAAATTTAAATGGCCACAAAATCTGTAATCTGGATCAGATCCGGATCAAGCTTTATCAGTCGATAAAGGATATTTATTTATTTTATTCAGAATTCCCCTAGTCTTGATCTGTATTTTGAATTAACCTTTCCTGATTACCGAAATGGCTCGTGTGTCATACCACTAACAAAGTGAGGAATTCTGTGATCATTTCTGATCCTACGTTGTCTAGAGATATTATGAGATATTACTGCTTTCTTCCACCTGCGAAACATAGCAAAGATTCATCCCATCCTGTCTATGGCTGATGCTGAGACCCTGATTCATGCGTTTGTTTCTTGTAGACTGGACTACTACAATGATCTATTTTCTGGTTTACTGCAGTTCAGCATTAGGGCTCCAGTTGGTTCAAAATGCTGCTGCCAGACTCTTGACGGGAAGCAGAAAGTTAAACCGCATTACACCCATTTTGGCATCTCTTTACTGGCTTCCTGTTTCTGTGAGATCAGATTTTAAGGTTCTGCTATTAACCTATAAATTTATTCATGGACTACCACCTAACGACGTAGCTGACTTGATAAAATCCTATGTACCCGCCCGGGCTCTGTGCTCTCAGGGAGCAGGACTACTTTGTGTCCCTTGGGTGAATAAAAAGTCTCCGGGTCACAGAGCTTTCTCTTATCGTGCACCTGTTTTGTGGAATGGTCTTCCTATGGAGATAAAACAGTAAGATTCTGTAGAGATATTTAAGTCCAGACTTAAGACACATTTGTTCTCCCTCTTGTATGGCTAGCATACTGGCATAGTATGGTACTATGCTTCCTATCCATTCAAAGTCATTTTATTAGCAGTGGAACAGGTCTTGGCCTCAACTTCATCTAAATTCTGGGTCTGTTAGTGAAGCTTAGGGCTAGTGGCCAGCGATCACCTTCGTATTTTCTCTGCTTTCCTGTCATTTTACTGCTGATGAATTATACTTTAGGTGTGTTTTTTCCGGCCAACTGATTCTGCTCTTTTTCTCTCTATCTAAGATACATATAATGTCGCTTAGGGCCTCTTCACACATAGTACGCATAAGTACAACTCAGGGCGAATTACGGTGGAACAGCTCATATGAGCGAACCACAAAAACAACAAGCCGACGGGCAAGCGTGAACAATGCCGCTGTGAAGGTTTCGTGTATGCGGGAACACAGTGCGAGCAGCAGCTGCTGTGAAAAAATAAATAAATAAAAAAAATTAAAAATACATGCTGTGATGGTTTGGTGCATGCAGGAACACAGTGCGAGCAGCTGCAAGATGTGGTCGCGCAGCTGCTGTGATAATAAAAAAATTTAAAATACATGCCACCTACGGGATTCAAACCTGCAATTTCCAAAAGCTCTGATTGCCAGCCAGAAACTTTACCACTGAGCTACCATCGCTGTAATGTAACAGGTGCAGGAAAATGGCTGATATCAAGGACATGAACGCATTTTAGAAAAAATAAAACCACACCATATAAAAACACCGCATTTTCTAGAATCCCTCTCATCAAGCGGGCAATACAAGTATGATCTATGTTCCTCTGTAGATGACCCATGGTCACAAACATAAAGTCCTGAAATGACATGAATGAGAAGCCGGGTGCTCTTATCATGTCCACATTTGCTGGTGGCACATTCAGCCAACTCCGCATGTGTGTCCTGCCCAATACACGTCTTGTGGACGGCACGCCGCAGGACAGACACCGCGTCATGTGGAACAGAGCTCACGTGGGTGACGTGACATTCAGATCGCCCACTGCGTGTTATGATCTGACGGTCCGTTTCACCTGGGATAGCTTGTCAATGTGTGCACCATGCGCACGCTCGCTGCAGCCCATTGCAACAGCGATATATGTTTTTATGTATATCCATGTGAGGACAGAAAGCAGACACACGCGCATCACAGTGGGCGGTTGTTAGTTCATGTCCGTCCAAACACGGTACATGTTCCCCAGATGTGATGTCCAGAACCAGGGATCTCCACAGCCGCTCTTGTCGGCGGACACACCCCCTGTCCGTTGCACAGGGTGTGTGTTTGCAAAGCCACACTTGTGGGGGCACTTAGACAAATTTCACATCCAGCTCGACAGTGATCGTCTGCTGACTGTTGTCGTGCTAATAGTGTGAATGGCCACACATTTTCGAAGCGCCAAATGAGCCATGTTAGATGTTTGTGTGTGTCAGCTGGAATTTGGCCGACACCTTGCAGCGAGAGGGTTCGATGGACTCTCACAGCACACACTCTGTCTTTCAGCCGCTGGTGTGCGCAAATAGTTGTAGCAACAGGTGTATGAGGCAGCTAAGATTTTACACATATTGCATACGATTCCTGCTTCATGCATATACAGTCGTACTATGTGTGAAGAGGCCCTTTAGGATTGTAGGACTGACTGTTACAAATGGCAGGGTGCCAGACTGCCTGTGAGAAGCCAGGCCTGTAGCTGTGCAGTCTGCGTTTGGCATGGATGTTGTCACAGGAACAGGCCTACTGATGGCATGAGGAAGCCTGGATGATCCCTGCCTGTGGTGCAAACACCTGCATGGACGTCTCTTCAAATGAATCTTTTTTCTTTTGTAAAGTTGTGTTGTTTGATTTCCTGTTTTCTGTTTCTTCAGCGTTGTTAACTTTTCAAAAACCTTGTAACTGGTAGAATAGCCTAAGCAGGAGGTCACCACTTTGAGTCCGGTCTGCTTGAGGTTTCTTTCTCAATATCATCAGAGGGAGTCTTTCGTGTGTGCTTGCTCTAGGGGTTAAGGTTAGACCTTACTCATGTGAAGCGCCTTGAGGCAGTTTTGTTGTGATTAAATGAGTATGTTGTTTTTGCTGTGGTATGTTTATCCTCGATAAGTTTTTGTGTAACTTTTTGTTTGTATCAAATCTGTCAATAAAGATAAAAAAGAAAAAGTTAGCTGCACGCTAACTAGCCAACACGCCCACTGTGCGACTGGGCCGAGGTGACACGCCTACACTCTGATGACCCCTCCCATTTCTGAAACATGCACACAACGTACTAATGTAACACAGCCTCAAAAATGGGAAGGAGCCAAAGCGCTGACTCCACATTTTTGTGTAAAAATAGCCATAAAAAAAAAAAACGACACCAGGTGGAAACTCAAAATAAGGACAGTCACATCTGAAAAGCATTTTCGGACAGAAGACAGTTTTAAGGCTTCACAGTGAGCAAACTTCACGTTCATGTTGGTGCAGATAAACAATCTGCAACACAAGAGCCAAGAAATCAACTGGAAAACATTTGAATCCTTTAACCAGTGATGTCAAATGAATTAAAGGTATTAAATCACTGCTGCTGTCTTGGTAACGGTGAGCCAGAACATCAGCAGCAAGATGATGATATTAAAACTAGAAAAGTGTCTCTTAGAATTCATAAATGTACTTCAAATCCTGCATCCAGATCCAGAATCTTTTCCACATCAGATCTAAAGCAGGTTTCTTGAACATCACTTCAGTACGTATTGATCAGGGGTTATTGATCAGTGGCAGGCTTCTGTGTTGGCTGAGAGATCACAAAATTTCTTTTCATAATTTATTATTTTCATTCATGATACATGTATTTTACAAAAATCATTCCAATTTATTTATTGACATTTAATGATAGTAGGCAATATTTGTACTCTGTCTGAGCCGTGCTGCTTCCACATCAGCTCATATGGATAATTCATTTTATCCAATCAGATTTCTCCCCACTGTCTCTGGGTGAAAAAATCTTCTGAGGCCAAATATTTGCAGGTGTTTAATTATTAAGATCCTATTGTCTTATGGAAACTTTGTACATGTGCAATAAAGCCCCTCAATCAATCAATCAATCAATCAAAAGCAATATTTACATTTTAATGGCGTCTGCAGGAGGCCTTTCTTGTTTGTGTGTACGTGAGCTTTTGACAAGAGCTGAAGTGAAACCACAATGAAGCCGTGGGAGACTTTTGTCAGATTCTGCTGAGAACTGTGAGATATGAAACCAGTCACACATTCTGACTGATTAATAAACAATAGTTATTAGAGCAGTACGTAACATCAAGAACATGTTTGGAGGCTTCAAGAAGTAAAACGTCCATTTACAAGAACTCACAGAGACAGAAAAACCTATTGACACACAAAGTTCAGCAAACATGGAACCAGTACTTTATACTTTTATTCATCCACTGAAAATCATTTTAACTTGTTATGCATTTGCCTGGATGGCCTACAGGAGGTGCTATATTTGCATGAGGAATCTGCTGGCAGTTAAAACAGAGAGTTTATCTTTGATGAACTTTGAGACTTTGGCTTGATGTTTACAACCAGTCACAAACTGTTCTGCTCCTGTTGACCTCTGATGTGACAGAAATAAACAAAGTCCAAACCCGGCATGTTTTTGTGTTTCAGGCGGAACCATAGGGGAGAACATGGGTTCTGCTGGTGTAAATAAAGCCTGTAAGGCCAAGGTCACATTGAAGAAAGCAGTTTGATCATCCATCATGTGTACCTGCAGATTGAAGTTGTTCTCTGAAGATGAGGACTGTGTACTGCAGTACTTTATGTCCACTGTAGAACGGCAGACTGAACATCACTCACATATTAGACAGCAGACACAAATCGACCCGAGACCAAATAGAGCAACTGAAGCTGGATTCACTGCAAGAACGATGTGGAAGGCAGAAGCTAAACTGTGAAGCTTAAAAGACTCTGAACTGAGACTTTAAATCCTGTACTCTGAGTCTGTCCATGGATTAGTCAAGACTGTGGTGGTTCGGTGGTTCGAGCGCTGACTTTCTGTGCAGAAGGTGTGGGTTCCTGTCTTGGTTGGGATTGCTACCTGGGGATTCCCTCTTGTTCCTCCAGCAGTGAAAGGATACCCGCCTGTTTCCACTGGGTTGCAAAGAAAGAAACCAGACACCCAGTTTCATCACGTCATGGCTGGCGTGCGCACTCCTCTAACGATAGTCCGATCAGTTTGCGGGATTTATCTTCATCCTACAAGTTGAACTCTGGCTCTGGATCTCTCCAGTCAGCGCCAGTTCTATGAAGTTCTGAGGTGAGCTTGGAAGTTGACCTCTAGGTCCTTCAGGCTCTGAACCGAGCCTAGAATTTGAACTCTGGCTGCCGTCGCCTCTGACCGAAAGCTGAACATGTACGGGGGCTGAAAGGTCAATTTCTTTCAGTTTCAGAGCAGAGGGAAGATAAATGGATGGATTAGGTAGGAGGAGATGATCTCTGTGGAGCTGAACATTCACTCCCCTCCCCCTCCATCACCTCATCTTTCTCTTTCTCCAGCCTGCTTACATCCCTTCTTTACATTTTCATCTTTTTCATTTCCGTTTTGTCGTCTCTAACCTGCTCCCACTAGCCTTCATCTTTCTCCATGTTCTTCCTCCTTTCACACATCGAATGACAGTGAGGGAGAAAAGAAAAGAAAGCAGCTGTTGCCAAGCAACCCAGCTAACCACTGAAGTGCAGAGAAGTGTGTATTGGTGTGTGTGTGGGGGGGGGGGGGGTGGGGGTTCAGGTGAAAGATGGGAGTGTGGAGGTGGGAATAGGCAAGAGAAAGGGAGGAAGGAGAGGAGGAAAGGAAACAAGGTGATCTATTATTATGCAAGTCCTGTCCACGTCCAGGTCCATTGGTGCGGTGGATGTGGTGATGCTCAGCACCACCAGGTGATCCCAGACATTACTTGACATAATGTTGTGTTCACTCCTGCATACATGAAATCACTGGAAGAGCTCCAGTTTGGAGCCGGACACTGAGCTACAGTTATTGATCGATATTGGTTGCGCCCAGTTTCCTGCACTTGGGCGTTTTCAGGGTTGTCATGTCTACAAAAGATCTTGTAAATTTGTGTCAAAAATGTGAATCCATGTCAGGAGACAGAAGCTATAAACGAACAATTTCATCTACATGCACCACAATGCAGTCTCAAACTGCATTATGGGTAATGACAAAACACCTCTTTGACCAGCTACAAGTCATTATGTCACCAAACCTTCAAGTGCCAGCCGACGAGCTCGGCAGCGTGGGTCGTTTTTATCAAGAGTCATAAGGGCATTTCAGCCTGAAAATGTCTGAAAACATTTCGGTACAGTACAGGGTCATGTGACAATCAGAGTTCTGATTGGTTCTGTGTGTTCAAAAGTCTTTACGGGGTAAAAGGTCTTTGACAGACTTTCTGTGCAGGCGTTTGGCTGGAAGGGTTTGTGACAGCAGTGATGAAGGAATGAGGAGGAGGAAGAGGAGGTGGAAGAAATGGGGAGGTAGAGGAGGAGGAGGAGGTGGTCACTGGCCGGTGATTGCAGGAGTCGCTCCGGCCAATCAATTTCAGCGCGAGCGTGACCAGGGCTGTGCACCATCAATCAAATAGACACTCGCTCCCTCTCTCAGGGGAAAACTCATTCATTACAGATGAATTTAGGAAAGTAAAGAGAAGACAAACAGAAGCGGAGACAGATGACGGACCTGCAGAGGACGCGAGAGTCCGTGTTTCTTCACAAGTCAGAAAACATCATCCCAACCCAACAACCATCAGTACACAGAGTACTTCCACCAGTAACCCACCTGATCTGGATCTGAAACTGAGGTCATGTGGCGCGCGCGCGCACACACACGCACGCACGCACGCCCCAATTTTTAGGAAAGATATGAATCAAGTTTTTAATTCCTGATCAAAAATAAATCAAAGTAGGACAGAGTATTTGTAGTTAAACCGGTAGCAGTAACAGAAAAAGAAGCATGTAGTACTAACAATACGATTCAGGTAATAGCACATCATGTATTAACAGCAGCACCACAGGTACTGGTAGTAGTACAGAAAGTTAGTAGTACTGGATGTACATTACATCTGGATACTATTCACAGTGCTTCACTTTTTCCACATCTTATGTTACAGCCTGATTCCAAAATGGAGCATATATATATTTTTCTCCTCAAAATTCTACTCACAACACCCAATAATGACAACATGAAAAAAGTTTTTTTTTCTTTAATTAATTATCCATCCATCCATCCATTTTCTTCCGCTTTATCCGGAGTCAGGTCGCGGGGGCAGCAGCTCAAGCAAAGCCGCCCAGACCTCCCGATCCACACACACCTCCCCCAGTTCCTCCGGGGGAACCCCAAGGCGTTCCCAAGCCAGCCGAGAGATGTAGTCCCTCCAGCGTGTCCTGGGTCTTCCCCGGGGCCTCCTCCCAGTGGGACGTGCCCGGAACACCTCTCCAGCGAGGCATCCGGGGGCATCCGGAAAAGATGCCCGAGCCACCTCAACTGACTCCTTTCGACGTGGAGGAGCAGCGGCTCGACTCTGAGCTCCTCCCGAGTGACCGAGCTCCTCACCCTATCTCTAAGGGAGCGCCCAGCCACCCTGTGGAGGAAACTCATCTCGGCCGCTTGTACTCGCGATCTCGTTCTTTCGGTCATGAGCCAAATCTCATGACCATAGGTGAGGATCGGAACGTAGATCGATCGGTAAATCGAGAGCTTTGCCCCCCTACTCAGCTCTCTCTTCACCACGATGGTCCAATACAGCGACCGCATCACTGCAGATGCTGCACTGATCCGTTTATCGATCTCACGCTCCATCCGTCCCTCACTCGTGAACAAGACCCCGAGATACTTAAACTCCTCCACTTGAGGCAAGGACACTCCAGCGACCTGAAGAGGGCAAAGCACCTTTTTCCGGTCGAGAACCATGGCCTCGGATTTGGAGGTGCTGATTTTCATCCCGGACGCTTCACACTCGGCTGCAAACCGCCTCAGTGCATGCTGAAGGTCCTGATTTGACGAAGCCAACAGAACCACATCGTCTGCAAACAACAGAGACGAGATTCTGTGGTTCCCAAACCAGACCTCCTCTACACCCTGGCTGCGCCTAGAAATTCTGTCCATAAAAATAATGAACAGAACCGGTGACAAAGGGCAGCCCTGGCGGAGGCCAACGTGCACTGGAAACAGGTTTGACTTACTACCGGCAATGCGAACCAAGCTCCTGCTGCGGTCGTACAGGGACCGGATAGCCCTTAGCAAAGGACCCCAGACCCCGTACTCCCGGAGCACTCCCCACAGGGTGCCCTGAGGGACACGGTCGAACGCCTTCTCCAGATCCATAAAACACATGTGGACTGGTTGGGCGAACTCCCATGAACCCTCGAGCACCCGATGGAGCGTGTAGAGCTGGTCCAGTGTGCCGCGACAAGGACGAAAACCACACTGCTCCTCCTGAATCCGAGGTTTGACCATCGGTCGAATTCTCCTCTCCAGTACTCTGGAATAGACCTTACCGGGGAGGCTGAGGAGTGTGATCCCCCTATAGTTGGAACACACCCTCCGGTCCCTTTAATTAATTTTCTTTAATTAATTCTGCAATGTTTTAATTTCTGGTTTACCGCAGTCTAGCATTAGGGATCTCCAATTGGTTCAAAATGCTGCAGCCAGACTTTTGACACGAAGCAGAAAGTTCAACCACGTTACACCCATTTTGGCATCCCTTCACTGGCTTCCTGTCCCAGTGAGATCAGATTTTAAGGTTCTGCTACTAACCTATAAAATTATTCATGGACTGGCACCCTCCTACCTAGCTGACCTATTTAAACCTTACGTACCGGCCCAGGCTTTACGGTCTCAGGGTGCAGGACTACTTTATGTCCCTAAGGTGACTAAGAAGTCTGCAGGTCACAGAGCTTTCTCTTATCGTGCCCCTGTTCTGTGGAATGATCTCCCTGTGTCAATAAAACAGTCAGATTCTGTGGAGACTTTCAAGTCCAGACTTAAGACACACTTATTTTCCCTTTCATATGGCTAGCATACTGGTACAGTTTTGTTTTATGCTTTTTACTCTTTTAATTCATTTTATCAGTAATTGGAGCGGGACCCCAGGTGGACTCCAGTTAAGCTATAGAAACATCTCAAGGATGATCAGTGGAAGCAGGATGCACCTGAGCTCAATTTTGAACTTCACCGGAAAGGCTGTGAATACTTATGTGCATGTGATTTCTTAGGGGTGTTTTTTATTTTTAATAAATTTGCAAAAATCTAAAAAAACAAAACTTTTTTTCACATTGTCATTATGGGGTATTGAGTGTAGAACTTTGTGGAAAAAAATGAATTTCATCCCTTTTGGAATAAAGCTGTAAGATAAAATGTGTGTGTGTGTGGGGGGGGGGGGGGGGGGGGGGACGCTGTGAATACTTTCCAGATGCACCTTTGAAGCAGGTGTTTTATGTTCTATTGACATTGAAGATGTGTTTTATTTTGAAAGGCATTTTAAAAGTTTTCAGCTTCATGCAGACTGACTGAGCTTCAGTTCTTAATGTCGACTTCATGAAACTTTAGATTATTTACGGTTTATCAGGCATAAAATTCAAAATTCAGAAAATTCAGATCCATATCAAATCTGCTTTGTTGACCCCAAGTGAAAAAAGGGAGAAGCCAAAAGAATTCACTTTTTAAGATTTAATTTTCCTCAAGAATTTCATCTTGACAGACACACAGACATAGATCATATATCTACAAACAGAGGAAGAATGTCCAATGCCAGAGAATTCAGACTCATTACAGAGCTTTATGATGTCATAAAGCACATCCTCCTCTGAGACCTGGGGCCTCATGTACAAAGTGTGCGTACGCACAAAAACCTGGCATACGTCCGTCTCTACGCTGCTGTTCAGATGTACCAAAGTGAAATGACCGTGGAACTGTGCAGTGCGTCACGCAGAAATCCTGGCTGGCGTACACACATTTCTACAGGTGTCCACTGTGGACATGTAAAGGTGATGCTGGGAACTTTTAATAGTGTGAAAACAAGGAGTCATCAGAGTGATGTGCACATCAGTGACACACTGATAAGCAATTAACACACCCACGTGTTTGCAATTATATGGATGGATATAAAAGCATGCGCAGTGATGCGTAAAATGGCACTAAAAATGGCTGTGTTAGCATTGTTAAAGCACTTTGCAAATGGCACAATCCAAGGTGAGCGTGTATTCAGGGAACGCACGAAATTACTTGCAAATGACGATAATTGACTCTGAAACTGATTTCGATTGCCAAGGCCACTGTTACTGGAGTTGCACACAGAACTGCAGCCGGCCCAGAGCACAATATGGCGAGGAGCCAGGAGTTGACTGTGCCCACACACATGCTGACCATGCTGGGTTTCCTGGCATCATGGGCATTCCAGCATGAGCTGACTGATCAGTCAGGAGTGTGCCAGTCAACCTTGAGCCGAGCCATGCCAACTGTGTGGAACACAATCACCTGAATATCATCCAAGTACATTCTAACATTACAGCGCATTTTGCAGCAAGAGCCGGTTTCCCGAATGTAATCAGAGCTATTAAATGCAGACATTTTGCTATGAAGGTGCCATCACATGATGAGTTTGTTTCTGTTAATAGGAAACATTGTCATTCCATCAATGTTCAAATCATGTGTGGTGTGCAAATACGCATCAGGCTGGAGGCTGCACGGTGCGCGATGGGGGGGGGGGGGGGGGGGCTGCTTGGTGGTTAAAGAATTTATCCGTGTAATGTCTTTTTCTTATTTTTGCTTGATGGAGAGCTGCAGAGCTTCTTAACAGGCTTCCTGTGTTTAGTATTTATCAATAAATGCGTTTGTAAATTGTGAATGTCACTGTCAGCGGAGGTGCACCTCACCTTTTTGAACGTCAGTGTGTATGCGCTGTTTTGCGTGTCGGCCTCACACACGCTCTGTCGCTCCCATGAACATTTTTCCAGTTTCATGATTAATCTGTTTAACAGCGTACTGAATAAACTATCCCTGCGTGTCTCCACGTATAATTTATTTTCTCTGGTCATGTTGTCTGATGTGACGTCGTGGGGAATCTCTGCTCCAACGGCCTATTTATATGAAATTGCATATTTAAATGGGGTGTGGCCAGGAGGAGTTTGTTTCCACGCTCAGTTCCACGTTGAGTGGGATGTACAAACAGAACGTGTATGAATTCAGGCCTATGCACACTTTGATACATCTATATTCAGGGCTTTGGCGTACGCCATGTTTTAGTAGAAAGTCCATGCACGTCTCTGTACATGAGTCCCCAGGTCAGTGTAGAGTCCACTATTGTGCAAACTTTTCTTTGAGGCAGTTTTTTGTGTTTGTTGAGATGCTTTGCTTTAATAATGATGATAAACTGTAGTTCTGAACTTGTTTAGGACAACATTCAAAGTAGGATTTGGACCTGGGCAGGGCTCAACAGTAAAGCTTGTCCACTCAAGCTTTACTGTTGAGCCCTGCCCATGTTTCACTGATGTTCCTGAGGCAACAGAAGTGTTTAGACTGATTTAGGACAAATGAAACCTGATTCTCTAAATCTGTACACATTTCCCCCTCACCTTGTCTCATATGTGCGCTGTCACTGGACTGAGCAACACACACTGCACAGCATTCAGCACAAACATGTTAAAAGCACATTATCACACAGCTTCACATTAATGCGCAACACATCACTAGTTTAATCACATCATCAGCAGTGAGTTTGCTGTTTCAGAGCACAATGCCAATGCAAAAAAGAAAAAGAAAAAGCAAAACTTAAATATCTATCTACAACCCCAATTCCACTGAAGTTGGGATGTTGTGTAAAATGTAAATAAAAACAGAAAACAATGATTTGCAAATCCTCTTCAACCTATATTCAATTGAATACACCACAAAGACAAGATATTTAATGTTCCAACTGATAAACTTTATTGTTTTTGTGCAAATATTTGCTCATTTTGAAAAGGATGCCTGCAACACATTTCAAAAAAGTTGGGACGGGGCAACAAAAGACTGGGAAAGTTGATGAATGCTCAAAGAACATCTAACTGATAACAGTTGAGTGTCATGATTGGGTATAAAAGGAGCATCCCCAAATGGCTCACCCCTTCACAAGCTGGGGTGAGGATCACCACGTTGTGAACAACTGTGTGAAAAAATAGTCCAATTGTTTAAGAACGTTTGTCAATGTTCAATTGCAAGGAATTTAGTGATTCCATCATCTACAGTCCATAATATAATCAGAAGATTCAGAGAATCTGGAGAACTTTCTACACGTAAGCAACAATGCTGAAAACCAACATTGAATGTAATGCCCATGACCTTCAGTCCCTTAGGTGGCACTGCATTAAAAACCGGCATCATTGTGTAAAGGACTCAAAGTGGAAAAGTGTGCTGTGGTCTGATGAGTCTACATTTCAAACTGTTTTTGGAAATCATGGACGTCGTGTCCTCTGGACAAAAGAGGAAAAAGACCATCCAGATTGTTACCAGTGCAGAGTTCAAAAGCCAGCATCTGTGATGGTATGGGGGTGTGTTAGTGCCCATGGCATGGGCAACTTACACATCTGTGATGGCACCATCACTGCTGAAAGGTACATCCAGGTTTTGGAGCAACACATGCTGCCATCCAAGCAACGTCTTTTTCAGGGACGTCCCTGGTTATTTCAGCAAGACAATGTGAAGCCACATTCTGCACGTGTTACAACAGCGTGACTTCATGGCAAAAGAGTGAAGGTACTACACTGGCCTGCCTGCAATCCAGACCTGTCGCCCATTGAAAATGTGTGGCGCATTATGAAGCGCAAAATACGACAACGGAGACCCCGGACTGTTGAACAAATGAAGTCGTACATCAAGCAAAAATGGGAAAGAATTCCACCTACAAAGCTTCAATAATTAGTGTCCTCAGTTCCAAAACGCTTATTGAGTGTTGTTAGAAGGAAAGGTGATGTAACACAGTGGTAAACATACCACTGTCCCAGCTTTTTTGAAACGTGTTGCAGGCATCCATTTCAAAATGAGAAAATATTTGCACAAAAACAATAAAGTTTATCAGTTTGAACAATAAATATCTTGTCTTTGTGGTGTATTCAATTGAATATAGGTTGAAGAGGATTTCAATTTCAATTCAATTTTTTTTTTTTTATATAGCGCCAAATCACAACAAACAGTTGCCCCAAGCCGCTTTATATTGTAAGGCAAGGCCATACAATAATTATGTAAAACCCCAACGGTCAAAACAACCCCCTGTGAGCAAGCACTTGGCTACAGTGAGAAGGAAAAACTCCCTTTTAACAGGAAGAAACCTCCAGCAGAACCAGCAGAACCAGATTTGCAAATCATTGTTTTCTGTTTTTATTTACATTTTACACAACGCCCCAACTTCATTGGAATTGGGGTTGTATCTATCTATCTATCAATCTATCTTAGATAGATAGATAGATATTCACTTGCTTTTCCTTCAAATATGCACCACGTGTTTTTCCTCTTGGCTGACACATAATAACTGAAATATGCCATGAGTATTACATTGAGTGTCCTAGTTTTACTCCTACAATTCGGTGCTAAGTGGAATTGAGGAACAATATAAAAAATGAAAACTATCACCCTGAGAGTGGCCGGTATCTTGCCAAAAGACGAACAACAGAGACTACCACGAGGAACGACTACCATGAAGAGGGACTGATGGGCAAGGGAATAAAAAAAATTTCAAAAATTGCAACCAGGAAAGTTGTTTTGTTAAATTTAGTGTTTGGCCTTCCTGTGACCTTGACCTTTTGCCATGAGCTTGGTCCTGTTGTGTGCTGAAAGGTATCTCCATATGACTGCAATGATGACTTACCCTTAAAAATCTAAATTTTGTATTTTTTCATGATGATGTCATGAAATGACATCATAACTTAAAACCTTTGCTGTGTGCTGCACCGCAAGGTAAAGTTGAAAAATGCAATTATTACAAAAAACAAAAAAACAAAAAACATAAAACAACATACTAACATATCTTGCCAAAACGAAGTTTGCAAGATATGTTAGTATGTTGTTTTTTTGGTTTCCTTAAAAAAAAGCCCCTAACCCTTTTCTTAAAGGTCTTTATTATTATTATTATTATTATTATTATTTCTCCTGATTACTTGTCAAGCGTCCACAATGGACTGATTTTTCATGTGCTTTCAATATGTTTCTGTGCAAGTGCTATATCTAGGAAAATACAAGTATCAGATCAGGACTCTATATCGGCAGATATGTATACCTTATCACATGTCTGTTTATGTATCATGCCCTGGGCCAGATATCATGATATTTGGGCATGATATCTGGGCCCTATCATGCTCAGATATCATGATATTTGGGCATGATATCTGGGCCCTATCATGCCCAGATGTATCTGTATGAGCCCTCATCCTCATCTATCTCAGCAACAGATATCTGAAGCATTTGTACAACAATCATTTCAAAATAAATTCAGCATGATTTCATAATAAAAGACGGGGACTGATCAGAGCACAGCAGACGTGCTGCTGCTGCACCTGTCATTTCAGAGCGTCAGTAGCGACTCACCAATTATCGCCTCATTTCTACTTAAAACTGACTTTAGAATGATTTAAGAGGTTTTAATGTGTCATCTGAGGGTTAATAATCACATTATTCCCTTTGATCGCTTTGGGTGAAGATAGTCAAAGTCTCAGATGCATGCGCAGTGAAGGCACAGTGAAGGCACAGTGAAGGCAGGGTGGACCAATTTTTAGAGGGGACCATTTGGTCGGTGACACTGGGTCACAGTGACATGTGAAAGAAGTCTGAGTGACATTATCAGACATCATGTTCACAGTGCTCACATCATAGGAAATGTGGGTATGGTGTATTTGTGTTAAATGAGGGTTGGACTTTTTTGAGGACATCAACACTGCGTTGTATTTCGTTACATTAAACACACAAACTGGTGAACGTGCGTTTTGATTTGTAAAGAGACGTTTTCTCGCTTGTCTTCCTCTAACGTACAGTGAGGTGATGTCATATTGATTTGTGCTGTCGGCGTGTAATCTTATTCTTTCTTTAATTAACCGTTGACTTGATTTATATCATATCCAGTCAGGGACACTTTGGACAGACACGCAGACTTTTTAATGACTCGATGGACAGGAAACACGAGCTGCTTTGCTCCACCTCTGTCATCTTTTCAACACTTTTTTGGAAAGTGTGCCGCCACACAAAGTGACCCCACCCAAAGGGGAGCTGGAGAGGGAGTCCAGGGGCACACACCCGTCACACGCTATGTGTGTGTGTGTGGACAGAACAATCCCAGTGTGAATATTTGTGTTTATGTGCACGTGTGTGTCCTCTAACTAAATGGACGTGTCTAATGACCTCAGAGGGAGGGCCCTCTTCCCCTTCCGCCGCCTCTTAACATTAACGGATATTAAGGGGCCCCAGCGCTCCCGCGGCTCCTACTGAGAAATGAAATACATGACTAATGGTTTATCCCAAACAGGACTAATGCTTTACGCAGACCTCTTAGCATGAATAAATCATCAGGTTTTACTGTGAGACTCCGACTGCCGGCAAACGCACACGTTTCACACATTAAACACAAAAAGCTCTATTTGGCTCCGTTTGTGGCCGAGACCTGATTAAATGTCTTTTTAGCGTCAGCAGCTGCTCAACATTTACAAACGAGAAATGTGGTAATTACATTTCATTCAATCAGAAACACCAGCAAGAGTTCATGAAAAACACAGAGATTAAAAACAACAAACTACAGTTCAGTCAGTCACATATACAACATGTGACTGATTTAAATCAAAAGGTGAAATGACGTGTCTTCATTTAAAAGACAAAAATACATTTCATTGAAATATTGTGACAAAAATATAATAAAAATAATGTCTCACAAAAGTACTCAACCCTCCCCCTACCCCCAATAACACTATAATATCACCTTTACAGCCAGTCAGACAAATCAGGAGATATAAGTCATGCACACATTTGAGTTCAATGTCCACTGCAGTGCACATGTTTGAACCCAATGTCCACTGCTGCGCATGTTTGATCCTGATGTTCACTTCTGTGCACGTGTTTGATGCCTGATGTCTCAGTTGCCTCCGTGTCCTCATTAACCTGTCTTCATCTCTCTGTAATAACGGCCTTGTTCTGTCTCCTCGTTTAAGTTTTCCAATTAAAAAAAAGAGCACGGCTC
This sequence comes from Thalassophryne amazonica, assembly GCF_902500255.1. Classification (NCBI taxonomy): domain Eukaryota; kingdom Metazoa; phylum Chordata; class Actinopteri; order Batrachoidiformes; family Batrachoididae; genus Thalassophryne; species Thalassophryne amazonica. Next base: position 41,123,789 of record NC_047119.1, on the reverse strand, counting down.
TATTAGCCCTGCGCCGGCCGCTCTCATTTTTCCAGCTGAATGTTGTTTTGGACAGGACCTCAGGGACGGACCCAGTAGTCATATTTCACCCTGGAATCGGTGTAGATTTTCATGTGGTGACAGTGAGCGGCGGGCCCGCGGCTGAGTTATGGCGGGACGCCGCAGAGGGCAAATCCTACGTTTGTGTGCAGTGCACACATGCACACACACACACAGACACTGAGGTAAAACACCTGCACCTACCTGTTTTTCTCTCTGTGTCTGTCTCCATCCGTGTCTGTCTCTCCGTCTGTGTCTCTCCATCCGTGTCTGTCTCTTTGTCTGCATCTCTCTCTCTCTCTCTGTTTGTCTTGTTTTGTTGTCCTGTTTGCTTAAATGCTAATTACAGTAAATGTTTAGCAGTTTTAAAGAGATGACGCAGCTTTGAGTGAAAGATCAGTTCATGTTTTTGTGAGCGAGACAAGAATAAAAGTATTTTTGTTTTGTATTCTTGACAATGAAGGAAAAACGATATGTTTGACTTTCTGAGGTCATGTGAATAAAGACGTGTTCTACACATAAACTGATTTGGTGAATGTTTAAACATGAGTTAATTGTGTGCTGCAGCATAGATTGACTGCTGATTCCAGTGTAAAACTGACCGATTTAAAACCGACCCAATGACAGACTTCTATTCTTCTGCATAAAGTCTAAATGATTTATTTGACTTATCTTCAGCAGCCTCATTACCCACATCACACATGATGTCACAGCAATGTCATTTGTCAATCATATCATCCCTTTATGTTATTGAAGACTCACCTCAGCAGCAGAGTGCCTGTTTTCATTACAATCTGTAAGACAGAAAGAAATTTAAATCAGCTGCAGAGTGGCACAAAAAAGGCAAAGACTTTCTTCTTCTACAGTTTTCGACAAAACTTACTTTGTGTCACTTATGACATAAATATCCATTTTCTTTACTCTAATAGTCACCTTGACTTTTAAAATAGCTGAGTTTACAATAATAAAGTAAGACCCTTCAGCTGCTCCCTTGTTTGCACTCGGGGACACCAGAGCAAATCCAAGATGGATCTGTATGTTGATTTGGCACAACTTTTACACCGGATGCCCTTCCTGACGCAACTCCACATTACATGGAGAAATTTGGCAGGGGTTTGAAATGGAAACCTTACGCACTGAAACCAAGCGCACTAATCACTTGGCTGAATTTATAATATTGTACAAAACAGGCTCGTCAAGCACGTTGTGATTTTATTTACGTAGACGGTCACACAGATTGTTATGGCTGATTTGCAAGCACAATGCTTTACCTTTCAAAAATATAATTATGTCAGGTGATAGTTTTTGGGCCCCATCATGATGATCATTAGCTTGCTGCATTTGAGGCATGTCCAACTCCACTGTGCTATTTACATGTCAAATAACAGGTTGTATTTACTCACCTGAAATAAACCCGTCAGGTTCTTTGAGGAGCTGGAATGTTCTGGAACCTGGTGCATTAATATTTAGACAGCAGACTTAAGTGAAAGGTTTTCTGGCAAGTTAGCAGACATCAAGACACCAAAGCTTCCTGAGGTGAAGCAGTAAGGCAAAGTTTTTTATTATTTCCATTCATATTTATTTTTGTTATTTCCACTTCCATCTCGTTGTGTGTACAAGCAGTATGGACACATTATGAAGCAGCATATCTGAATATTGTGCTGTATAAATACAGTTGTATGTAAAAGTTTTGGCACACCTGATGATTTCCATGATTTTCCGTTGTAAATAATTGGTTGTTTGGATCAGCAATTTCAGTTAAATATATCATATAGCAGACAAACACAATGATATTTGAGAAGTGAAATGAACTTTATAGGATTTACAGAAAGTGTGTAATAATTCTTTAAACAAAATTAGGCAGGTGCATAAATTTGTTACTGATTCCTGAACATTGTTCTCAAGAATCTGCTGATATTGACTTGAATCCATGTGACCCTCAACTTTAACAAGATTCCCAGTACCTGCACTGGCCACACAGCCCCACAGCCTGATGGAACCACCTCCAAATTTTACTGTAGGTAGCAAGTGTTTTTCTTGGAATCCTGTGTTCTTTTTCAGCCATGCCTACCGCTCCTTGTAATGTCCAAATAATTCAGTTTTAGTTTCATCAGTCCACAGCACCTTATTCCAAAATGAAGCTGGCTTGTCCGAATGTGCTTTAGCAAAGAGATGCAAAGAGGGGAAGCATTTGCAATTGGCCACCTTAAATACCCTTTGTCATGATGGATTCACCTGTGTAAAGCTGGGCAGACACTGTATGATAATTTCAATCATTGTACTCGGCTCCAGCTCAAACTGTACGACAAAACCGCAGGGTGTAAAAGTTCAGAGTGCATGATTTATGTTTGCACACTATACGGCCAGATACTCTGATGCGATCTGACTACTCACATTGTACATTCAAAAACCACACGTCAGACTTGTGTTTCCAGAAGCAAAATGTAAACAGAAGCTTTTTTTTTTCTTTTTCAAACTTTATTTACATTTCTTATTTTTACAAAAACTCTCAATGGGAGACATCAAATTTTTAAACAAAACAAACAAACAAAAAAAAGACTTTGCATGAGTTGAAGAATAAGGGGAAAAAAGAAATAGAAGCTGCTCTCCCAAAGAGATGATCACTGTTTATGCTCTCTCCAATTCCGCATTGGTGTTTGCACATGTGCAGTGCGAGAGGTTGGGGTAAATCGGCTTGTAGACGCTTGTAGCACTGCTTCAACAGCGTAATACCCTCATGAGGGCTGACCAGAATATCAAACAGGTTTGATTTTCATTCGACCATACGATTGCCGATCGGGAGGTGGTCGTGAGAGGTTAAACGCAGCTCGTTACTCCATGTATACTAAACGATGCAGGACGCACGATTAAGCTGAAACTTGGCGTGATACAAAAAATTCTCGCACAAGTGAAAAATTGGCACAATAAGGGCCAAAACTTGTACAGTGTAAGCCCAGCTTTAGGAGGTCAAGGGTCAATGAGCTCACCAAACCGATTTTGTGTTCCAGTAATTAGTGCTAAATGTATTCAAATCAATAAAATGACAAGGGTGCCCAAATTTATGCACCTGCCCAATTTTGTTTAAGTAATTATTACACACTTTCTGTAAATACTAGAAACTTCATTTCACTTGTCAAATATCAGTGTGTTCGTCTGCTAAATGATATATTTAACTGAAATTTCTGATCCAGACAACCAATGATTTATAAAGGAAAATCATGAAAATGATCAGGGGTGCTCAAACTTCTGCATACAACTGTAAAACCCTGCACTCGACTTCTGACCAGATTTTTGGTGGTCTGTGGTAAAATCACTTTGCGCAGCAGTACGGCGCCCAAACACACCTCATTTTAAAGCCAACATGGGTGCACAGATAAGTGCAAGTGCACACACCTTTTAAAGAATGCGCGCTAGACATGATACTGACAGCTGCATCAGTTGGAAACTTGCAACAACACAAATTAAGACAGTGGACTAATTTTTGTTTTGATTTAGCATTGAAGATGTTGTTGAGATTAGATCCATTCACTGTGCGGTCAGTCCTGACTGTCACTGGAGCTTCACTTACAAACCGGACTGTTTCATTAAGTAAAAATTTGCAGGACCACAGCATCTTTTTTTTTTATTGTCCCCATATAATCTGATTAATTAAAATTTTTTCCGTTAACATCACTTTGAGCAGGTGGAATCAGTTAATCAGTGAAATCACCTGGTGGAGTGGATGGTTGCAAAGAAAGCCTGTACTTTCTCTGCCCTTTCTGGAATGAGTTTGAGACCTCTGCTCTAAATGTTTGGATCAGGAAAATCAATGTTTTTTAAAAAAGTACATCCTGTCTGCGTGAGATGTCAGAGTGTTAAAAAGAGTTTGTTTAGAAAAAAAACAGTGGGAGCTTCCCACGCTTTGTTTAAGTGAGAACCCACATGGAGCCCGGCTGAGAACACTAACGGATCAATAGATTTACTGTGGCGTCCAGCCAGCGGCGCTCACACTCTGCTCTCATCAATACTTCCATTGGGTCAGCCGGCAGGCCCCGGGGCCCCCCACAGTGCTCACATTTATTTTTAGAGCGCTGACAGAGTCTGACTGCAGGCCTGATTTTTTCCTCTGTCTTAGCAGTGCATCATTACCGTATCGACCCCAGATCCTGCATCACGCCTAAAACTGCAGGCCTGAAGCTGACTTTTGTCGGCGCCGTGCACGTCCGCTTTCAAATATAACACATATGTGGCAACACGTTTATGTACTTTGTCACTGTTATTTTAAGAAATGTTCATTTGGGCTGGAACAACCTGATTAGTTGAATTCAGTGGTCAGCTGACAGCCTTTAAGCACAACAAACAGAAGCACACAGAATGCACACATGACTGCTGTGAGACATAACATGCTAGGCTAGGCTAGGCTAGGCTAATGGGGTGAAGTGTGCATAGTGAATAAGAAAACTGACGCACAGGGTATGCCATGTTCTGGCTCAGATTTAACTAACTGCCCATAAACATAATGCTCGTAAAACTAACAGGAAGTCAACTTATCAGAATCCTCACAGACAAACTAGGAGCGGATTCCTCCGCCGGGTGATTAACGGCCACCTGCTGACACAGGAGGGTTTTATACTCGCGATATTGTACCTTCAGACAAACAACGAACAGGAATGATCATGTGATCCGAGTTTATCTTATTTGCATGGTTCCCAAAAACTCAAACAGTGAGATAACAGCAACTTATAACAGTGGGAACTAAAATGTACTTCAAAGTTAAAAAGTCTCAGTATAGAAATGTACTCAGAACCAGAACTCTGGCCCCAGGTGTGGGAACTTTGACCAGTTCTCACTTACAGGTTACAGGTTACGACAGTGAGCTATTATAAAACATCTTTTGGACGTTGCTTTTCGTGGGTTGACAGAATTTTGTTCGTGCTTGTCAGCATACAGCGCCACCACAGGAAAGGAATATAGTAACATGTGAAATTCCTTTTGTAGCTTGTAAAAGGTTTGTTTACATTATAAAGAAAGAAAGCTGTAAAAATATATGACTGTAATAGTTATTAACACTAATGCTGGATTCACAGATCAGGAGGAAAAAAAACACTTAAGGCGGTTGATGAAAATGATGTAAGATTTATTTTCTCAATGTTCCTGTTTCACCATTTTTAAAAAGTAAATTGAAATCTGGTTTGTCTCTCTTTTGTGACAAATGGAAAAAGTAAAAAAACATTAACTTTTAAAATATTTGTAATGTGGTGGTGCACGGCTGATGCTCTCACCACCAACATGTGAATGCAGCACATGGCTGGACATTTATTTATTCAAACCATTATGACTAAAATAAGTGTATTTGTTCTTTAAAAGGGAAACGGTTAAAATCCCTCCACCTCCCTCATCCCACTGTTTCTATCTCTGAATGGATCAGGATGTTACCCGTCAACTGGAGCTTGATTAATTAGTCCTTAATTGGTTGTCATGTCACTGACCAATCGTGTCACAGCAGCCCTGGGGGCGGGGTGAGACAGAGGACATGAGAGAGAGAGAGAGAGAGAGAGAGAGAGAGAGAGAGAGAGAGAGAGAGAGAGAGAGAGAACTCATAATCTTCATATTAACATTTTACAAATAAACAAGAGAAAACATTTCATTTTAACCTGAGAATTATCTCTTCACCCAAACAATCATCAAAAGTCTTTGCTTTAAGGGAAAGTGTGCAAAAAGAAAGAGGTGCCAACATAAGTTCTGCACTCTTTTGTAGACTGACATAATTACACGGGCACCTCCACTGAAGGCGCTGCTATTATTTCCTCCACAAACAGAAAGCGGAGGGCCTCTGAATGTTGACTTTTCCCCGTCAGGCCTGCACTTATGTTCGGCCTTTAATGTTAATTTCCTGCAAACAAACAAAAACACCCCAAAACAGTGAACTATGTCACTGTGCGAACCCCATCCAAGACATGTGGGTGGAGACTACAGAGCTTTGTGATGTCATAAGGCCAGCATGCTGAAGGAGAAATCAAAAGAAATTTAAATTTAAAGAGAAATAAAGTCTTAGTAATATATAATAATTGGCTATAGTATTTAAAATAAAGAGCAATGGTGAATAACTTAATGAGACAGACTAAAACCTCAGTGTGTTTTTCGATACAAAGTGAATAAGACTGTATCGAGATAATTAGAGATCAGTTTTCAGTTTTAAAGTGGACTGATTGGCAGATGGACAAGAACCAGACAAATCCCACAAAGGCGTTCTCTCATAATTAATAAATGAAAGATGTTGTTAGTGCATCTGATCAATAGAGTTGTTAGAGAGAAGGAGCAATTGATTGGACGATGGGATGAAGCATGGAGGGGTGAGATGATGGAAATGTGGGGGGGGGGGGGGGTGCTTTTCGCTCTTGTGGCCGTTTCAAATTTTCGCCCTCATTCAGAACAAAGGAGTCTCCTGAGCCTCATCAGGCCTGATAGATACTTAGCACCATCCTGACCTTAACGGAGGAGGCAGGAGGCAGGAAACAAGGACAGAAACAAGGACGGATGTGGATGAACTGAGATAAAAAGGTTTTGTATAGTGAAACTCTACTGAGCTCAAAGACTGTTGATGAGATGAGATTTTAAAAAGTGTTTAACAACAGAAATCATTCTGTAAATTGGAATAAAATCAAAGTGCTAATGCTAATACAATAACGAATAAAAGAAGATGAAAAAGCAGATCACACCAGAATGTACATCACTAAAATACAAAAACTAAATAATGTGGAAATCAGCAGTTACAAACAAAAACATACAAATTAGTGGATTTCATCAGCGTAGAGTTTTCCCTAATATTTAATAAGCTAATGTTAGCGTTCTAGAAAACAGACCTGTTTTTAGTAATGCAAAATTATGAGAGGACATTAAATAATGAGAGGACATTAATGTGACCTAAACCAACCTGCTGCCAGATTTAAGAGTTTTTTTTTGTTTGTTTTTTTTTGGCTTTGCTTCTTTAGTGTCCAACTGTCTGTTCCAGCAGATATTAAACATTAGCTTATTGTCATTTAGCAGACATCTAACATTAGCATATTATCAGTTAGACATCTAACTGATCTAACATCTAACTAGACATTTAGCTGGGCGAAAAAGAAGAAGAGGAGGAGAACGTGTCCACAGACAGTGGGAGAAGAGGAAAACTAGAAGGGTGGAAGTGAGAGTAGGGACTTTGAATGTTGGCAGTATGACTGGTAAAAGGAGAGAGCTGGCTGATATGATGAGTGTGAAGTTGGAAATTGAAGGGATGATGATGAATATCATCAGTGCATATGTCCCACAGGTAGGTTGCAATATGAAGGAGAAGGAAGATTTTTGGAGTGGGTTAGATGAGGCAGTGGAGAGTGTGCCCAAGCATGAAAGAGTGGTGATAGGAGCGGACTTCAATGGGCATGTTGGTGAAGGGAAAAGAGGTGATGAGGAAGTAATGAGTAGATATGGTATCAAGAACAGGAATGTGGAAGGACAGAAGGTAGTTGATTTTGCAAAAGAGATGGAAATGGCTGTGGTAAATACCTACTTTAAGAAAAGGGAGGAGCACAGGGTGACATATAAGAGTGGAGGAAGGTGCACACAGGTGGACTACATTCTTTGCAGAAGATGCAAGTGAAATGAAATTGGACAGTGTAAGGTGGTGGCAGGAAAGAGTGTAGCCAGGCAGGATAGGATGGTGGTTTGTAGGATGACTTTATAGGTAAAGAAGAAGAGGTGAGTGAAAGCTCAACAAAGGATCAGATGGTGGAAACTGAGGGAGGAAGACTGTTGTGTGAAATTGAGTGAGCAGGTGAGAGAGGCACTGGATGAAGGTGAAGCAATGTTGGACAACTGGAAAAGTACTGCAGATGTGGTGAGGGAGACAGCTAGGAAGGTACTGGGTGTGACATCTGGACAATGGAAGGAAGACAAGGAGACTTGGTGGTGGAACGAAGATGTCCAGGAAGAGAAAGAGGTTGGCGAAAAAGATTTGGGATAGTCAGAGAGATGAAGAAAGTAGACAGGAGTACAAGCAGATGCGGCGTAAGGCAAAAAGAGAACTGGCAAAAGCGAAGGAAAAGGCATATTGCAAGGTGTACAAGACGTTGAATAGTAAGAAAGGAGAAAAGGACTTGTACTGATTGGCCAGAAAAAGGGACAGAGCTAGAAAGGATGTGCAGCGGGTTAGGGTGATAAAAGATGCACATGGTAATGTGCTGACAAGTGAGGAGAATGTGTTGAGAAGGTGGATGGAATATTTTAAGATGCTGATGAATGAAGAAAATGAGAGAGAGAAAATGCTGGATTATGTGTCAAGAGTAAATCAGGAAGTACAAGGGGTTAGTAAGGATGAAGTGAGGGCAGCTATGAAGAGGATGAAGAGTGGAAAGGCAGTTGGTCCAGATGACATTCCAGTAGAGGCATGGAAATGATGGCAATGATGAAGAGATGGCATTGGAGTTTCTAACCAGATTGTTTAATAAAATCTTGGAAATTGAGAGGATGCTTGGGGAGTGGAGACAAAATGTGCTGGTTCCTATTTTTAAGAACAAGGATGATGTGCAGAGCTGCAGTAACTACAGACACATAAATTTGATCATTCACAGCATGGTGTTATGGGAAAGAATAGTGGAAGCTAGGCTTAGGCTAGTGATCGATCTCCTGTCTGTATGCAGACTCATGCCCATCAGAGATGAGTCCGATAAGGATTGTATCGTCCGCGAACTTCAGGAGCATTACAGACTGGTGTCTGGAGGTGCAGCTGTTCGTGTACAGGGAGAAGAATCGAGGGGAAAGAATACAGCCTTGGGGGATCTGGTACTGATGGGCCGTGTGCTGGAGAAGACTTGCCCTCCCAGCTTCACATGCTGGCTCCTGTCCAACAGGCAATATGCAGCAGGCAGAAAGTAGATGAGTTTAAATACTTGGGTTCAACTGTCCATAGTAATGGAGAGTGTGGTAGAGAGGTGTAGAAGGGAGTGCAGGCAGGGTGGAGTGGGTGGAGAAAGGTGGCAGGAGTGATTTGTGACCAAAGAATATCAGCAAGAGTGAGGTGGAAAGGCTACAAGACAGTAGTGAGACCAGCTATGTTGTATGCCTTAGAGAGGATGGCACTAATAAAAAGACAGGAGGTGGCGAGCTGGAGATGGCAGAGCTAAAGATGTTGAGATTCTCTTTGGGAGTGACGAGAATGGACAGGAAACATATCAGAGGGACAGTTCAGGTGGGATGGTTTAGAGACAAAGTCAGAGTGGTGAGATTGAGATGATTTCGACATGTTGAGGAGGGACCCAGGGTATATAGGAAGAAGGATGCTGAGGATGGAGCCACCAGGCAGGAGAAGAAGAGGGAGGCCAAAGAAGAGGTTTATGGATGTGCTGAGGAAGAACTTGCAGGTGGTTGGTGTGACAAAGGAAGATACAGAGAACAGGGTGAGATGGAAACAACTGATCTGCTGTGGCGCCCCCCAATGGCAGCAGCCGAAGGAAGAAGACATCTAACATTAGCTTATTATCAGTTAGACATCTAACATTAGCTTATTGTCACTTAGCAGACGTCTAACATTAGTTTATTATCAGTTAAACATCTAGGCATCTTGACACAGGCACGAAACTGATCTCTGCACTGCCGAGGAATTCGTCATGCCAATGTGTCCCGCTTTGTCCTGCTTCACACCACGCAATATAAAATAGTCATTTCATAGCCGATGATGCATTTGCTCTCAGAATTTGGCAGATGAAACCATTCTCCCATAGTTCCCAGAATCACAGAGAAATTATCTAAAGCTACAGGTTGTCTCATGCGTGTCGTGCAGCGGAGAATGCATTTGGAATTTTGTCTCGAAGGTAATTATTTATAATCTATATATTGTAATGGATTGGTAAAACAGTTGCATTTACAACCCCTGGCAAAAATTATGGAATCACCGGCCTCGGAGGATGTTCATTCAGTTGTTTAATTTTGTAGAAAAAAAGCAGATCACAGACATGACACAAAACTAAAGTCATTTCAAATGACAACTTTCTGGCTTTAAGAAACACTATAAGAAATCAAGAAAAAAAAATTGTGGCAGTCAGTAACGGTTACTTTTTTAGACCAAGCAGAGGAAAAAAATATGGAATCACTCAATTCTGAGGAAAAAATTATGGAATCACCCTGTAAATTTTCATCCCCCAAACTAACACCTGCATCAGATCAGATCTACTCGTTGACATTGACCCTATGTGTCTTTTTACAAGGAATGTTTTCGCAGTTTTTGCTCTATGGCAAGATGCATTATCATCTTGAAACATCCCCAAACATCCTTTCAATTGTCCAAAATATCAACGTAAACTTGTGCATTTATTGATGATGTAATGACAGCCATCTCCCCAGTGCCTTTACCTGACATGCAGCCCCATATCATCAATGACTGTGGAAATTTACATGTTCTCTTCAGGCAGTCATCATTATAAATCTCATTGGAACGGCACCAAACAAAAGTTCCAGCATCATCACCTTGCCCAATGCAGATTCGAGATTCATCACTGAATATGACTTTCATCCAGTCATCCACAGTCCACGAATGCTTTTCCTTAGCCCATTGTAACCTTGTTTTTTTTCTGTTTAGGTGTTAATGATGGCTTTCGTTTAGCTTTTCTGTATGTAAATCCCATTTCCTTTAGGTGGTTTCTTACAGTTCGGTCACAGACGTTGACTCCAGTTTCCTCCCATTCGTTCCTCATTTGTTTTGTTGTGCATTTTTCGATTTTTGAGACATATGGTTTTAAGTTTTCTGTCTTGACGCTTTGATGTCTTCCTTGGTCTACCAGTATGTTTGCCTTTAACAACCTTCCCATGTTGTTTGAATTTGGTCCAGAGTTTAGACACAGCTGACTGTGAATAACCAACATTTTTTGCAACATTGCATGATGATTTACTCTCTTTTAAGAGTTTGATAATCCTCTCCTTTGTTTCAATTGACATCTCTCATGTTGGAGCCATGATTCATGTCAGTCCACTTGGTGCAACAGCTCTCCAAGGTGTGTTCACTCCTTTTTAGATGCAGACTAACGAGCAGATCAGATATGATGCAGGTGTTAGTTTTGGGGATGAAAATTTACAGGGTGATTCCATAATTTTTTCCTCAGAATTGAGTGATTCCATATTTTTTTTTCCTCTGCTTGGTCTAAAAAGTAACTGTTACTGACTGCCACAATCTTTTTTTCTTGATTTCTTATAGTGTTTCTTAAAGCCAGAAAGTTGCCATTTGAAATGACTTTAGTTTTGTGTCATGTCTGTGATCTGCTTTTTTTCTACAAAATTAAACAACTGAATGAACATCCTCAGAGGCTGGTGATTCCATAATTTTTGCCAGGGGTTGTATATAGACCATATTTGACCATATTTCATCCGTTCTTTCTTCCCTTCACTAGCTGCCAGTTCGCTATCGTATTGATTTTAAAATTCGATTGTTTTTAAATGTCTCAATGATCTTGCTCCACGGTATCTGTCTGACCTGCTCATGTCTTATTCCCCTTATTAGGTCACGAGATCAAGGTCTGCCTGTAGTTCCTCAGACCAAGCTCAAACTTAGAGATGATAGAGCTTTTTCTGTTGTTGGTCCCAGATTGTGGAATGACCTGCCTCTCTGTATCAGGCAGGCGGAGTCACCTCTAGTCTTCCAATCTCGCCTTAAAACACATTTGTTTTCTTTGGCTTTTGATTAGGGGGTTGATGATTTTACTGTTTTAAAAGCTTTTATCGCTGCCACTGTTATTTACCATGTGATTATTTATTTATTTATGTATTTATTTTGTGTCTTTGTACGGCACTTTGGTTAATTTTGTTGTTTTTAAATGTGCTCTATAAATAAATTGGATTGGAGATATATATATATATATATATATATATATATATATATATATATATATATATATATATATATATATATATATATATATATATATATATATATATATAATATTATACAATTATTGTTATTTACATTAATTATTAAGATCCTATTGTTTTATGTACAATTTGTACATGTTCAGTCAAGCCCCTCTATTGGGCTCTTACATTGTGGTCCTTCTGATAATTTCACAAGGACCACAATGGAAATAAGCGTTTATGCCTCATTGTGTTATCAGAGTATCATTGATACATTCAATTCTGTATGTTTATATTGATGTTGCAGAATATACTCAATCAATCAATCATAAACAAGATTTTATTTAGGTTTTAACAGCATCTGCAGGAAGGCATGCATGTGCGCATACATGAGCATTTGAAAAGGGCAGAAGTTAGCTTTGACCGCTTGTAACGCGTGTGCACACCGACATCCACGAGATGTCTTGTAAATCACTCCAGAGGTATTGTTAGGTTACAAAAACAGCATTTTCTGTTTTAGAAGTGTTTATTTGTTGCTTGCTTTTACATAATAATGAGAAAGAAGTTATATTTACACAGAAACAAAGCAGAGTTAGCAGCTAGCAAGATGTAACCAGGCTAACATCCACAAGATGTGTCGTAAATCACTCCAGAGTTATCAGGTTACAAAAACAGTGTTTTCAGTTTTAGTGTTTATTTCTCACTAGCCTTTACATAATATATGAGAAATGTGTTATATTTAGCCAGAAACAAAGTGGTTTTGGAGTGCCAGAGAGACCAGCCAGTGATGTCAGCCAGTGCTGCTCTACTCTGATTGGCTGCCCCCCACACACACCTAAAAAAAAAAAAAGCAAAAGCAACAGATTTGCATGATTCATAGCATAAAAATGAGAAAAAGATTGTGCCTTTTTGACCTCTTAAAATAGGTCAAGTTTAGCCATCTTTGAACTTGTCCAAGGTCTGTGTCCCAACAATGTTTTCCCTGTTAATCTGAAGACTCTGGTAGTAATAGGACTGGACTTATGCTGAACGCAGACAGACAGACGGAGGGAGGCAAAGCCTTTGCAAAGCCATACTTGATGGACATATTTTGATGGCATCAGGTAAACTAAAAGTGAGTTAAACTGAACTCTGAGTTGGTAATGACTTGAAGTATTCGATGAAAGGATTCCATTTGTGAAAAACTTAGCAGAGCAACCTTTCATAATTAAAGGAATCTTTTTTACATGAAGAAACGACATACGATCCTTAAGCCATAAAGAAACATGGAGGATTCGCTGTTTCGCAGTTGTGAATCTCACGCCATCTGGCGGTCCGTGACTCACGTGAGAGTTCAGTTTCAGCAGAGTTGCGGTTTAGGGCACAATGTAGAGACACCTCATGAAGTATGGACAACAAGACAACATCAGGGCATGGCAGAAGTCAATCACAGGTGCTCCTCTAAATAACCTTCTCAACTTGGGAGAACATATCATCATCATAATCGCCCTTGAACTTGCTGGATCAACGCCATCCACATACTCACTAGCCATTGTTTACATGACCATGAAACACCGGAACTCTGCTGGCGCCACTGTGCATTCTGGGAAGTGCAGGGGGATTATGGGAAACATTAAAGTACCAAATTGGGTGACTTCCAGAGGAGTAAAATAAGTCTCGTCAAAAGGGAAGTAAAAGTAAATATTTCATATTGCAAGGAGGGCGTTTTGAGGGGAACAGAAGAAACCTCAAATATAGCAATGAAAAGTTACAACTGTATCTGAATACCTAAAACATTAGATTGAAATACAAAACCAATCAATCCAATATGTTTGGATAACCTTTTGATAAACGAGACTTTGAAAAGTGGACTCTGTTTAATACCTTGAACTGTATAAGGTGTAAACTGGCACAAGGTGTGCCTGAGCATACATATATTAAGCACAACCATGTCCCACCATTGATTTGTCAGCTCAATACCAAGCTCACTCTCCCAAGCTGTTTTAATTTTGTTTGAACGAGGTATCAAGAGTCATGAGATCAGCATATGTACTAGATATAAGTGATGTCTGTTTAAATCCAAAGATCAAAAGGACATTCCATGGTTGTTCAGCAAGAAGTGAAGGAAAACATGGAAAAAGACAAGAGGCACAATGTCTAATTTGAAAATAAATAAGTGGCACATGGGTAAATAAAATTTGAAGACAAATCAGAAAAACTAATAAAGACACAATCTTTGTAAATGTCTCTGATCATCCCAATATCTTTCATGCCATAATATCTATCTGTGGTGCAAATTTGGTGAGAATCTGTGAAGTAGTTTTGATGCAATACTTCAAAGCCTATATAAAGTGAAATCTTAATCAGAATACAGATCCGGATCATCTCCACAATTCTGTGGAGTCTTCCATGCCCTAATCTGTGGTGTAAATTTGGTGAGAATCCATGGGGTTTTGCCTATGTTAATGGGGTTAATGGGGTTAAGCCTATATAAAGTGTAATGTTGATCCAGAATCTGGATCCGGCTCCGATCCACCTCCAAAATTGAATGGAGTCTTCCATGGCCTAATATCTATCTGCGATGAAAATTTTTGTCAAAATCTGTACATAGTTTTGACGTAATCCTGCTAACAGACAGACAGACAGACATAAATAAACAAGAGCAATCAGAGATACCTGATGTCCGCCAATCCAGATCACCTGCACAATTCAGTGGAGTCTTCCATGTTCTACTATCTGTGGTGTAAATTTGGTGAGAATCCATGAAGTAGTTTTGACATAATCCTTCAAAGCCTATATGAAGTGAAATCTTGATCCAGAATCTGGATCCGGATCACTGCCAAAATTCAGTGGAGTCTTCCATGCCCTAATACAGGGGTGCCCAAGTTCGGTCCTGGAGATCTACCTTCCTGACACTCTTAGGTGTCTCCCTATTCCAACACACCTGAATCCAATGAAAGGCTCATTAATAGCCTGCTAACAAGTCTTTCACTGGATTCAGGTGTGTTGGAACAGGGAGACAACTAAGAGTGTCAGGAAGGCAGATCTGGAGGACTGAACTTGAGCACCCCTGCCCTAATATCTATCGGTGGTGCAAATTTGGTGAGAATCTATGAAGTAATCTTGACTTCATCCTTCAAAGCATATCCGAATCAGGATCACCTCCAAAACTGAATGGAGTCTTCCATCCCCCAATATGTATCTGTGTTGAGAATTTCATCAAAATCCGTGTGGTAGTTTTGACATAATCCTGCTAACAGTAATCCTTCAAAGCCTATATAAAGTGAAACTTGATCCAGAATCAGGATCTGGATCCGGATCACCTCTAAAATTTTATGGATTCTTTCATAACCTAATACATATCTGTGGTGCAAATTTCATCAAAATTTGTGCAGTAGTTTTAAGGTAATCCTGCTAAATGACAGACAGACATAAATAAATAAATGCAGATAATTTTATTACATCCTTGGAGGACGTAAAAATGCTTTGGTAGGAACAAAGGGATGCACTGAAACAAAAAGGCCTGGGTAAAAAGTTTATCTTGACTATATTAATTTTAGCTATTTGGGAAGAGAGTTCTACCTCGGAAAATCTGCTTTGATCTGGGCAACCAGGGGAATAAAATTGCAGACTGGTTGAGTGACAGGGTTAAAGAATTTACAGGGTAACATCTTTAACAGAATGATTTTATAGTCTGAAAATAAACCAAACCTCTGCAACAAAGACAAAATTGTAGGAATACTAATTAGTGGATCAGATAAATATAAAAGGAGGTCATCTGCATACAAGGATATTTTAGGTTCAATACCAGAACAAAGGATGCCGTGAAATGAAGGAAAGGATCTTAATGAAACTGAATAAGGTTCTATGACTAAAGTGAAAAGGAAAGAGGGAAAGAGGATGGCAGCATCATTATTCTGACAGTTTTGTGGTTTCTGAAAAAAAAAGAAAAAAAAAACACAAACAAAACAAAATTTACCAAAAGAAAAAAAAAATCATCTTAGTTATTTAATAGTTTTATGGAGAAAAATAAATAAATTAATTAATAAATAAAACTAACTGAACCCCTAAAAAGGCACACACACAAAGGATCCTGGGAATACTCATAAGTAATTACTTAAAGGTGGCAAAACTCAAGTTTGAATGACTTTCATCTTCTGATGTTTTCAGGTTACTGTCTGGATTACTGGCAGATTTAATTTATGAAAAAAAAAAACCCCTAACATTTAATTGCCTCTGAATAGATTATATGATGATAATAATAATAATTTTATTTCAAGTTGTACAACTTTTTAAATAATTATTTCAGGAACACAAATAGTTGTTTGGATCTGTGATCACATCTGTGATGTTGCTAAAAATGTAGAGTTGAAGTTATGGAACAAACTGAAAACTATTTACTGGATTTTGAATCAATATTTTAGCTCCACCCCCAAAACACAAACACAAGAGATACTGTTTTCAGGATCGCATTTTGGTTTGTCCAAACCACTGATCTATATATATTACTGGATCGCTCATTAGCCCACACACTCCGTACCAACCGCTGATGCAAACTGGCAGCCATCTTATCACTCCCAAGTAGACCTAATAAATGTCTTAAAATAGTTGGTCCAACACAAAACACAACATGTGGCTACACATGTTGTGTTAATAAGCCACTTATTATTATCTTTGCCTATATGCTGGAATAAGGGAGAGAACTCTTCAAATTATTGTTCATTACTTCCCATTACAGTCATACTCACAGATGAAATGTTCATCCACAGCCTTTGATCTAGCAATTTGTGCAGGTTATAGCTGCACATGAAGGTATTTTTTAACAAAATTACTAAGAATAAAGTTGCGTGTGCCTCATTAAAGATCAATAGAAAAGAGCATTCAGGAGCGGGACATTGGAGTGGTAATATGGCAGCCGGTTTGCTTCAAAAATATTGGCTAATGAGCGATCCAGTGTTATATAGAGATCAGTGGTCCAAACCTGTACCAGTTATGTGACATCTTGTACACATATGCCTGTTGCCATGGTTACACAAAAACTGAAAGAATGACTCACCAGTTAATCAAATCTTCTGCTGGTTCACTGTCAACTTCAGAGAAGGACTTTAAAATTTAAACCCCTCACAGCAGTGACATCATCACGAAGACAACTTTGTAGTGAAAATGTGCTTTTGCTCCCTTTGTTTTGCTTGGTGTTCATATTTTGGTATTTTGTTGAGAAGCAGCCATAACATCATTATGGTGCCTTACAGTGCGCCGCTCCAGTTTTCAAGGATTAACCAGCGTCTGCATCAGCTACTCCTAAAAACATTTTTAAAATCTGCTGTCAGTCATTTCACTGACAGAATTTTAACAAATTCATCATTTTGTGGTGAAAAGGCGTTGGCGTCTAAAGGGTTACATGGATTTGCAACACGTCCATTAAGCGCTAACAGCAGCTCATTGCCATTAGTGCTAATGGACCGAACCTTTCGGGACCATCACTTACACTCTTGCTCTGTTGCTGCCAACGCCGACACGCCACACACACGGCTCTCTAACATCCCGGCGGATGGAAGTCAGGCCGTGAGGGGGAGCAGGAAGTGTTTCTGCAGCAACCATGAGAGCCAGCGGCGTGTGTGCCCGTGCTAATGATGGCAGCGCCAAGGGAAAACAAAGTGCCTGTTGCCTGTTTTAATCATTGTTTCTCCTCTTCACACTTCAGCAGAAAAACACACATCAGCGTCCAATCAGAGGCCACCGCCATCAAACAACTGACCTCAGAGGACATGATAGCGTCCAACATGGAGACAAGCATCTTTAGCTCTTTGACGTTTTGTGTAATCATAACACGAGTAATCTGGCAGTGAAGAATTTCATTGTATTTCAAGGAAACATTAAACTGGATCATTTGTGTTGAAGTTTGAAATGTTAATTAATGCCAGACACTCAAATGCAAGTAAAGCACATTGGTAGCCAACGGAATACAGCTAACCACTGTGATGTTAAGCATGTTAGCAGCTAACAAATTAACTTACTGTGATAAAGCACATTGGTGGCTAGTAGATTGGCTCCTGTGATGTACAAATAAGTAACTGTGACATAAAGCACATTGGCAGCTAACAGATTAGCTCGCTGTGATGTACAAATTAACTAATTCTGACATAAAGCATGTTGGCAGCTAACAGATTAGCTTGCTGTGATGTAAAGCATGTTACTGGCTAACATTAGCTAATTGTGACATAAAACACATTGGTGAGTAATAGATTATCTTTTTTACCCCATCTGCATATATAGTAATGATAAATGCCACACTAGCAGAACCATTTATGTACATTAATACACATATATGCAATTCATTCTTGCAAGACAGAAGGTATGTAGTGGGTGAGTGAACATGGTGTGCGTGTGTGACCTCCATCCGCCCTTCCCGATCAGCCTACACCATCCTACTCAAAGGCCAACCGACAACTTGTGTCAAGAAGGGCTGACCACCAAAACAACACGAAGACAGACAAGAACTAAAGACAAGTGGTGAAGGCAATAACTGTGAAGTGTTGAGAAGTGAGACATCGAGGAGACGGGGCCCCAACCATACAACTTACCAGGACAAACAACCACACATGAACAAACAGTGACAGCAACAATCTGTTGCCTAATTAGTGAGCATCCATACCTTAATCTAGAACACCAGAGTCCTGATCCCCTTGAGAGCAACCAAAACCGAGTAGTGACGGCCACAAACCCACAACCATCCACGCACAGAGACACAGATCACAGCTAAATATCCAATCACTACTGTGGCTGGCATGTTGGGCCAAGACAAAAGTACAGAACCTTACCATATGTGGACCACTCTGGCACGTCAGAAGTCAATGGCCGGGCGCATGTAATAACGGAAATGGGTCCACGACGGAGGGCCCCAGGAGAAACCAGGAGGAAAAGGGCAGCGGAAGAGCACAGGGGCCAGGAAGGGCAGCCACCAGAGCCACTGGAGCAGCACGACGAACCACCAGGGGAATGGCCCGGCGGTGCCAGAATGCAACCCCACATGCCCCCCCCCAAGGCGCAGGAAGCAACCCACACCCAAGGGAGGCACATAGGGTGCGGGCATGGGCCCACAAAAGGGGTGGTCCCAGAATCACACCATCCAGGCTACGACCTCCAAAGGGAAGAGCGAGCGGCGGCGGGGTTGGGTAGCCAAGGAGCCACTGCAATCGAATCCAGTGCGCGGGAAGGGACCACCGAGCCAAATGAGGGCGGGGTCCAGAACCCAGACGAGGCGGGACCCAACCCCCCAGGCCCAAAAGCACACCCAAGAGGCCCCCCGACACCCAAGTCTGCCCCAGCACAGCCAGCAGAACCCAACTCCCGCAGCCCCCAATCCACCCCCACCTGGACCCCACACCAAATACCAATGCCCAACATCGGGAGACCACCCAAACAAGAGCAGGGTAACACCCCACCCCACGGAGACCATGGCCCCCACTCCCCCAGCAGCTGTCCACCCCCCCCAGTGTCAACACCCACACCTCCCAATAACCACCCACCCCCCAACGGGCCACGGACCCTGGGTCCAACATGCCTCAGAGTAGCGCCTTGAGACCATGGCAGAAATGGCGAGGCAGACCACCCCAGAGCCCCAGACATCCCCAGCCACCCAGGGCCAACTCCACATACCACATTCACCCCACCTACCAACCCCACCATAGTTGTTATAACTAATCCCCCTTGCTGTGTACGACCCCCTAAGTGAGCAAAGATAAAGTGTTGCATTCAAAGCAGGGCAGGAAATGGCAGGTGGCAGACTGCCATGGGAGGCCGTGACACACCGCTGCACCACCGCCTAGTGACCCCGACTCTAAATTAGTGAATGTGTTTACTAGTGTGTAGAAATAAAGTGTGTGCATTAAAATGGCAGGGCAGGAGTAGAAGGGTAATAGATTATCTAGCTGTGATGTAAAGCTTGTTGGCAGTTAAAATATTAGCTAACTGTGAAGTAAAGCACATTGGTGGCTAACAGCCTGACTAGCTGTGAAGTACAGCACTTTCCGGCCAACATTAGCTAACTCTGACACAAAGCACATTGGTGGCTAACAGATTAGCTAGTTATGATGGATACTGTATTCAAAACCCTTGGTAGGTTGGAGATTCCGACCTTAATCTCGTGGAAAAATGACTTGAATTCTCTGTTGGGCTGGAATTATTGCTCAGAAACTTCTGAGGAAATTGAACAACCTGAGGTATCAGAGTTGATTACACTGCCATGGCAGCCGTGTATGTGACTAGTGAGACAACAATGTTACTGATGTTGAAAATGCATCTTTAAAAGAAAATTTTAACAAGACATTAGTGTAATATATTATTATATATTATTATTAGTGTAATATATTCACATTCTATGTAATATGTATATATATATCGCGGGCATGACAAGCAAAGCTCTTCAAGATCTCACCATGTCATTTAGGTCCTTCAGACTTTTTTTGAGTAAATGCTTTGGTGGAGCATGAGCATGGCTAAAACCTTTCAGCTTCTGGGGGTCTTTATGTTAGAAAGATTAAAAAGAAAATAAACCTTCACTGTGCCTTGTGATAGAATCACTACGGTGACTGGTCCAAGATGGCGGCCGCATTTCTTGTGCATCAGCAACCGATGCGGCGTCTACTCCTCTTTATAATGTCTGTTCATCTACCGTTGGTTTGTGGCTTTTTACGACAACGGTTTGTGGCTTTTTCCCCACTGGGGAGAT
The DNA here is from genome assembly GCF_902500255.1 of Thalassophryne amazonica. NCBI lineage: Eukaryota > Metazoa > Chordata > Actinopteri > Batrachoidiformes > Batrachoididae > Thalassophryne > Thalassophryne amazonica. The sequence continues at coordinate 41,103,187 of NC_047119.1, read as the reverse complement.
TTTTTGTGCCATTTCCGGTTTGTGCCTCCGTCTAACATAGAGCGAGCCTTGCAGGGAACCGTTAATAGTATGAAAACAAGAAGTCATCAGAGTGATGTGCACATCTGCGACACACTGATGAACATTTAACACATCCACGTGTTTGCAATTATATGGAAGGATGTAAAAGCACTCGCAAAGCCATGCGTAAAATGGCACTAACAATACCGATGTTAGAGGACCTTGCAAATGGTGCAATCTGACGTGAGCGTGTATTCAGAGAATGCGAGGATTTACTTCCAAATGAGGATAATTGGCTCATAAACTGATTTTGATCACCAGGCCACTATTACTGGAGTTGCGCACAGGATTGTGGTTGGCACAGAGCGCAATACGGCGAGGAGCCAGGGGCTGTCTGTGCCCACACAGGTGCTGACCACACTTGGGCATCCTGGCATCAGGGGCATTTCAGTGTGAGCTGACTGATCAGTCAGGCGTGTGCTAGTCAACCTTGCGCCAAGCCGCAATTATCCAAATGTCATCAGGTACAGTCCAACATTACAGTGCATTTTGCAGCAAGAGCCGGTGTCGGAGCTATTAACTGCACACATTTTGCTATAAAGGCGCCATCACATGATGAATGTTCAAATCATATGTGGAGGCTGCACGGTGTGCAATGGGGGGACGGGGGTGCTTGTGTTTAAATAGTTTATCCATGTAATTGTTCCGAACGAAAACCAGCGTGGACACATTTGGGCATGTGCGCATTCAAATATGTTATTATTATTAATGTCTTTTTTATTTTTGCTTGATGGTGAACTGCAGAGCTTAAGAGGCTTCCTGTGCTCAGTATTTGTCAATAAACGCGTGTGTAAATTGTGAATGATCAGCAGAGGCGTGCCTCATCTTTTTAACGTCAGTGTGTGCGCGCTGTTCTGTGCATGTGTATGGTTTCACACACGCTTTGTAGCTCCCACGAACATTTTTCCAGTTTCATGATTAATCCGTTTAACAGTGTACTGAATAAACTGTCCCTCTGTGTCTCCACGTAATTTCCAGTCATCTATAGTATAATTTCTTTTCTGTGTTCATGTTGTCTGATGTGACGTCGTGGGGAATCCCTGCTCAAAGGGCCTATTTACATGAAATTGCATATTTAAATGGGGCGTGGCCAAGGAGGGGTTTGGTTCCACGCTCAATTCCAAGTTCAGTGTGATATACAAACAGAACGTGCGTGGATTCATGCCTACACACACTTTCATACATCTGAATATATTTGTGCATACGCCAGATTCAGAGTTTTGACATATGCCATGTTTTAGTAGAAAGTCCACGCAAGTCTTTGTACATGCGGCCCCTGAGCTTTAGCTCACAACTGCTGTGGGCAGAAGGGTCAAAGGTCAGCGATGTTACCAGCTGGTGGTTAATATCAGTAATGTAACAGCTCAACAAAACATAATCACAACAGAAACATGACAACGATACCGAAGGACAAATGTTTGTGCGTGAGGATCAATAAACTGAATTCCTTTATTTTCCCACACGTGGTTCCGCCTGTCAATCATGTGAGACATGATAAAGAGCAGCGGTTCTGCTTTTGTGACACCACAAAGACAATCAGCTTTTAATCTGAGTCCAAAGCGGCACCAAAATCAAATATTCATGCTGCAGTCTGGAAACACGGTCGATGGTTTTTCCTTCAGTGTATGAACCAGAAATCAAAGTTGCTAAAAGAAACATGGAGTAATTTTTAAACTGCTGCCCACAAACTACAGCAGCACTCAGAGAGCTGACCTCCGCCACCGTCCACCCGCCAAATGATGCGTCACTCCTGTGCTTTGGAACGCATTTTATAACCAGTTTGAACTGGATTTTCTTCTTTTTTTTTTTTTTTATTTAACTTTTTTTTGGGGGGGGGGGGGGGGGGGGCAAAGTTCAAGGTAACTGCGGTTACAGGTGAAAATTTAGTTTGCCAATTTTGGTCCAAATTGGATATATATATATATATATATATATATATATATATATATATATATATATATATATATTCAACAAAAATATAAACGCAACACTTTTGGTTTTGCTCCCATTTTGTATGAGATGAACTCAAAGATCTAAACCTTTTTCCACATACACAATATCACCATTTCCCTCAAATATTGTTCACAAACCAGTCGAAATCTGTGATAGTGAGCACTTCTCCTTTGCTGAGATAATCCATCCCACCTCACAGGTGTGCCATATCAAGATGCTGATTAGACACCATGATTAGTGCACAGGTGTGCCTTAGACTGCCCACAATAAAAGGCCACTCTGAAAGGTGCAGTTTTGTTTTATTGGGGGGGATACCAGTCAGTATCTGGTGTGACCACCATATGCCTCATGCAGTGCAACACATCTCCTTCGCATCATCTGTGAAGAGAACACCTCTCTAACGTGCCAAACGCCAGCGAATGTGAGCATTTGCCCACTCAAGTCGGTTACGACGACGAACTGGAGTCAGGTCGAGACCCCGATGAGGACGACGAGCATGCAGATGAGCTTCCCTGATACGGTTTCTGACAGTTTGTGCAGAAATTCTTTGGTTATGCAAACCGATTGTTTCAGCAGCTGTCCGAGTGGCTGGTCTCAGACGATCTTGGAGGTGAACATGCTGTATGTGGAGGTCCTGGGCTGGTGTGGTTACACGTGGTCTGCGGTTGTGAGGCTGGTTGGATGTACTGCCAAATTCTCTGAAACGCCTTTGGAGACGGCTTATGGTAGAGAAATGAACATTCAATACATGAGCAACAGCTCTGGTTGACATTCCTGCTGTCAGCATGCCAATTGCACACTCCCTCAAATCTTGCGACATCTGTGGCATTGTGCTGTGTGATAAAACTGCACCTTTCAGAGTGGCCTTTTATTGTGGGCAGTCTAAGGCACACCTGTGCACTAATCATGGTGTCTAATCAGCATCTTGGTATGGCACACCTGTGAGGTGGGATGGATTATCTCAGCAAAGGAGAAGTGCTCACTATCACAGATTTAGACTGGTTTGTGAACAATATTTGAGGGAAATGGTGATATTGTGTATGTGGAAAAAGTTTTAGATCTTTGAGTTCATCTCATACAAAATGGGAGCAAAACCAAAAGTGTTGCGTTTATATTTTTGTTGAGTGTATATATATATATATATATATATATTTCTGGTCTAACCCCCCAATTTTTTATTTTTTTTATTTATTTATTTGATAGCAACTTTTGTGTGAATTATTTCATTTGTTCAAAGTTAACTGATGAAGTTAGATTTTTAATGAAACTGTTAATGAGCCTAAAAACACAACAGCACTTTAATCCTTTAATCCGAGTTCTAATTTGTCATTCGGAGGCTTTTAAACATCTCTGTCAGTCTGTTCAGACTTTTATCTCTACAAAGTGTTTAAGTCGAACCGTCAACCTGCCGAGTTCTTAATCCTGGGAAAGTCTGAGTGAATAATTCAGCGTGGGACAAACAGCGAGCAGTCGATGTTTTGTGCGTTTAGCCGGAGGTTTAAGAGCAGAGACGCTTGGCAGCCGCACAGAACCTCAGTCCCTCAGGCCCACATCAAAACCGGGCCAAGCCCTGAACCGCTTCACTTTCTCACATCAGCAAACAGGGGCCCAAATTAATCACATCGGCCTCACGTTCACTCAGTAAGTCTGCAGCTTAGTGCCGGCATTAAGCCACCGGCTGCTGCTTTCTGTGATTGGAGGTAGAACTGGGAAAGTGATGAGATCAGCACGTTTAGTTTGACCGTTTAAACGTCCGGCTCGTACTTAAGACTCCAGAAGGATGACAGATGTTTGTCCGACACGTATCTGTCCAACGTTCTGCGTAAATCTTAAGGCAGTGATGGGCACAGCTAACCAAAAAGTTAGCTTTGATAGCCATTAATCCACTAATTGAAACTGAAAAGTTAACTTTTATATATATATATATATATATATATATATATATATATATATATATATATATATATATATATATATATATATATATAGCAGAAGTTACCGCTAACTCGGTCACAGCCACATTGGATTACACTGTCAGCTGCTAATAAACCAGTTTCAAATTTAAGCGCCGCAGGGGCTGCTGGGTAAATTCAGGATCACAAACACAAAACGAACGCAAGAAAATAAAATAAAAAATAAAATCCCAAACACGGTCATCATCTTTATAAAAAGCAGTAAATCACAGTTTTAATAGTCAAAGTTTATCTCTGTATTACATTTCTAAACTGTTACAGTAACGGCTCACCCGTGTTGCGTTCAACGCGACTGGTAAAATCTACAACTCACCTGTCTCACTGATCTCCCCATCGAAGAAAACCCATGTAAGTTTTGTCTTTACATAAAAATACAGCAATAAGTGTCTTATAACTTTAAAAAAGTAAAGATTTGCATGTACATGCTGCCTTTAAAGCAGACACACCAACTGTCAGACACACCAACTGTCAATTTACGCTATGGGAGCTCATCTCAACAGAACACCGGTGTCGCAGACCGAACGGTCCACCCCTAAAAATCAGTACCCCCCTTGCATCTGCGCATGCGTCATTTTGGAACACAGCAGCACATCTGAGACAGAGTCTCTTCACCCAAAGCAATCAAATGGATTAATGGGATTATTAGCCATCAGATGATAAAGGTAAAACCTCTTAAAATATTCTAAAGTCAGCTTTAAGTAGAAACAAGGCCGTTTTATGCAGAAACAAGGCGAAATTCTGTGACGTTTTGTAATGTCCGACGCACAGTGAATGCATCAGCTAGCAGCTCATTTAGCTGCAGCTCTCTGATCGCTTCCGCCGACTTTTATGATGAAATAATGCTGAATCTCTGTAGAAATGACTGTTGTACTAAAGCTTCAGATATCTGTCGCTGAGACAGATGATGATTGGTGTGCAGTTTGAAGCAGAAACGAGGTGTTAATCCGTGAACCGCGTCATCAGGGGGGGCAAATTTTTAGGGGGATCGTTCGGTCTGCAACACTGGCCTGACTGTTGCAGACACACAACAAACAGGAACTAACATGTATGAGTTTAGGGTTTACAAACGTTTTTGACCATTAAGCTTTACTCACTTTACCAGCAAAAGAAATGTTAGTGGACAGAAAGTCAGCGGAACTAAATTTAGTGGAAGCCAACTGGTCCGCTGATGGTTTTCAAAGTTATCTGAAAAGCTAATCCGCTAATGAAAAAGTTAGCTTTGCTAATTAGCGGTTAGTGGAACTGTGCCCACCACTGTCTTTAGGAATGTTGAACTGTTTGATTTCAAAAGAATTAACCGAAAATCAGATCGTTAGTTTGCAGCCCTTATAATGACTACAGTCACAGCTTATCGACTAAATGTGGAGCTGCACAGAGGAAAAAAGAAAAAATTACAGAAAGGGAGGGGGTTTGTTTTTAATGTGATGAGTTTGAACACAGGGTGAGCTCCTGTGACCCAGTCATCCACCTGTACCTGTACTTCTGAGCCAAACCACAACCCATCCTTGATACTAAATGCTTGTGAAGTGAAAACCTTGAAAACTGATTGTCATCCATCTGGACGTGATGTGTTGATGGGTTTTACTTCGTGGCACTGAGCTGATCCGTCAGTGCGTGATGGATCACAGAGTGCACGCTCTGAACGGTGACATCTTCAAATAATCATCTTCATTCAGTGACTGAATGAGTTTTCTGCCTACCAATATGGGCCCGCACCAAATGACTGGCGTGTGACGTCATGCCTCTTATAAACATAAATCCCAAAATATGTTGTTCGATACAGAAGTATTTATATATTGATTTATTCTTTTTTTTTTTCCCCTTTGTCTTTGAACAAAAGAAGCATGGGGCATTTGATTGGCCACAAAAACTGATTTGTAGGTTTTGCATGAAATATTTAAATGACAGGAAATGGTGAATGTTAAAAAATTGTCCCAGAAAATGTCCAAACTGGTACAGTGCTCCTTCACAATAAAAGCTTGCAGTTTACAAACTTGCTTGAAACTTTTCCAGCTTTTATCAGTTTGCTACTCTTAAAATGTTTGCAGCTAAAAGTAACATTCTCACATCCAGCTGTGAGAGTTTATCGATTACGAACGTCAGCAGATCTTTGATCTGTTTCAAAGTGAGATAAAAATGCAGCAACGTCTGAAAACATTAATTATATATATATACACTCAGCAAAAATATAAACGCAACACTTTTGGTTTTGCTCCCATTTTGTATGAGATGAACGCAAAGATCTAAAACTTTTTCCACATACACAATATCACCATTTCCCTCAAATATTGTTCACAAACCAGTCTAAATCTGTGATAGTGAGCACTTCTTCTTTGCTGAGATAACCCATCCCATCTCACAGGTGTGCCATATCAAGATTCTGATTAGACACCATGATTAGCGCACAGGTGTGCCTTAGACTGTCCACAATAAAAGGCCACTCTGAAAGGTGCAGTTTTGTTTTATTGGGGGGGGATACCAGTCAGTATCTGGTGTGACCACCATTTGCCTCATGCAGTGCAACACATCTCCTTCGCATAGAGTTGATCAGGTTGTCAATTGTGGCCTGTGGATTGTTGGTCCACTCCTCTTCAATGGCTGTGCGAAGTTGCTGGATATTGGCAGGAACTGGGACATGCTGTCATATACGCCGGTCCACAGCATCCCAAACATGCTCAATGGGTGACATGTCCGGTGAGTATGCCGGCCATGCAAGAACTGGGACATTTTCAGCTTCCAAGAATTGTGTACAGATCCTTGCAACATGGGGCCGTGCATTATCCTGCTGCAACATGAGGTGATGTTCTTGGATGTATGACACAACAGTGGGCCTCAGGATCTTGTCACGGTATCTCTGTGCATTCAAAATGCCATCAATAAAATGCACCTGTGTTCTTCGTCCATAACAGACGCCTGCCCATACCATAACCCCACTGCCACCATGGGCCACTCGATCCACAACAATGACATCAGAAAACCGCTCACCCACACGACGCCACACACGCTGTCTGCCATCTGCCCTGGACAGTGTGAACCGGGATTCATCCGTGAAGAGAACACCTCTCCAACGTGCCAAATGCCAGCGAATGTGTGCATTTGCCACTCAAGTTGGTTACGACGACGAACTGGAGTCAGGTCGAGACCCCGATGAGGACGACGAGCATGCAGATGAGCTTCCCTGAGACGGTTTCTGACAGTTTGTGCAGAAATTCTTTGGTTATGCAAACAGATTGTTTCAGCAGCTGTCCGAGTGGCTGGTCTCAGATGATCTTGGAGGTGAACATGCTGGATGTGGAGGTCCTGGGCTGGTGTGGTTACACGTGGTCTGCGGTTGTGAGGCTAGTTGGATGTACTGCCAAATTCTCTGAAACGCCTTTGGAGACGTCTTATGGTAGAGAAATGAACATTCAATACACGAGCAACAGCTCTGGTTGACTTTCCTGCTGTCAGCATGCCAATTGCACGCTCCCTCAAATCTTGGGACATCTGTGGCATTGTGCTGTGTGATAAAACTGCACCTTTCAGAGTGGCCTTTTATTGTGGGTAGTCTAAGGCACACCTGTGCGCTAATCATGGTGTCTAATCAGCATCTTGATATGGCACACCTGTGAGGTGGGATGGATTATCTCAGCAAAGGAGAAGTGCTCACTATCACAGATTTAGACTGGTTTGTGAACAATATTTGAGGGAAATGGTGATATTGTGTATGTAGAAAAAGTTTTAGATCTTTGAGTTCATCTCATACAAAATGGGAGCAAAACCAAAAGTGTTGCGTTTATATTTTTGTTGAGTGTATATATAAAGCTGCAGTTTGATTCTAGTCTGCTGCTCGACTTTTATCCATGAATACGTGAGGAACTGATTCCTTTCACAATTAAAGCATCTTAAATCTCTGGGGCTGTGACCATGGCTGTCTCGTGCTTCTGGAGTTCAGCTGTGCTCTTTGATTGGATGCCTGGTCTGCAGCCTGTGGGTTCCTCTGAGGTGGGGCAGATCCCTGATCCTGGTCTTCTCTTGCAGGGTGCTTTGGGCTCTTCATTGCTCGCTGGGGCTGCAGGACTCCGTGTGGCCATATTTGGGTTTTGGGGCTATGTGGCTTTGATGCAGTGCTCTGTTGCATTCCACATTATTACAGATCTGTTTTTTTCCGGGGAAGACCCAGGACACGCTGGAGGGACTACGTCTCTCGGCTGGCTTGGGAACACCTCGGGGTTCCCCCGGAGGAGCTGGGGGAGGTGTGTGTGGATCGGGAGGTCTGGGCGGCTTTGCTTGAGCTGCTGCCCCCGCGACCCGACTCCGGATAAAGCGGAAGAAAATGGATGGATGGATGGATGGAAAAAGTTCAATATGTTTTGTCGGATATTTCAGAAAGTGAAAATGTCATATATTCGAGACTCATCACTCACTCACCTTCAACCACTTAGTCCAATTAAGGGTTCCAGGGGCTGGAGCCAATCCCAGCAGTCATAGAGAGCAAGGCAGGGTACACCCTGGACATGAGTTCTATCTTAGAATTGGAATGTATAATCGAAGATATACCTTACTGAATTTTCATGATGCCAGTCTGTTGCAGGGCCACATATACACAAACACATTCACACCTGCACGCACACCCAGGGACAATTTAAAGTTTCCAATCCACCTAACCCGCAAACACAGGGACAACACGCAAACTCCACACAGAAAGGCCACAGGTGGGAATCGAACCAATGACCTTCTCATCGTGAGGCAACAGTGCTAACCACTAAGTCACTGTGCTGCTCTTTGAGACTCATTACACAACCAAATGTGTTTCAAATATTTCAATATATTTGACTTTAATTTTGATAATAATAGTCTCCAATACATAAAATGCGTATTCAAAAATCACAATATTTCAAGTTTGATTAACTCACTATTTCTGTTATGTGTTGGACGCAGGACGGAGAACCGACCAGCGTTTGAAGGACCCAGTATAAAATAAGCAGAGCACGGTACAAAGGATAACAGAGTTTAATAAACATAACAGTGATGTGATAAATATAAGAGTGCGCGGTCTGGCGTGGTGGAATGCGGTGCGTTCCCAGCAGCGCTAACGGTCCGGAGCCAGAACCAGTTCAGACCCAAGGACCCCACCGACACCCCCCAGGTGGCTGCGACAAACCGAGTCTGTGAATGAAGAAATCATCATGTGAGTCCACACTCAACACACAGAGAGACCGCTCAAAGGTGTACAAATAGCAAACACTTCCTGTCTTAATTACTAATCAGCTTCCCACCCTGCAGGCATGGAACACCCTGTTCACAAACTCACTGCAGTGGAAGCTGATTAAAACGACTAACATAACAGCTCAATATAATAAGGTGTGAGGGACACCACATTTACTGACTGTACAAATGTTAGTCACAAAACCTAACGTACCTCAGGAAGTGTGCTGACGAGCGTGAGACCTCACCCTCTCCTCTTTCACAGACCATGCATCAAACCTGGACGTTCTCTGCATCCACTGATGATGAGATGGCTCTCGAGACGACGATCTCACCCGTCTGGTCACAAGGTCGAGTCTCTGGCAAATACACACTGTGTACTCCAGACTTAAATGCCACCATGTTCCAATCCGTGTAGATGCACCACAGCTGTGAGTCCTGACGAGCCGCACCTGATCAGCCTCAGGTGATCAGGGTGAGGTCCTGATAACTCAGCCACACAGCCACTCAGTCCTAAATGCGCACAACCTGGAAGGAAAACCAAAAGACAGAAACAGAAGACCAACAAAAGCCAGCCAGGCACGCCAGCCACAACAATTTCTGCAGCATAAATCCCATGAATCTGTCAGTCTGGTTCGGTCCACACAACCACAATCACGGGGAAGCCTGCTGACCTGACAGTTGTTCAGAAGACGCTCACTGATGTCATCCACAAGGGGGATCAGACACAGAAGGTCCTTGCTGAAAGGGCCCATTGTTCATAGAGTGCTGGATTAACAGGAATTCATGGAAAATTGACTGTGGTCGGAAAAGATGCACAAGTAACAGGGATGACCACAGCCTTGAGAAGATTGTCCAACAACCAATTCAAGAACTTGTGGGAACTTCACACTGAGTGGACTGATGCTAGAGTCAGGGCATCAAGAGCCCCCACAGACAGATGTGTCTAGGAAATGGACTACAGGTGTCACATTCCTTGTGTCAAGCCACTCCTGAACATAATACAATGTCAGATGAGTCTTAGCTGGACTGTGGTACAAAGTATTCTTTTATCAAGGTCTCAGAGTCTGGAGGAGTGAAGAAACACAGAATCCAAGCGGCTTGAACTCCAGTGTGAAGTTTCCACAGACAGTGATGGTTTGGTACCATGTCCTCTGCTGTTGTTGGTCCACTGTGTTTTATCAAGTCCAACAACCCAGCAGTCTACCAGGAAATTTTAGAGCACTTCATGCTTTATGAGCTTTATGGAGATGCTGATTTCGCAGGACTTGGCACCAGCCCACAGTTCCAGGAAAGCACGTCGAGATACGTATGAGAGATTATTTTTGCTGAAAGAGAGATGATAATGAAAATACAAGTGAGAAAGTATGGAGAGAGCAATGGAAGGTAAAGAAAGTTCCAGACTGACTCCAGAAAATGTAGCAGAACCATTAACCCACGGAGATGAGGGAAATGGAGAAATAAAACATTTTGAGATAGGATGCAGATTGACTTATTTTGTGAGGAGCTGACATTTGAGTTACGCACGGCCACAATTTTAGAATGAAGATTCCCACAACATGCCCGACGTATGTCTTCATTATTCCTAAATGTTAAATTCAGCAGGTTTGTACTCTGAGTTTCAGTTGATTTAATGTTTACCTTCAATTTGTCACATTTTATCTTTGTCCACACACACACACACACACACACACACACACACACACACACACACACACACACACACACACACATATATATATATATATATATATATATATATATATATATATATATATATATATATATACACAACCCCTGGCAAAAATTATGGGATCACCGGCCTCGGAGGATGTTCATTCAGTTGTTTAATTTTGTGGAAAAAAAGCAGATCACAGACATGACACAAAACTAAAGTCATTTCAAATGGCAACTTTCTGGCTTTAAGAAACACTATAAGAAATCAAGAAAAAAAAGCTTGTGACAGTCAGTAACGGTTACTTTTTTAGACCAAGCAGAGGAAAAAAAAATATGGAATCACTCAATTCTGAGGAATAAATTATGGAATCACCCTGTAAATTTCCATCCCCCAAACTAAAACCTGCATCAAATCAGATCTGCTCGTTGACATTGACCCTATGCCATGACATTGATCCTATGTGTCTTTTTGCAAGGAACGTTTTCACAGTTTTTGCTCTATGGCAAGATGCATTATCATCTTGAAAAATGATTTCATCATCCCCAAACATCCTTTCAATTGTCCAAAAATATCAACGTAAACTTGTGCATTTATTGATGATGTAATGACAGCCATCTCCCCAGTGCCTTTACCTGACATGCAGCCCCATATCATCAATGACTGACAAAAGTTCCAGCATCATCACCTTGCCCAATGCAGATTTGAGATTCATCACTGAATATCACTTTCATCCAGTCATCCACAGTCCACGATTGCTTTTCCTTAGCCCATTTTAACCTTGTTTATTCTGTTTAGGTGTTAATGATGGCTTTCGTTTAGCTTTTCTGTATGTAAATCCCATTTCCTTTAGGCGGTTTCTTACAGTTCGGCCACAGACGTTGACTCCAGTTTCCTCCCATTCGTTCCTCATTTGTTTTGTTGTGCATTTTCGATTTTTGAGACATATTGCTTTAAGTTTTTGTCTTGACGCTTTGATGTCTTCCTTGGTCTACCAGTATGTTTGCCTTTAACAACCTTCCCATGTTTTTTGTATTTGGTCCAGAGTTTAGACACAGCTGACTGTGAACAACCAACATCTTTTGCAACATTGCATGATGATTTACTCTCTTTTAAAAGTTTGATAATCCTCTCCTTTGTTTCAACTGACATCTCTCGTGTTGGAGCCATGATTCATGTCAGTCCACTTGGTGCAGCAGCTCTCCAAGGTGTGATCACTCCTTTTTAGATGCAGATTAATGAGCAGATCTGATATGATGCAGGTGTTAGTTTTGGGAATTAAAATTTACAGGGTGATTCCATAATTTTTTCCTCAGAATTGAGTGATTCCATATTTTTTTCTCTGCTTGGTCTAAAAAAGTAACCGTTACTGACTGCCACAATCTTTTAGCTTGAGTTTTGTGTCATATGTGTGATCTGCTTTTTTTTTCTACAAAACAACTGAATGAACATCCTCCGAGGCCGGTGATTCCATAATTTTTGCCAGGGGTTGTGTATATATATATATATATATATATATATATATATATATATATATATATATATATATATATATCCATATCCTGGATCTCCTCTAGAATCCACTCAGCTCCTTCAGTGCACTAGATCCATGATTTCTCAAAATGTCAACGCAATATTGAGATGAGACTTTATCTGCAGAGATAAATAGAAGATTAAAACCTGAAAAATAAAACTAAATCCTGATCGCTCTTAAGTTGCCCAAACAAACATGTTTCAGAAGCTGTCAACTTCATCAAACAGATTTCATGGGTTTTTGAAAAAATAAAAATATCTAAGTGGATATTCTTCCATGACCAGAAGAGGACTTACTTTGGCTATTTGTCCAGAACACACTGTGACAGAAGTGACACGGGGGTGGGGGGTGTCTGGGAGTTATGGCTAGGGTACGAAATAGCAAAAACAAACAAACAAACAAACAAAAACAACACGGTCAGGAAAATATTAAAAACCCAGTGACCCGTTAAAGTGGGTAAAATTTACCTTCAAAACTTTAAATAAATCAGGCTTTGTATTTCGACTAATGCTGCTAGATCGTACCTTCCTTGTATGATCCTGTCTCATATTGAATACTGTTGCACAATATGGTCATTTGCTGGTATGACAGTACTAAAACCTTTAGAGCAACTTTATAAAAAAGCCATCAAAGTGTTTGCTAAAAAAACATATTCCACTCACTACTGTGAAATTCTGGAGAAATACCATCTTTTAAGTTTTAACAACTTTATAATGTTTAAGCGTGCTTGTCTCAGCTACAAAACTCTCCATGGCCTAGCACCTCCTCCTCTGGAGGAATTTATTAGACATAGAGAGCCTAACCTCAGGACTCAGTCTGCTTCTAGAAGGGACTGTGAGGTGCCCCTCAGACGAACTGCCACAGGACAAAACACCATCTCTGTGAAGGGTTGTACAAACTGGAACAGCCTTCCAACAACTATACGACAGTCCCACCCTGAGTGCTTTTAAAAATGAGCTTTTAAAAGTGTTCATTAATGTGCATTGTCCTCATCAAATAAATAATAAAGAAAGAAATCAGTGAAATCACCTGGTGGAGTCAGCGGCTACAAAGAAAACCTGCACCCTGTTGGCCCTTTCTGGAACAAGCTGCCCACCCCTGGTCTAAATAAATACATTAAAAAAGTTCTGACTTAAAAGTTTGTCTTCACAAAGTCTTGATGTGAAACTGCTGGATCAGGATTTTGAGACTCTGACTCCATCCGAGGCGCTAAAAAGTCACAGTTTAGTCAAACTTTTCAAACGTCTGCAGGTTGGTTCGGTTTCTGTTGCTCAGCTGCTGATCAATACGATCGATACGCACACACTGATTAAAGGCGCACAGCAGGAGATCACAGGAACTCTGCACAAAAAGTTCACATTCACTGCTGATGTTCCTGCACCATGTCTGGAAGATGTGCACACACACGTGCGCACTGAAAAACTGAGACTCTTCAGAGTTCCTGAAACATTCCACAGTTTGATTTCAGGTTTTGGTACAAACGTTCTTTCAGATTAACGATGAAAATATGAAGCCCAAAGTGTCCGAATGTTAAAAGATCAAAGCAATTACTGGAAATTATTGATCAACTGCTCAGTGATCACACACTTTGATCTTATAACCAGACAGCATTCAAGTCTCATTATCACATATTTAATGTTTAATTTACAACTTCTACCATCAACGATGTGAAAACATTTCAAAATAAAAGTCATACTTGAAACTATTCTTTCAGTGTTTTTCTAGCAACCCCCCCCCCATTTGGTTTCTTTTTGTCATTGTGGTTCAATTTGGTCATTTTTCTTAAAGCCTGATGATGAAGTGCTATTAGTTTATCAACCAGAGATCTAAAACAAACAAAAAACATCCCGGTTAACAGATTTCAGCTAAATGTGCAGGCCAAAGGTCAAAGCATTACGAGTGATTCAAACCAGCATCATCTGTGGTTCAGAAACCGCAAACTTACAAAAACGAAACTGTGGCATCACTTCAGAAGTTCCTGTCAGCCATACTTTCACCACCACACTTGCAAAAAAAAACAAAAAACAAAAACAAACGAAATAAGTGTAAACTTTCACAGAACTTTAAGACACATTTACACCTTTGCAGTTTGTGTGTGTGTTGACCTCTGACCTTGAGGTGGAACGAAAACTCACACTTTGACATGTTTACAGTCACCTGGAAGAAATAAACTTTAAAAAATTCATACAGGTGACGACAGTTTTTTTTTTTTTTTTTATTGGACACAAAGTGAACATGTGGTTCAGAATCACGACACGTGCAACAGTCACTTCTCAGCAACAAAATCAAGAAATACCAAAGTACATTAGCGTGACGGTAATAATTGGACGACTTCGGACCAGATACTGTTTTTTTAAAGAATTTTTTTCTGTATGTTGAAGCAGTGAAACATTTAAATGAAGCACATTCAATGTGTCGACAGTCTGGTCTGAGACCTGCTTCATGCTTCACTCTGAAACTCGGGTCTTCTTTCAGCCTTTTGGTGGCGCTGTAACAAACTATGTGAAACTCATGAGAGGGGAAAAACTCGTGATGGAGAATCACGCTATTTTCATGACCTCTAGGGGGCACTGAGGAATCATCCTGCGTATTTCGTTGTGATCCACTAAAATATTGGATTTTAACTCAAATTTAAAAAAAAGCCCCGCCTCCATGTGTTGATGTAAACACCGCCCCACCTTTATGACAAATGTTCCTTCTTCACCGCTTTAAAAGATATTAGTTATTTTTCTCACTTTTCCTCCTCAAGCATCCTGCAGTGAAACAGTTCATCGCGATGAAGAAAAGCAAAGCTCACAAAGTTGCTAACAGGTCTTTTTTTTTTTTTTTTTTTTTGGAACGTAGGGTGAGTAACTTGAACATGGTGCATTCACAGGAACGTAACAGCACTGGAAAAAGATTCAATCACATCGACGGCTTCAAAAACACACCAACTTAATAAAAATAAATACACTGTAAATTATTATATACGTATATATTTTAATTCTCTGATCAAACTGAGCACTAAAATGATTTTTAGGCAAGAAAGTTTGACATCTGATAAAGTGCAAAAATTTTAACTCAACTTCAAAAGAATCTAATAAAAGAGTTCAAATTGTTTCATTTTAATCAATACGGACAATTTCACCAAGCATCACGATGGTTAGCTTTAGGCTAATCTATCTTTAACCTACATGTACTGAATAATAACACTTAAATCAAAGTTTTAAACTTTTATAGTGACAATGAAACATCTCTTCTCACAAACATGAATCGCGAACGATGACGTCAAAATAGTCAAATCAGCTCTTCTCTCTGAAATTTGTGGTTATATTTTGAATCACCAATATCCTGTTTAAACAAGACATTTAACAGCAACAAGCAACTCATCACGCCTCTTGAAAGTTGCTTTTTTTGTGGTTTCAAGAATGTGTTTTTCAGAATATAGACATTGTCACTTTGTTTATGATGTTACTGATATTAAAATCTGACAGACCTTAATTAAACCTGAAACCTCATTAGGTCCTTCTTCATTATCAGAGGGTTTTTTAAAGCGCGTTCTGAGCCTCAGAAAAATTCACTCATGAGAAAAGAAAATTAAATAGACTAAAACAAAATTAAACTGACTCATTTTAAGAACTAATCAGTGAATGTTTTTCTGTTCTAAAGATTTCAGCTGCAATTAACAGGAGGAAATTACAAGTCTTAAATACAGAAAACATCTGAAAAAAAAAATCTGCCAAGAACTAGGATTTTTAATTTAACTTTGGGAAGATCTGGAGTTTTTCTTTTTAAAACAAGTTCATTTTCTGCTGCTTACTCGGGTCCTGGTGGAAGTAGACCAGCAGCTCATCCACACTTCCCTCAACTCAGCTGAGTCCTCAGTTATCAGGTAATGAATGCAAAAATGATGTGGTTTTGTTTTTAAAGCTCCTTGAATGCATAAAGATGTTTAACATAAGAGACTGTTTCAACATCACTTTTCTTCTGCAAAATTCACACAACAAAACAGCATCACTTTTACAGCAATTATTTGTGTCGATTCAAATTTGTTATAGCGAATAAAAAAAGATGGAAATGTCATTGCTAAAGCACACTATTTAACTTGGAGAACTGGTGAACGTCAGTTTTGAATGGCTAACGCGCAACGGCTGCTCAGAGCTAATGAACTAATGTACGTGATGGCTGCTAAGACATAAAAAAAAAAAAAACTCCCTTCGGCTGCTTCCTTGATTTCACTCTGGGTCGCCACAGCGGATCCAAGGTGGATCTGTATCTTGATTTGGCATGCCCTTCTTAACTCCACATTACATGAAGAAATGGGCAGGGTTGGGGTTTGAACCGGGAACCTTCCACACTGAAACCAAACGCACTAATCACTTGGCCATTGAAATTCTATGTATGCCAAAAGCTCATAAGCTAGCATTCTGTGTATGCTAAAAGCTAATAAGCTAACATTCACCATATGCTAAATAAGCTAACAATGTATGCTAAAAGCTAATGCGACTACTTCTGGTTTATGCTACAAGTGAATAAGCTAACCAACGCATTCCAAATAAACTAACACTATGTGTATGCTAAAAGCTAACAGGCTAACATTCAACATGTACTAAAATCTAACAGGCGAACATTCAACATCTGCTAAAAGCTAATAAGTTAATGTTTTACATCTGCTAAAAGCCAATAAGCTAATGTTCAAGGTCTGCTAAAAGCTAATACTCCAATGTTTAGCATCTGGTCAGTTTATTGCTACAGAACAATAGCTAGCTCCTAAAACAGGATGATGGCTGATACAGGTCACATGATGGATCACTTACTTACAGTCAACTTACTGCATTTAAGGGCTGACTGGAAAAACAAGTCAGGAATCAGATCCTTCTACAAGAAATCTGATCACCTCTAGGGTCGAGTTTCCCATGTACCTTTTGGCAAACTGTAGCTGAAATGACTTTTTATGAGAATCCTTTTGACCCGGCATGACGCTGTGCCTGGTGATGCAACTAACTGAGGTTTCTCCAATCACAGCCACTCCTTCAGAGTTGTCTGGGTGTCTTGGTGGCTTCCCTCACTTGCCACTTACCATATGATTTGCATTTGTCAATGATTGATGGAAATGTTCATGTGTTCATCCTCTGACTGTTTGAAGAAAATGGGCTGGAAAAGTGATGATGTTTCGTGTGTGTTCTGAGGTGGAGTGGTGGTCTGTCCAGGGTAAACCCCACCTCCTAACCAATAACCCAAATCCTGGTGACCCTTAACTGTAATAAGCAGGTTTAGATAATGAATGAGTGAATCTGTCACAGACTGACACAGGAATAATTTTACATATTTTGATCTAAAAAAAAAAAAAAAACACCACATTGCTACCACAAAAAAGAATGTTATTTATTGGTGGAATTAAAAACACATGATGTGTTTTTATTAGCGAGCTGACTTTAGCGATCTCGGACTCAGGAAGTGAAGGAAAATGTTTTTATTTCTCCACCTGACCGTTAATGGATGGATGTTTGGTCCTTTAATAACAACAACAACACATCAACAAAACAAACAGCTGAATGTTGTCGCAAACATTTGCTGCTTTCATTTCACTACTAAAACAAATAAATAAGGATTTCTGTAAACACGATCAGCGAGGATCTGATACGGTTCAGCTTCACAGGAAATAAAAATATGACAGTAAGTTTGAGGTGCGGGCGCTCAAACCCTGGAACCAGAAGCTGCAGGACCTGCGGTGGGTTCAGACCATGAAGCGGTGCTCCTTGCCATCGTGAGCCATCAGGATGACGTTACGGTTGGAGGTCCAGATGAGGCGAGCGAGCTTCAGGTGGTTCTGGGAGCCTGGAGACGCCGGCTGCACCGGAGGAACCTGGTAGGTCTTAATGCAGCGTAGCTGAGGGGCGGAGTTCAGCATCCCGATGCTCCCCAGGAGGCTGGTGTTCATCTGAGGAGGAGTTCAGAGAAGCTTATTAATAACCACGCCGTCTCATCTCTCCAGGTGAGAACTGATGATACCTGTTTGTTTGCCTTCAGTCCCTGTGTCCTGTGCAGGAGGCGGAGCCTGATTCTGAATCTGCTCTGTGTGTTTGTCTGTGTGTGAGAAAAACCCATCACCGTCACCCCTCCCTGTCCCTCTGGAGACAGACTCTGGCGGACACTTGTTACCGTGGCAGCCGTCTGGACGGTGCACTGCAGTGTTTACACTAACAGGAATACCATCGGTGTAGGCTGACAGGTCAAAGGGCAGAGAGAACAGTTTTATACCGGATGCCCTTCCTGATGCAACTCCAAATGTACCAGGAGAGTGGCACATGGACGGGTTTGAAACCCAGTGTGTAACAACTATGTCACTGTATAAGAAATAACAACATGAATGTTCGCAAATCCAAGATGTTCCCATAGGTGCCTCATGGAAAACTTTTTTTTTTCCTAATAACGCAAGTTTAATCTGTTAGAACTTCAAATTTATTTCCACATAACTTTATTTTAAAATAATATTTTGAAGATTTATTTCAGCTTTTATTCAGTGTTCTGAGATGACTGCTTCTTTAAACCACGTGGAGGATTCCAGAAACTGATGCCGTTCCTTTAAAAACGTTACGACTGGATAACCTTGAACACTGAAGTTTTATTGGCAAACATTAACTTAGCCTTTAAGCTGCAAATTCATGAATTTGTCAAATTAATATTTTAGTAATTACTATTTCCTTATTGCAACGTTAAAAGGAATCAAAGTCAACAAGGAAATAATTAGATATTGAAATTACTAAATGAAAACATGTCATCATGAGGTTATATTTATTTAGTGTCTTTTTTGCTGTTTGAAATGGAGATATGAATGTACACATTAAAAATGTACACATTACTTTCATGCCATTTTACAGTATTTGTATAAAAATAAATGTCCAAAGTTCATTATAATGTTAATCAAGAAATCATCTAATCTGAAACAACAACAGACAAGTTATGGTTTTAATTAACAGATGAACAGCAAATATTTCTAAAGAATTTTTTATATTTAAAACTATTTTAATTACAAGTTTTCTAATGTAAGAAATGTTTTTTTTTTTTTACTTCAAAATGTATAGTAATCACAAATTAATCCTGAGGTAAAAATAAACAAACAAACAAACAAAACATTTGTAAGGATTTACTTTAGAAAATGGCTGTGTACAAATCTGTAGCACTGATGTTCCCAGGGATGAGAATGGGCAAAGAAAAAACTCTGAAAATGGGTGGGGTCTGGGGGCCGCTGTAGGCCCCTAGCGGGGTCTGGGAGCAGTGCCCCTGGTGGGGGCTCAGAGGGCGAAGCCCCCAGAACCTCACAGGTTTTGAGCATTTTAGAGGCATTTCGGGGCCACTACAGAGACCTGATTTCATGAATTTCCATTTTATAGTTTTTGTATGTTGGGGAGTGTGGAAACCTGACTGTAATCAAAGAAACTGTCTATGTAGACCTTCTTTCAGTGATACCTGCCTCATGCTACAACATATGTACCTACTATAAATGCCATAGCATTGGACAGATATCACTGAACTTGCCAAAACTAACTTAAAGTCTCGTTCCTTAACCTGCAATGAGCTCTGAAATATACTGAAATTTCATATAACTATGTGTAAATCATTTAAGAGATTAAGAGTAAAAACTGAAGGAATTCAATTGTAAGGTCTGAAAGAAGTTTCTGTAGGAAGTATTTTAGCCATAAGGTCAAGTGAGGTGGGGAAGTGTTGGTTTTTTAAATACTTGAAAGACACTGGATTCATGGATTTAGTGCTGCTATAACAGACTGATGCAGCAGGTGGCAGCAATGCAACAATAAGGATGCTGGCTGCCGTTAAACGCCACAGAAGAAGAAAGAGTTCATTTGTTTTTCTCCATTGGGTCACGTTTGAAGAAAAAGCGCGTTTCGTGTCAAAATAAAGCCATAAGCCATATGGCTTTATTTTGACAGCTCGCGGTTTTATATGACGAAATAAACGGAACATGGAAACAAATTTTGATGAAAATCCGTATACAAACAGGGGTTTTGCAGTGCACAGTATAAATCAGGGCTGTGAAATGACAATTGTGAAATCCAAGGAAAATTTCCAGGGGGTCTGGGGGGTGCCCCCCCCCCCGGGGGAGCCGGGGTCTAGGGCCTCGTGGGGCCCCAGAAACCAAATAAAATTTTCATCTACTGATACATTTTCAACATCTCCTGGAAAAGCAAATCTCAAAATTAGTGCATATTTAAAATGATCCTAGATTCAACCTTTCATTTGAACCGTCAACGATCATGTTGAAATAACAGAATATGACGTGGAAGTAGGAACTGGAATGATTTTCCTTTTAATTGTAAACCAAATTATGCATTAACTCAGAACAATTAAACTACATGAAATTCATGAAGACTGTTAAAGTATTTCAAAAACCACAAAAGACTGTTAAAGTATTTCAAAAACCACAGCTATAGCTTGTAGAATATTTTAAAAATCAGGGTAAAATATCAATAACATACCTTATAGTAAAAAGCCACACTTTCTTGTGTAAATTCCTGTAAATCCACTCAAAGCCACAATGTCTTTTTTCCAATGAAAAAAGTCTACATTAATAAAAACTAATTTACATTGTTGTGTAAATTCATGTGGCCTAAATTCATTCAAAGCCACAATGTCTTTTTTTTTTTCCCAATGAAAGAGTCTAGATTGACTTCCGGTTCCAGCCATGGGAGAGTAAGTCGCAAAGTGTTTCGGCTCTGCAGGTAAACCGAGTAAAAGCTTCAAAATTCGACAAAGTATGTGTTAATCTGTCGGTCATTTAACCTGCTACAGTTATAAACCAAATACTACTCGTGAACACTGAATATGCCGCCTAAAAAAGGGACTTTGAAGTCGGCAGGGACTGATGAGGCGAGCGCAGATGAAACCTCCGGGAGGGGCAGCGAGGCCCGGGCTAATATGGACGGGACGAGTAACCAACAAGTGCTGGATGCTATAGCTGCCTTGCGCTCAGACTTATCTCAGGCAAAAACCGACATTTGTAGTACACTACAAGGTGAAATTGCTGCACTGAGGGCCGATAATGATGCAGCCATCTCCTCTTTGACGAAGCGCCTGGACGAGCATGGTGATAAGCTTAAAGAAATGGCGGAGGTGGCCGAGGGCACAGGTTACACTGTTGCCGAATTGGAGAACAAAGTTAAGCACCTATCAAGCAAACTGGAGGAGCTCGCAGAGAAGTGCATGGGCCTGGAGGGCCACTCCAGGAGACAAAATATTAGGGTGGTCGGGGTAAAAGAGGGCAGAGAACACGGTCAGCGGG
This sequence comes from Thalassophryne amazonica, assembly GCF_902500255.1. Taxonomy (NCBI): domain Eukaryota; kingdom Metazoa; phylum Chordata; class Actinopteri; order Batrachoidiformes; family Batrachoididae; genus Thalassophryne; species Thalassophryne amazonica. The sequence goes on along the minus strand of NC_047119.1, from coordinate 41,081,528 downwards.
TGAGCAGTTTTGTGTCACAGTTGTTACAAGAGACCCTGGATCTGTCCGAGCCTCCACTGCTGGACCGCGCGTACAGAGCAGGGCGCGCGCGCTCGGGAGATGACGGTCCCCCGAGACATCTTATTGCCAGAGTACATTACTGTCACACCTTGGATGAGATTCTACGTAAAGTATTACTGAAAGGTACTCTGAAGATTGGAGAGGACCCCATCTATATTTTTCGAGATCTGCCCCCAGAAGTGGTGAAACGTCGTGCTGCATTTACCCCAACCAGGAAACTGTTACGTGATCAGCCCGGGGTGAGATTCGGCCTCCTGTACCCCACCAGACTGAGAGTGACTCACAATGGATCAGAGCTTATGTTCACGGATGCGGACAAAGCCTATCGTTACGTACAGGAACACGTTGCTACAGCAGAAAGACAGTGACGTGAGGACACCGAGGTGCGCGGAGAGAAAAAAGTGACGAGAAGCACCAAAGTGCACACGGCGGACTTTTGCATTATATAATCTGGGCTCGGGGAAGGTATGGTACTCACTCTTACGTTTATATTTGAATCTAACGCCATAAAGATGTTTATTCACTGTAGAGGGACATTTGTTACGCATTGTTATGCTTTGTCCAATGAGACTATGAGCAGCTGCAGTTGTCTTTGATTGTGGTTTTGGAAGTTAAGATAAAGAGCTTAGTTTTAGTTTGTTTTTTCTTTTCTTTTTATAGTAGTGGCATCCCCCCTTTTTTAGGATGCAGTATTTACGTGTTATGTTTTGCTCTGTTTTTTGTTCAGTGGGTTTTACAAATGGGGAGGGGGAGGGACTGCACATGCACATAACAAATAAACGTGCTAATGTTTTATGTCAACACAAAGTCAAGTGGTTCTGTGACCTACTGTACCTGGAATGTGAAAGGTGTTAATGAGCCTGTGAAGCGAGGAAAAGTCTTATCCCATCTTAAAAGCCTCAAAGCAGACATTATATTCTTACAAGAGACTCATTTAAAAAACGATGCGCATAATAAATTAAGATGCAGATGGATCAATCAGGTATATCATTCAACATTTTCAGCCAAAGTTAGGGGGGTGGCTATTCTCATTAAAAAAGGAGTTGCTTTCAAACAGACATCTACAGTAGTGGATAAAAATGGGAGATATGTGTTGGTTACGGGAGAGCTGCACGCCAATCCAATAATTATGGTGAATATTTATGGTCCTAATTTTGATGACTGTGAATTCTTTAGAAAAATCATTAGCCTAATACCTGACATTCCTAATGTGCAATTAATCATAGGTGGCGATTTTAATTGGGTGCTTGATCCATATTTAGACAAATCACAAACTCGAAAAGTAATAAATTTTAATGCAAGGGATCTGGTTAAAGCATTTATGAAAAATTCTAATTTATGCGATGTTTGGTGGACTCAACCCAACTGGGAGAGAGTACTCTTTCCACTCTCAAGTACACAATGTATATTCAAGGATTGATTATTTTTTGGTTGATGGTAAAATACTTCCTTCCGTCAGTGAATCCAAATATCATAACATAATTATATCGGATCACTGCCCAGTGACTTTCACTTTTAAAATAGGCAACTTAGTGAACTCAGAGAGGGTTTGGAGGTTTGACCCTCAACTTTTAAATAATACAAAATTCAAAGATTACTTAAATCTACACACTAATGTATTTTTTGATACAAATGATTTGGAAGATACCTCACAAGCTACTCTCTGGGAAACCTATAAGGCATACATCAGAGGTTGCATAATTTCTTTTCAGGCTGGTCAGAGGAAGCAAATCATTGCAGAACAAGTGAAACTGGAACAACAGATACAAAATTTAGAGAATGATAATGCTCGTTCACCTTCTTGGGATAAATATAATTCTATTTGTGTTCTAAAGTACAAGCTGAATCAGATCTTATCCAATAATATTAAAAGGACTTTTACCTATATGAAACAAAAGTATTTTGAATTTGGAGATAAGCCACAAAGACTCTTAGCTAGACAACTAAAAAAACTGGAGAGTGACAGATCAATTCATAAAATTAGGTCGAGTATTGGGGAATTGGCAACAAATCACAAGAATATAAATGATTATTTTAAACTGTTCTATGAATCCCTTTATACATCATGTGCCACTGCTGCCCCCAACAGCATGCAGCATTTTTTAGATAAATGTAATCTATCTGTACTTAATCAAACAGATCAAAGTGCTCTTAATGCTAAAATTACATGTGAGGAAATAAATAAAGCAATAGACTCCTTGAAGAACGGCAAATGTCCAGGCCCCGACGGGATAGGCAATGAATTCTATAAACATCTTAAGCTGAAATTGACTCCATATTTACTTAAAATGTACAACAATGCATACAAGGTGGGGTGCTTGCCGCCAACTCTAAATGAAGCAACGATTACTGTTCTCCCTAAAAAAGGGAAAGATTTAGAACAAGTAGCTTCATACAGACCAATCTCACTGTTAAATTCAGATCAGAAAATCCTGGCTAAAATCTTGGCAAAAAGACTCAGCAAAGTGATGGGGAAACTGGTCGACTCTGATCAGACTGGCTTTGTCCCAGACAGGTGCTCACATAGTAATCTTAGGCGTTTGTTCAACATAATTTACTCTCCCAGAATGCAACAGGAATTAGTACTGCTTAGTTTAGATGCCGAAAAGGCATTCGACCAACTTGAATGGCCTTACCTCTTTGCTGTTTTGGAAAAGTATGAACTGGGAAATAATTTCAACTCATGGATTAAAGTGCTCTACAAGGACCCCTCAGCCAAAATACGTACAAACCAAACATTATCCTCCCAATTTTAGCTCTGGAGAGGTACAAGGCAGGGTTGTGTTTTAAGTCCATTACTCTTCTCACTGGCACTAGAACCCCTGGCAGAATCCGTAGGCATCCTCAAATACATGGTTATAACACAAAATATACATTCAATAAAATCTCTTTATACGCGGACGACATTTTATTATATGTGACACAACCACAGATTTCTATCCCGGCTATTCTTTCAGTTATCAATGAATTTGGAACTTTTTCTGGGTATAGGATTAACTGGGGTAAAGGTGAGCTACTGCCTGTAAGTTTGGACCGGTCTGATTGGCTTGCATCTCTCCCTTTTAAAGTGGCCTCAGAAAAAATTACATATTTAGGTATAACAATAACAAAATCTTATGGCTCACTTTTAAGCAATAACTTTACCCCAATTGTTAGAAAAGCTGAAAGATAATATTCTGTTTTGGAAAACACTTCCCATTTAACTTGTAGGCAGGGTGAACGCAATAAAAATGGTATTCCTCCCACAATTTTTGTATTTGCTACAAAATGTACCCGTGTTTTTGTCAAAGTCCTTTTTTAAAAAAATTCATTCGATTATTATGCCTTTCATTTGGAATTACAAAGCCCATAGAATAAAAAAGAACACCTTATAAAACACAAAATTCTTGGAGGACTATCCCTTCCTAGCTTTATGCATTACTATTGGGCTGTAAACATAAAAACAATCTCTTGTCTTCTTGATGATACAGCCCTGATCCCTAAAGGGCTGCAGATGGAACGAGAGGATTGTCTTCCATACTCTATAGAGGCAATACTGCTTTCTCCTACACCACAGACTGGTGAGCGTTATAATAATAATCCTATCATTAGTAATACGGTGAGAGTTTTGAAACAGATGTTAAAACACTTGAAACTTAAAACATTTTCGCTGTACCTACCTATCTCATCCAACCCTTCGTTTCACCCTTCATGTACAGATGGAGCTTTTAATTTATGGAGAGAATTGGGCCTGTGTGTGATTAAAGACCTTTATTTGGACAACTCTTTGTTGACATTTCAACAATTACAAGAAGGATTTGGATTACCAAACAGTCATTTCTTTAGGTATTTACAAATACGAAATTATATCAGGTCTTTTATACCACAATACCAAAATATTGTTCCAGATATATTGGATAGATGTCTAAGTGAAAGCTCAGGCCCCGAGTTGAGAATATCGGCAATTTACCTCCAAGAAGTAGGTAATCCATCGACTGTTCATATCAAAGCAGAGTGGGAGAAGGAATTTGGGGTAGCTATTAGTGAAGAAATTTGGAAACAGGCTTTACTCAATATAAGTAATATTTCAATAAATGCTCGTCACTGCTTAATACAAGATTGTGCATAGGTTACATTATTCAAGATTGAAAATTCATAAAATTTACCCAACAAGTTCACCTTTGTGTGAAAAATGTATGATGGAGCAAGGAACATTACTTCATTCCTATGCACTCTGCTCTAAGTTACAGCTGTTGTGGAGCAATATTTTTGATTTTCTATCAAAAGTTGGGGTCTCAAAAGAAACAAGGAATATGAACCATGCACAATTGTGTTTTGTAGCATACTCTTTAGTTATTGCAAAGAAGCTTATTCTACAGTTTTGGAAAGACAGTGACACTCCCACATTTATGATGTGGGTCACAGAACTGACAGATACATTACACCTTGAGAGAATACGATATTAACTTAATAATGACATAAACATTTTCAACAGGATTTGGCAGCCCTTTTTATCGTTTCTAGAAAATGGCTAGCATGTGCAGTAAGGGGTGGGTAAGGGAGGGTGTCAGGGGGTTCTATGTTCTGGTATTAATATTTGTGGAGTAATAGGACGTTAAGTTCAATTTTGATTTTTTTATACATTTACTTTTCAATATTATTACTGAGGAGGCAATGGAAGTGTGAGTGATGTATATATTTGTTTACTTAGCAAGCCTCGTTAATACTTGAAACGCATTTGTTTATTTTCTATTTATGCACTTTACGTTGCGCTCTGTATAATATAAAAAAAACTGTCAAAATGCATGTTTTAATACTGTTCATGCCTCTAATAAAAATATTTGAAACGAAAGAGTCTAGATTAATGAAAGAAAAAAAGGCACATAATGTTTTCTGAACTTCTGTTTGAACAGCACGATGTTTATTTTCCAGAGATAAAAATTCTTACCAGTTCGCTTTTCCCGTTTATCTTTCAGGTGTGTTCATGAAGCCAGAAACAATTCCATGGATTCTTGTCCTTATCACACTTTTTCAAACCGTCTTTCTCGCCATCTTCGCTCTGTCTGATGTCGCTCCATGACACAGACATGCTGCAAAATTCTTCTTTTAAAAACTTGAAAGTTCTAAAAGTTTGCGATGTCCACATGCTACGTTTAGCTAAGCTTCGCACAGGAGCTACACAGTGTCACCGCAGCAACCAACCAGTCCCGCTTTACGACAACTGCCACAACAGCCAGGCTTTGAGTGACATTTATTCTCCTCGAAACTCCATGGATCCGAGGAAACTGATTTACAGTGGTGGGCACAGATAACCAAAAAAATTACTTTGATAACAGATAATCAGATAACTGAAAAGTTATCTCAGATAAAGATAAAACAATAAACCACCCAAAAATGTATCGGACGTTACAGATAACTCAGGCTCTCAGGCGCCGTCGTCAGCCTGTTCAAGCTGAAAACCTCCACATTTCAGGCTCTATTGATCCAGGACGTCGTGAGAGAACAGAGAAGTTTCAGAAGAAGTCGGTTTCAGCATTTTATCCGGATATTCCACTGTTAAAGGAGATTTTTTTAATGAAAGACGTGCGGATGGATTGCAGCGTCGGCTCGCAGCCGCCGCGACGCTCCGCCACAGGAAAAACACCTCTGTTGGAAGACTTAAGGACAAGTTGGAACATGTCCAGCTGTTAAACAATTTCTCATATACTCACTCCACTGAAAGCCATCAAAAGCTGCCTGGATTTTACAAATGGTTATCAACATGGAGGTGTTTTTCCTGTGCCGCCGCACCGCGTCGGCTGCGTCCTGACGCGCGGACCCGTCCGCACGTCTTTCATTATTAAAATCTCCTTTAACAGTGGAATATCCGGATAAAATGCTGAAACCGACTTCTTCTGAAACTTCTCTGTTCTCTCACGACGTCCTGGATCAATAGAGCCTGAAATGTGGAGGTTTTCAGCTTGAACAGGCTGACGACGGCGGCTGAGAGCGCTGAGCGACGTCTCGCTCCATGGGAAGTCCTTAAAGCGACAGTATCACCTCAAAATCTCTCATCAGCCGTTAAAATTTTCACTGAAAACCAGCTTAATTTTTCGAACCGTGTCCACTTCGATGTGTCTCACAGGTTTAGAAAAAATTTTGATCAAACAAAGCGCCAGTCTCTCAGCAACTTCTCAGACAAAGGAATTCCGACGAGGGGCTGGACGACTCCTCCCACAAGGAGTGCTCACAGGCGAATGACGTCACCGACAGGCGTGGAAAAACTCACGCATGCGCACGAGGGTTCAAGCATGTCTGACGTAAAAACATATGAATGAAATCCATATAGTTTTTGAAAAAAATAAAAAGGACCTATACTTTATGGACAGCCCTCGTAATGTGCAGAGGGCTTTATCAGGGAGGTCTAACTTGCGGACACATTGCCTTTGTCCCGTCCACATCCCGCTCCAACCATATCCATTTAAATCTGTTTTTTTACACCACTACCTATGTCTTTAGTGTGGTCATGCTCCGCTCTCTTGATAATTTTCAGCATGTTAAACACACAGCTGGACAGACTGAAACGTGCAGAAAATCCACATCCGGGTATTTTCAGTGACTTTGTTACTGATATTCTGATTGGTTGAAAGTTCGCTGTTGTAGAAAAAAATAACCAGTGACATTGCGCGTTTTTACTTGTAGTTTCGGCAGCGCTATTATGGTACCCATGCATATGAGGAAATGTTTAACTCGCACGGATGACCCCACTGCACCAACTCCCAAACTTTTTCTCAACAAATTTACACCGATCTCAGAAATGGTCCAGAAACCCAGAAAAAGTTGGAAATCCGCGGATCCACAGAAAATTCTCATCCCTGTTCCTCTGACACATCCTTCCACACTCTGCTGTCTTTCATATTGGACTGATGCCTCCTTTCAATTGGATGTGTGCAGCTATGTCACAGTGCGCAGCTGTGAAAGATGCAATGAGTTGAACTTTGACCGTGGTGAGTTTGACGTCAAGCAGCAGCACGCGCAAGCTCAGTTTTGACCCATCTCAGAAAATAATGGGTTTTAGAGCAAAGAGCGCTGCTTTTGCGTGCTCAGTGTGAAAGGCCCTTCAGAAAACATATGGGTGGAGTCAGTTACCTGCCAGAAGGAGATGTGGCTGTCAGCGTTGGAGTAAGTCGCGAGGTAACGACCATCAGGAGCGAACGACACAGCTGTGATTGGACCTTTATGACCATGAATGTTCTAAAAAGACAAGAACACAGAGTTAGCATCATATTTGTGCGACTGCAAAAAAATGGATTCTTACACGCGCGCGCACACACACACACACACACACACACACACACAGAGAAAAACAAAGAATTCCTTGACATGTCTCACTTTTTTTTTTAAACGTCCCAGTTAGCAAGACAACATAAAAGTAGTCATGATTGCAAGTCTCTCAGCAAATGTGCTAATAATTAGTGATCACTGATGTATTTTATTCCTCTCACTCAGAGTTAGCAGGTGCATTTCCAGAAAACGTACCACTTGGCAATTCTCGGTGTGTGACGCACATTTTAGAATGAGCAGAAACATCCTGATGACTGACAGACAGAGGGAAAAGAACCTGCTCCGTCCAAAAACAAAACTTTGGAGCTTTTGTTCGAAAGTGATGGCTCAGATTTCCAGAGGATTTACAGACAGGAGACGACACACTTCACCCCGAAACACTTAAATTTTTTAGAGTGTCGGATTTTGGAAACTAAAGTGTGGTGACATGCTGTTTGTGTGGATGCTGGTTTATTGAAGCTGTGGACATGGACGTGGGGACATGACACTGTTTTTAACAGACGTCCTGACACGGAGATGGATTTGTTACACTGGAAAAAGTCAGAATACATTATTTCCAGGAGTTAATGGACATTATTTTATGTGACACAATGATGAGATCTAAAGGCGGAGCTGCAGCCAACAAGTGCTTGTGCGTACGTGCGTGCGGCCTCTGATTGTGTGGAGTTTACATTTGGAAATAAATCTACCTCTAGGTGAGTCTGGCATGTTCAGGATTTTACGTTTTGTGCTAGCTTTTTTTTTTTTTTTTTTTTAACTTTAAGTGTGAGTTTGGAGCTGGAGTGTGTGTGTGTGTGTGTGTGTGTGTGTGTGTGCTGTGCAGCTGATGAGAGGCTCCTGCCGCTGTGAACATCTCCACAACGTTTTTGTCCTCGGCAGCAGATGTGTTTTTTTTTTTATTTTATTGACAACAACACTCATAATTAATCGTGCACAAAGCTGAACCTCTAGCAGAGATTGTTACTGGCAGGCTGCATTTATGGCTCACAGCTGCAGGTGCACCGACTCTTCTCAGGACAGCTGCTTTTACCGTGACCACATCAAAAAGAACAGTTTTCACTTAAAAACGAGTCTTCATAACACAACATCACACTTATATAAACTTTGGAATGAATCTGTGCCTCAGTTCTTAACGTTAACAGCTACATTCCATTGAAGCGCACGCTGGGACGCTTCTAATAGCTACGTCACTTGTCGGAAACACCGAGTACTTTGTTTTCAGAAGTCTCTGTAGCTGTTTACTGCGAATGCCGTATACTTTGAAATTGGTCATGGAAGTGCACAAAGTAATCCCAGTGGATCATCGATGGTCACTAACATCCTAAATCTAAATTGTTATGATTTCAGTGCGACATGTCCTTTAAATCCACTGTACACGTGAGTGACAGGATATACACATTTGTGTTTTCAGAAATAAAGCTAAAGTTCTGAGAACTGCTTGTAGCCTGTGTAAAGTTCAGACTGACTATCACAGAACACACCAGTGAATGCACTGGAATTTGAAGGAAATAAAGAAAAAAAAATTCCACCATCACAACTTAATGATTCAGAAAAACAAACCACATGACGACTGAAAACAACAAACGGTGGAATAAACAACTTCAGTGTTTATGAGACCGTTTGTTTCACACAAAACTCAACTCGTCCAAACTGCAGCAGCAGTTAAACTTCAATAAATTCTCATTGAGATGAAGAAGAAATGTGGATACTCGTTAAAATTTCATGGCGACATCTCAGAGAAACTGGTTTCTCTTGGTCGGGATAATTCCATCAGATGTGGGCGGTTTCTTGTCCAACAGATGCTACTAGAACTCGAGGGACCAAATCAAGCGACAGCATTCTGTGTGTAACACAATAAAACATCCCGCCAGATGCACGGCGTGTAACGTAATAAGCGCCCTCACACAAAGCCCCGCCCCCATGCCCGAGATTACACACTCTCACCTCCAGATGAGATTAAGACGCCGCGGCCACAGTGGCCAGAAATAATAACCCACCTACACTGACTAAAACAGAAACTAAATTGATACAATCTCATCTTTCTCTCTTCTCGCTCTTCTTTTTCTTCATTCCTCTGCCATTCGTCTAATTTGCCTTCAGTTCTTACTTTCACTTTCTTCCCATCTTTGAGATCACACTTTTAACCATAAAACAGATTACTGACCTGAAAATCTGACCGCTAAACACCTCGCTGTGCATGTTCAACACACGTTACTAAAAACAGGATGCCAAAGCACAGACGGAGAGACAGGTAAACAGGTCAAGATGTACTGTACAGCAAAACTGGCATATAATGGATTCAGGTGGGCCAGCAAATTTTGTCCTTTATAATCGAAATCCGCTATATGTATAAAATCGAAAAAAGCTGTTACACATACAAAACGGGCAAAATCCCTTACATGTATGTAATGGATTAGTTACAGTCAGGAGGCACCGAACGATCTACGGGGAATCCCCAGCACCAATTAGTCTTACATATTCCCTTGATTAAACCCCTGACCTTGAATAGGGGCCGGCCTCGATTAATGATCAGGTGAAAACTTAGTCTGAAAAAAATAAACGCCTGCATTTAATAAGCACCAGGCATTATGTGCATTGAAAAGATTACATTTGGATGAGTCACTCTTTTTTCTAAGTCAGCTGCTTAGTGGTCCCTTAAAATCCTGAAGCCTGATTTATGCTTCTGCAACTCTGTACCTCTGTGGCCATGCAATGACGTCAACGCGCGTGTGACCCTTTTAAAGTTCTTTGTCGCGTCTCTATGCAATTTGCCGCAGGAACGGCGGCCTTTTCTGGATTGATTTGCCCCTCAACAAGCTCCACATCTTTATACAATCGTCAACCTCCAAACCAACAATACGATACGTACAATTTTCTTCCATGAATTGTGGGTCATTTCAGCGTCTTTTTCTGACTTTGTGTCCTAAAATTGGTCATATTTGCGGACTTTTTTGCCAAATGTATTCGATCCATGATCGAAATGTAATCAGCGTACGAACTGCAAACCTTTTAAAATATGACGGGAGAGGAAGGAGTGAAACTGGAAAAGTGACAAATCACAGCCTCACTGGAATTCTATAAACCCGTATATTTGCAAAGTTGAACGTTTGAGTTGCACAACCATATATGTTTTTTGCACAATAATTGCACAAACTGTGCTGTTTATTATTTTATTTTATTCTTGCTCTTATTTATTTATATTCCCTAGTCTAGTTTATTTAACCACCGGGACCTTTTGAAATATAATCTTGTATCATGTCATGTGGAAGCATATCAGGTATGACAATAAAGACTCCTCAAATTGTTCGAATTGACGAGTACAAAAAACACATTCGAAGCTGCTCCTGATTGACACTCGTTTTTGCAGTGCAGCACCCTCACGAGTAAAATTCTTTCAAACGTAAATCACATCTGCACTGCAAGAATGACATGAAGGAAAAACAACAACAACAAAAAAAACACCTGACAAAAGGAAAACCACCTGATAAGAGTCACGTGAGAAAAATACAAAGCACCTAATGACATCACAACATACAAACGTTTCATCCACAAGGTGGTGTGGAACTGCATCAAACATTCCTGACTTAATCATAACTGAGAGGACATTTTGACTTTGTAGTTCTTCCATACATTTAATATTCAAGTCTTGTGTCTTCCCATCTGTTAATGTACCCGGAGGCCACGCCCCCTAAACATTACAGTGTTTACGGCACCTAAAACATGGACACAGAAAATAAATACACCCAGAAAGTAAGATGTTTATGTCCTCTTAATTAAATGCCAGATTAAATACGCGAGGAGAGTTTTAAAAAACAAACTGTTTACTGTGTCTGTGATATTTCTGTCCGTCAGTCCCAGTGTGCCGGAAAATCAAGCCGCCTATCAGAGAGCAGCGAAGCAATCAAACCATTTACAGCTTCGCCCAACGCCTCAGGACACAACGGTGTGAAATTCAATTTATCCCCACAAGCCTTGGCTATGACTGACAACTCTGCAGCCCCACCCACTCTGCAGAAAAAAAAAAACAAAGAAACAATTTGACAAACACAAACATTTTCTTCAAACATAAATTGAAAAAAGTTTCATGCGACCAGATACACAAGTGGAGCTGTAACAATTAATCAATGAAAAAGATGATTAATCTACTATTTTGATCATTGATTAGTCATTTTGAGTCTTTGTTAAAAATATTACATTTATTTTATGTCCTCCTGTCTGGCAGTAAACAGAGTGTGGACAAAACGAGATGGTTGGAGTCACCATCTTTTGACTCTTAATAATGTTGATTGACATTTTCCAGCATTTTCTGGTATTTGATGCACCGAACACCAAACTGACTAATCAAGAAAATAATCAATTCATTAATCGATTATGGAAAGAATCATTACTTGCAGCCCTACACACCAGAGTTTTGGATGAAACTGACATGGTGACCAATCAGATTACTGAAGTTATTCTGAGTAAAACCAAATTCAGATTGTGATGTTTACATCAATCAATCAATCAATTTTTTTATATAGCGCCAAATCACAACAAACAGTTGCCCCAAGGCGCTTTATATTGTAAGGCAAGGCCATACAATAATTATGTAAAACCCCAACGGTCAAAACGACCCCCTGTGAGCAAGCACTTGGCTACAGTGGGAAGGAAAAACTCCCTTTTAACAGGAAGAAACCTCCAGCAGAACCAGGCTCAGGGAGGGGCAGTCTTCTGCTGGGACTGGTTGGGGCTGAGGGAGAGAACCAGGAAAAACACATGCTGTGGAGGGGAGCAGAGATCGATCACTAATGATTAAATGCAGAGTGGTGCATACAGAGCAAAAAGAGAAAGAAACAGTGCATCATGGGAACCCCCCAGCAGTCTACGTCTATAGCAGCATAACTAAGGGATGGTTCAGGGTCACCTGATCCAGCCCTAACTATAAGATTTAGCAAAAAGGAAAGTTTTAAGCCTAATCTTAAAAGTAGAGAGGGTGTCTGTCTCCCTGATCTGAATTGGGAGCTGGTTCCACAGGAGAGGAGCCTGAAAGCTGAAGGCTCTGCCTCCCATTCTACTCTTACAAACCCTAGGAACTACAAGTAAGCCTGCAGTCTGAGAGCGAAGCGCTCTATTGGGGTGATATGGTACTACGAGGTCCCTAAGATAAGATGGGACCTGATTATTCAAAACCTTATAAGTAAGAAGAAGAATTTTAAATTCTATTCTAGAATTAACAGGAAGCCAATGAAGAGAGGCCAATATGGGTGAGATATGCTCTCTCCTTCTAGTCCCCGTCAGTACTCTAGCTGCAGCATTTTGAATTAACTGAAGGCTTTTTAGGGAACTTTTAGGACAACCTGATAATAATGAATTACAATAGTCCAGCCTAGAGGAAATAAATGCATGAATTAGTTTTTCAGCATCACTCTGAGACAAGACCTTTCTGATTTTAGAGATATTGCGTAAATGCAAAAAAGCAGTCCTACATATTTGTTTAATATGCGCTTTGAATGACATATCCTGATCAAAAATGACTCCAAGATTTCTCACAGTATTACTAGAGGTCAGGGTAATGCCATCCAGAGTAAGGATCTGGTTAGACACCATGTTTCTAAGATTTGTGGGGCCAAGTACAATAACTTCAGTTTTATCTGAGTTTAAAAGCAGGAAATTAGAGGTCATCCATGTCTTTATGTCTGTAAGACAATCCTGCAGTTTAGCTAATTGGTGTGTGTCCTCTGGCTTCATGGATAGATAAAGCTGGGTATCATCTGCGTAACAATGAAAATTTAAGCAATACCGTCTAATAATACTGCCTAAGGGAAGCATGTATAAAGTGAATAAAATTGGTCCTAGCACAGAACCTTGTGGAACTCCATAATTAACTTTAGTCTGTGAAGAAGATTCCCCATTTACATGAACAAATTGTAATCTATTAGACAAATATGATTCAAACCACCGCAGCGCAGTGCCTTTAATACCTATGGCATGCTCTAATCTCTGTAATAAAATTTTATGGTCAACAGTATCAAAAGCAGCACTGAGGTCTAACAGAACAAGCACAGAGATGAGTCCACTGTCCGAGGCCATAAGAAGATCATTTGTAACCTTCACTAATGCTGTTTCTGTACTATGATGAATTCTAAAACCTGACTGAAACTCTTCAAATAGACCATTCCTCTGCAGATGATCAGTTAGCTGTTTTACAACTACCCTTTCAAGAATTTTTGAGAGAAAAGGAAGGTTGGAGATTGGCCTATAATTAGCTAAGATAGCTGGGTCAAGTGATGGCTTTAATTACTGCCACCTTAAAAGCCTGTGGTACATAGCCAACTAACAAAGATAGATTGATCATATTTAAGATTGAAGCATTAAATAATGGTAGGGCTTCCTTGAGCAGCCTGGTAGGAATAGGGTCTAATAAACATGTTGATGGTTTGGATGAAGTAACTAATGAAAATAACTCAGACAGAACAATCGGAGAGAAAGAGTCTAACCAAATACCGGCATCACTGAAAGCAGCCAAAGATAACGATACGTCTTTGGGATGGTTATGAGTAATTTTTTCTCTAATAGTTAAAATTTTGTTAGCAAAGAAAGTCATGAAGTCATTACTAGTTAAAGTTAATGGAATACTCAGCTCAATAGAGCTCTGACTCTTTGTCAGCCTGGCTACAGTGCTGAAAAGAAACCTGGGGTTGTTCTTATTTTCTTCAATTAGTGATGAGTAGAAAGATGTCCTAGCTTTACGGAGGGCTTTTTTTATAGAGCAACAGACTCTTTTTCCAGGCTAAGTGAAGATCTTCTAAGTTAGTGAGACGCCATTTCCTCTCCAACTTACGGGTTATCTGCTTTAAGCTACGAGTTTGTGAGTTATACCACGGAGTCAGGCACTTCTGATTTAAAGCTCTCTTTTTTAGAGGAGCTACAGCATCCAAAGTTGTCTTCAATGAGGATGTAAAACTGTTGACGAGATACTCTATCTCACTTACAGAGTTTAGGTAGCTACTCTGCACTGTGTTGGTATATGGCATTAGAGAACATAAAGAAGGAATCATATCCTTACACCTAGTTACAGCGCTTTCTGAAAGACTTCTAGTGTAATGAAACTTATTCCCCACTGCTGGGTAGTCCATCAGAGTAAATGTAAATGTTATTAAGAAATGATCAGACAGAAGGGAGTTTTCAGGGAATACTGTTAAGTCTTCTATTTCCATACCATAAGTCAGAACAAGATCTAAGATATGATTAAAGTGGTGGGTGGACTCATTTACTTTTTCAGCAAAGCCAATAGAGTCTAATAATAGATTAAATGCAGTGTTGAGGCTGTCATTCTCAGCATCTGTGTGGATGTTAAAATCGCCCACTATAATTATCTTATCTGAGCTAAGCACTAAGTCAGACAAAAGGTCTGAAAATTCACAGAGAAACTCACAGTAACGACCAGGTGGACGATAGATAATAACAAATAAAACTGGTTTTTGGGACTTCCAATTTGGATGGACAAGACTAAGAGTCAAGCTTTGAAATTAATTAAAGCTGAATTACATGACACAGACTCATAGCCACGTCCTCTGTGTCTTATGTTGTAAAACGCTAAAGTTCAACAGGACGTCAGTCTGATGAAGGTGTTTACACGTGGACACTCCAGCCATCAGACTAGGATCAGAAACACAGATTATGGATCCCTCTGATTATGGACTCATTCAGGTTAAAGTCATCAGAAAATCAGAATATCCAGTTACTATGGGAATATTAATGTCCATGTAAACACAGTGAGTGTCATAAAACTGTTTTAAGATCCACAAAGGGCTCAGAACAGTCTGTGATCTGATAGTTTCAGATCTCTTATTAATAACAGAACCAGCAATAATGTTGATGTCTCAGGGTTCTTGGTCTTTGAGATTCAGAGATGCCTGGGAAGATCTTGAGTCATGAGGTCAAAGGTCAGAGGTATTTGGTGATGCCAATATCTTTGTAGGAGAATGAAGGTCCAAGTCTTTAGGATCTTGGTGCTTCCTGTCTGGTTGTGAGACTTGGACTTTAACCAGTGACAAAAAGTGACGAATGGATGTCTTTGGCACCAGGTCTCTGTGCAGGATCTTTGGGTCTCTCTGGAATGACTTTGTGTCTAATAAACGGTTACTTAGTGACAGCCTGATGAGGAAGATCACTGACACTGTGAGGGAACATCAGTTACCATATTTAGTCCATGTGGTCTGTCTCTCTGGACATGACACACAGGTGCCTCAGGGTTGAGGACCACCAGAGAAGGTCATGAGACAGCCCACGTTTCATCTGGTTGTAGCAGACAGATGGTTCCCTATGAAAGGTTTTGATGGACCAGCTGTCTGTCTGGGTGGTTGCCATCCATGACCCAAAGTGGTTCAGTGGAGCGGTGGATGTGGTGATGTGCAGCATCAGCGCCTGCTCCCAGACCAGACTTGACACTACAAATATGTTCACTTCAGGTAGTTAACTTATTATTCATATAGTAGCTTAATTAGCTGGCTAGCTAGACAAAATGTTTTACCAAGTAATTAAACAAGTCTGATTGTGGATTGGTGTTGGTCAGTTAGGTTAATATGTGTTCATTCTGTAACAAAGTCTATGTATCATCAAACTCTGAACTCCTCCCATTTCACCAAATCGCAAACACTGACGCCGGCATATCGCGGCGTAACCTCACACTGAGGCTACAGTCACAATAATGCGTAGACTTACAGGTGACACAGCACTACCTTGTGGCTCACTCAGCAGCTGGAAGTTAGTCAGGCGAGTGGCATCATTTTCAGAGGTACTCAAGAAGCGCCTTTTCATTTGTTAGCTACATGCTAGTTAACCAATCACTGCGTGACTCTCATACAAGCTCACTTCTGAAAAATTCCCAGTTTCACTGAAGTTTGCAAAGTTAGTTCTTGTTGTTGTGATAAACTCTGGTCCAAATGAATTAACTGTTCAGAACTAAATTAGGAACTGTTTTCTTTTTTGTTTTGTCTACAGCCAACAGATACAGGAACCATGTTGCTCCTGGACACATTTTTGCAAATGTGAGCTGCTGTGGAATCTTTCGGTTCTAATTATTTTTATTATTTTTCAGCAAGCTGCCCATGGTCTGACAGTCTGAGGTCCTGGATGATGTCATGGTTCTGGACTGGAGCTCAGCTGAGTTTGGACCTCCTCATCAGTCCACATCTCATGTTGTTCATTTTGTGTAGACGTTTTATAAACTGTTACAAATGCTGCAGGAACCACCCAGTAGTTACTGCAGCATCACAGCTGAAGGAAGGAACTAAAAAAAAATCTTCAGGAACTAAAACGGTTCTCAATCCAAGCAGTCCAGATCGGTGGTTTCTTTGTGTTCAATTAGTCGACTGAGTAAAGTCTGTTAAAGAAGCAGCTGGATGCGCACACGCTGAGTGACAAAAGGCCATTCACCATCGGCTGATCAAAGATACGGCAGATGGTCGCTCAGAGGAACGCCGGCTACGGTTGGACAAACTCATCCAGCAAAAACCAAGTCCAGCTTCCCCCACCAGTCACAATCTTCATGTCCCTTAAACTGAAAACCTAAACCACAACAACACAGACTGTGTGTGTTGCTGTTAAATCTACACATATCATCAGTCAAAAAAGACCATTACACACACATCTGTACTGATCAAACACTAATCAGATCACAGATCAATATCCATTCTGATAAGAAAGAACTTTACCCGTGCTAAGTCTTACTGTAAATATTACAACAGAAATGTTTTACACACACACACACACACACACACACACACACACACACAGTTATCAGATATAAATGATCGCCTCCACCGCTCAGCTTACTACTAATCAATACGTAACAAATTAACCCCTGCCAACACACACATGCACACAATCAAATTTAAATGTGCCTGAAGACAAAAATGTGCTCTGGAGTCTCATCTTTATCGTTAATCTCGGGGAAAACAAGTCAAAACAAAATGGTGTTTAGGCCTTACCCTTTGCGACGACCCAATCAGCTTTTACAGCCACAACCAACATGGGAACAAACTGGTGACAGACCGCCGGCACTCCGCCCCACAAAATAAAAAACACCACATACTTTAAAGTACCCTCATTTCAAATAAAGCTCTTACTGGTACTTGATAATCCTGAGAAAATAGTTCCTACTGGAGACAAAACCTCATGGTTCAGGTCTGAGCTAGGGGTGCGCGGTATATGCGGCAGATGGTATAAATGAAATACATTTGGCCTACGGCAGAGAGATCATTCCATTGTGGTAATGCATGTCAATGGACTGAAGGTGGCAGCAATGCAACAATACGGATACTGGCTGCTGTTAAACGCCATAGAAGAAGAAGATAACAGTTGATGAAACTACCCCTGTATGTTTCACTGCACAATAAGCCAGGTTTTAACAAGTGTTTGTCAGAAAATACTCACAAACGTCCTAACAGAGCACAAACGTCCTAACGGATCAGATGCCTCTGTTGCAGTAGACACTTTGGATTTAATGTTGTATGCTAATGCTGTGAGCACTGTTAGCAGCTGTCTGTACCTTCACCCGTTAGCTCCACTTAATGTATGATTACTGGGAAAAGTATGCGGTTTATAACTATTAATGTCCACAACAAAGTAAACTGTTAGGAGAACCACCGTGCAGTCCCCACAAATATGATTTAATAAACACCCGAACAATAAAGAGCATGGTGCCATGAAACATTAAGGCACTGTTATGCATGTTTAATAATAAAGGTTCTATGTGTATCTTGAAATTTTTGACTATATTTTCGTTTAAAGATAACAATACTTTGTTATAATGTGGTTGTGCCATCATAAAATACTGCATGTAATAAATAGAGATATAAATTGAGAAATGCTTGTGCAACTAGGGACTGTTATGAAAATAGTTGTACAAAATAATGGGGATTTAGGCGGTTCAAAGGTTTTCATTTAAACACAAAATAATTTCAGTGGTGTTAGGCTTGAGTCTGTTCAACTTTGTTACTACCTCTCCAGTTTTGGAGAAGACACGGCACAAAAGTTGCTGGCATATGAAGATAGATGCTGTCCACCTTGTAAAGAGTCAGATAAACAGCAGTTTAGCAGTTTGGGTGTCCTTATGGTCTATGTAACCTGTTATGATATAGTTCTATTATAATATATATCATCATCGCAAGAAGCTGCAGTGCATATCACAATATGGATTTCAGACCATATTGCCCATCGCTAGTCTGAGCTCACTGCTGCTGCATCCATCAAACTACAGAACCAGCTGGGGCCTGGATGACAACCACCCAGTCCCCATGTCTCCAAAGTAACCACCAAATAAGTGAAAGGTGCGTCCTTGGCCTTTTCTAGTTCCTGGGGCCCTCAACACTGAGACACTTGCATTGCGTCCAGAGAAACACATCACATGGACAAAATGTGGTCACTGATATTCCCTCGCAGTTTCAGTGATCGTACTCATTAGTGTTAAAACACACAAAACAAAATGAGAAAATAAACATTATATTTCATTCAGACCCACAAGAAAATGTTTCATCTGAGCATTGGTTCCCGTTAAAAAAATATACAAATTTAAAAATCCATCTCACACACACCACTGACCTGTGATACAGGCCCCACATACTAGGACTCACCACATGCTAATGTTATGCAATGTTACCAAGATCTAAAAGATGACATTTTCAAAACCTGTGAAAGGCTAAATCCACAATGAATCACTGTTTGAAGCCAATTTACCAACCAATTTTCAATTCACATCAAATAATCATAATTTGAATAATTACAGTTCTTTCATTTTTTTAGTTCTACTTCTGATAATCAGCCATGTAGAGAAATGCACCCCCCTCACAAAAAAATATAAATAATTCTTCAATTCCAGATTTTTGTGATAAACTTTGAAACGATCAATAAAAAATGGATGCTCAATGATGTAAGTGGGGAAAAAAGGGATGAATGGATGAATAATGAAGTTATTTCCTCTGTTGGTTAGTTGATCTGTGTGCTAACAAGGTTTTTTCATTTTTTTTTGTTCACGTACCTGGCATTTTCCAGTCCGAACATCGTAGAGGACAACTGAACCCTGACGAGCTCCAACAGCGATGCGGTGACTGCGATCGCAGTAACCAACCATGTAGAACCTGAAGACACACGGCAACATGTTAAACTACGACAGCACTCAGTGAAACCTCTACTGCCACCACACCACCCTGCTGACTCGTGGATATCCAAGCGAATACATGGGACACGTGCAGTATTTCCCCGTGCTGGACAGCGCGCACATTTTTTACGAAGTGAGATAGTTTGCTTTCAGTCGATCATCAACTGTGACATCATCTAGGCGTGGACATATGAGATGATGTCATGGTAGACCAATATTAGTTATGCTGATTCACTGAAATCCAAGTATGTCATCCAATAAAATTATAATCATGTATCAATCACCACAATGGCAACAGGACACACGCGGAATTCCCATACCTGCAAATCTGGTCATCTATTCAGATTTGGAACAAACCATGTAGACACAATATGCGACACATACATCCTCACGTTTTTACATAGGTATGGACAAAAAAAAAAAAAAAAAACTGTCAGCAGAGGCATAACTCGACCTCCTGCAGGAAAAAAAAAGATAAACACGTACCTGCAGATTGCAGGGAAACACTCCTGCAGTCCCTTCTTCTTCACCAGAGAACCTTCAATGCAGTACATGATGATATCCATGACCTGAAGTGTGGACAAGAATCACATTAGAGTGCATGTGTCTGCCAAGTCACAACAATGGCCATGTCTGTCATCTAAAAAGTGATTATCACCGGCCTGACTGTGTGTGTGTGTGGGGGGGGGGGGGGGGGGGGGGGGCAAGGGTCCTCCACAGCTCACTCAGAGTCCAAGTCTGACAACCACACAGTATGACAGGAAGCATCAGGACCATAAAGACTTGGACCTTTGCTCTCCTACTAAGATATCAGCATCAATCTCAAGACTTTCACCACATACAGAGACACTTGTGATGGACATGTCCAGGAAACCATCAAAAGCCTGAATCTTAATCTGGATCCAGGACTCCTCACTCAGCTTATCAAGAATCACTGAGGATTATCCATTGATTCTACAAAGATCACAGCATCATCAACATCAGTAAATGTTTCCTCGCCATCAAAGGTTGGATCCACTGCCTCCAAAAAACATTAAGTTGGTCCACCTGCTTTCTCTGACAGATTGTGGATGATCTCCCCAAAGTTTGGAAGCACTTCAACAGTAAAAATGCCTGCTAAAATAGCTTAGCTATGCCCCTTTACCTCCCAGCTGGTCGACTTTGTGTTGATGTCTGTTCCAGGCTGAATGTTTTTACCAAGTGCTTGTTTGTATAATAGGCTTTGTGGAAATTTGATAAATAAAGTAAGTCCTCTATAGGCTCTGAGGCCCGCTGGCACCGGTGCTTATCTCTGGATTCTGCAGCGTGAAACGGATAAGACTCTATGACTCCCCCTGGAGGGGAACGTCAGTATGGCGTAAGTTACTTCTCCAGTCGAGGCCCCCAGTCGTGGACTGAGACAATGTAGATTAACTGTTGTGTCCAAGGACACGGGTAAGCATGAGCAGGATTGGAACACAGGTCTACATACTGACAGATGATCCACTCATCCACCTCCTCTACATTAAAACAGATCCGAAAAAAAAAAAAATCCAAATTTTTTATGGATTCTCTTGACCTGCTGATGGTCCACATGGAAACCAAATTTTCAGTTGTAATATAAGCACCAACATGAAGCATGCTGGGAGTTTTACGTGGTATTAATGATAGTTACTGCTTCAGAAATAATGTGTGCATTTGCAGACAAAAATTGAAATCCATTTGAAGACATCTTGCTGGAGTCAGGCTTGCAAACACAATAACTCACATCAGTGGCACATTTGTAATGTAACATCTAAAAATCTGTTAACCTCAACCAGCAGGTCCACAACGTCTCCGGGCATCTTCTCTATCAGGATGTCGATAACGCGCAGGATTTCGGTTTTGGCTCTGGCGAGAGTCGTGGTGTGAATGTTCTGCTGGGACTGAGAGTTCGCCTGGGCCGCGTTGTACCGATGAACCTGGAAAACAAAAACAGGAAGTCAAATGACGCCTTGTACCACTGGAGGAAAAAACATCAAAGACCAACATGTTGGAAATGGTGCCATGAAATGGGTTATAGATGTTCCGTCTCACCTCCCTGGCGATGGTAGTTATGAAGGCGGGCGGTCGAGCAGTAGCAATCAGCGAGAGGGCGTGGCGAGCCGAACGGGCTGAATCAGCTGGCGGGTTTAGAGGCAAACCCATCGTGATACTGTGGAGAAACACCAGATCCAGATTAAGTGGACACACACAAGGAATCTAAATATTTCCTCACAGTGGAGAAACTAGAGGGTCCCTCAGAGTCCAGACTTCCATCAACAGTACAGCCATGATAAAAAACAAAAGCTGTCATGCTGCCATGGCAATGAAGAAAAAGGAAAAAAATACCCCTAGTTAACACTGGAATCTTAGTCAACAGCAAAATCCAAGGGGTTCTTCATCTTTCAGATACTGATGGTTTCCTTCATAAACCCTCTCATCTGAAATGTTTAACACAAAGAAAGAAAAGGACCCAGACCAAAATCCACATCCAGATCCTAATACATATGAAGACTGAACAGGATTTTTTGATCTCATTTTCTGATGAATGATATAAAAACCTTCTTGGTGACAACTGGGAGCGTGGCCATGTTGTAACCATGTATTTGGGCAGGTGATGGTCTAGTGGTTAAGCGTCAGACCAGAGGATCCTCAGTTCAAAATTCAGCCTGACCAGTAAATCACTAAGGGCCCTTGGGCAAGGTCCTTAATCCCCTAGTTGCTCCCGGTGTGTAGTGAGCGCCTTATATGGCAGCACCCTGGCATCGGTGTGTGAGTATGTTTGCGTGAATGCGAGGCATAACTGTAAAGCACTTTGAGCTTCTGATGCAGATGGAAAAGTGCAATATAAATGTAGTCCATTTACCAAGCCAAGTCTGTTTATGCTCACAACAAGACAGCTGAACCCCCCCCCGCCCCCACACACACACATTTCAGCTGGCGACACTGTATCCAGGTCACCATAGCGGACCCAATACAGAGCCGCAATGGGATTTGTTTTATTGCAGATGTCCCTCTTGAAGCAACTCCAGTTTTCTTTGGAGAAGCCTGCTCACTGCTCCTAGTTTTCCTAAGTGGCCTCCCAGCCAAGTACTAATCAAACCGGTGTCGCTGACCGAATGGTCCGCCCTTAAAAATCGGTCCACCCTGCCTTCACTGCGCATGCGTCATTTCTGAGCATCAGCAGCGATTCACCGATTATTACCTCGTTTCTGCTTCAAACTGCACTCCAGTCATCATCCATCTCAGCGACAGATAACTGAAGCTTTTGTACAACAATCATTTCCACATTAATTCAGCATTATTTCAGAATGAAAGACGCCACAGCAGCGAGGTCTTACTTTGTCATCTGATGGTTAATAATCACATTATTTCCTTTGATCGCTTTGGGTGTAGAGAGTCAGACTCAGACAGTCAGGCTCAGACACATGCTCAGTGAAGGCAGGGCAGGCCGATTTTTAGAGGGGACCATTCAGCCGGCGACAGCGGATCTGCTTCACTTCAGGAGTTTTGATGGGTTCAACCGAATGTGAATAAAATAACTCCAAAAAAGAAAGGGGGTGGGGGCTGGCCATTTTAGGAGAACCTGGGTAAAATAGACTTTGCTGCCTCCTAATGTGACCGAGCAGCATAACACTTTGAGGCCTTAAACCAGTTTTAGCATGCACATTCTCTAAACCAGTTTAAAATGGTTTGTCACTGATTTAGATCATTTTACATCAGTTACTAACTTGTGAGACAAACTAATGAAATGAGGAAAGAGAAATCAGAGAGAGGGAGGCAATTAACTGGAACGAGAAAAGCAACAATTAAAGAGAAAGATAAAGACAGAAAATAAGGCGAGAAAGAAACCGTTAACAGACAATTTAATTTGAAGCGAGCAAGATAAAACTGAGAACAGAGAGCGAGTGAGGGAGATCGAGCTTTACTAATATATGGAGTGAACAGATTAGTGGCCAGCTTATAATGTCAAGGCCGGGTCAATGGGATCCATTCAGCAGACGACAGCATAATGGACTCCCAGAATGCAACAGGAATTAGACACACAGTCGAACAGCTGGCTGCACACCCCTCCCACTGTGAGCGAGAGAGAGAGAGAGAGAGAGAGAGAGAGAGAGAGAGAGAGAGCGAGACTTGTCTGTTAACATATGAGTGTGTGGGGGGACACAGGGGGAGTGATGGGTGGACGCCCGGGCGAGCTGCACCATCCATCTCCTCTAATTATAGATCACAGCTACAGATTGTCTAATTAATACTGGTAATATATGGGCAATATATCAGCAATAGTGAAAAGTTTAATTTCATTTCCAGACGCGTCTGTAATTGGAAACAGTCAGGACATTGATATAAAGCAGCAAAAGTGCAGGAAGCTAATTGTCCTGAGAACCACTGAGGTTAATAACAGGTGATTAGAACATGTAATGAAACAATCTGGATTATCATTTAAGAACCAGCAGTGTCACTGTGACTACACACAGCAAGAACATAAAAAAAAATAAAATAAATAAATAATAATAAAAAAAAGAATCATAATAAAATCAGAGTTCTCATCTGGGAATGGATCTTTATTTAAATGAGTTCTTCACAGTTTGTATGTAGTTTTAACAGTATTAAACCAAAGTCCGGGGAGCAGTAACCAATTTAACCGCCATTTTGCCATAATAAGAGTATAAGGGCAGGATAAACTTTTTCATAGCTTCATCAGAATAATTTAAAATCATTTCAATAGTTTAGCAACAGGAACTGTTTTGCCATTGGAGGTCATAGGACAAGGATTTTACTGTTCCAGGCCTTTGTTTATTTTTTAATGCTGTATATCGTCTGGTATAATATATATAAATTAATGCAAGCTAGATGAGAAAAACATGAACATCGAACACACGTGAAGAAAGTTAAAATGTTTAGAAAAATTAAATTAAGGTCAACTTTATGGTATAAAGTGTCCAAGAAGCAGATCTGAGAACAGCATTTGTGGCTGTAAACATCATGTTTGTTTGCAGTATAAATGATCTCCTCTGCAGAGGCACCAACAAACATCAGATTTCAATCAGACTGCAGCAGGAAGCTTCCACATGCCTACATACAACGTTTAAATTATTATTACTGACAAACGTTTCAGCTTTTATTTTGTTATGTCTGAGATTAGAGATTGAAGGTGTACGTGAAAGGAACAGAACAGAATCTGATGTCCTCAGTATTACTGATGTTTCACTGGACACAGACACACAACCAGTTACAACACTGTCAGTCAAGAGCAACCTTAAGATCATTTAAAAAAAAAAAACAAGCAAAACTTAGGTTACATCATCGTCCTGTCGTTCAATCAGATCAAAGCCTATAAAGACCGTGTGTGTAGGCGTGCACGTTTTCTGCAGCTGTGAGGCTGAGCGCGTGTGACGTCTCTTTCAGGGGCATTTCTTAATATGATCTTTGTATTCATTGTTTGTGTGTGTGTGTGTGTCTTGCTGTGACCTTTGTACTGTAGCTGGAGGGGTCTTACTGTCTCTGAATTAAATTATTAATATTTTAAAATACTGGACAGGGCAGAAGGTTCTGGTTTTGGTGCCGAGCACTCTGATATGCAAAGCTGCTGGATGGTTTTTGGGTCAAACGGCTCAGGTACAGAGTGTACGGTGGCTGGCAAAGACAAACTTTGTAATTCCTGACTACAATCAGGCAGACAGCGCCTTCTGTATGTGTTCGGACCCACTTGGCCAGCTGTTTCTCGGCTTCGGCACACAGCTCCAGCAGTCCCATCAGCACTGCTGACACGTCCATATATGGCTCCCAGACGGTGAAGCCACGGCCAATCAGATCGATGGCGGTGCGGCGGATGGTGCTGTGGGGTGGAAGCTTGGGGCTCGGCGGCTGCAGCAGCAGGAAGGTCAGCGCTTTACCTGGAAAGAGTAGATAATTGTCAACAGGCTGTGAATGTGAACGCAGGACACTGCAGCTCGCCTTATTGGACAAAAGTGTCAAATCTTACCAAATATTATGGTTCCCTCCTTTAGCTCAACCAGTCTCAGCCTTCTGGTGTTTATAAGGAGTACTGCAGTCTGACTGTACTTTCTCATTACGTTGTTTTGTGTCAGAACTTTCTGCTTTGCCATTGGATGTCCGTCAAACTAAACTTCAAAATAATCCATTTTTCATAAACTCATCAGCAATCAATCAATCAATACTCATCAAACTTGGCAAAATGTTTGGGATAGCTCAGAGTGTTTCAGGTAGAGGATGATTACTGATGTGATAAAGCGTCTGTTGACTGTACCAGGAAAAAACTGAAAAAATAAAAAGCATCATGTTGCTGCCAACAATGAAAAGTGTAAGTTGTTGATAAAGAATTCCGAAGACTCACAATTCGTGTATGGTTTGTGTACAGAGAGTGATAAAGACAGCCAGCAGGATGGAGGTCACCTCAGAGCTGACCTGACATTTGTGCCAGACTGACCATTAAAACTCCAGAAAATACCACCATCGAGTAACACACACACACACACACACACACACACACACACACACACACACACACACACACACACACACACACACACACACACACACACACACAGCTATGCCAAACTCACTATCAATGCTCTAAGGTCCACAGCTTTTAGCAGATAGGGTTCAAACATCAAGGTGCAGCTCACCGCTTCAGTTACTGATAAGCGTTGCTGACTAGATTTATACACTGTGTTGATCAACCATCCTAATCATGAATTAATCAATTAATACACTTATCAATGAATAAAAATGCCACACTTTTAGTGTCAGTTTCTAAAATGTAAAGGAGTGTTGGAGGTATGAACACCAATGAGTGCTGCTTGACTTAAATCCTAGTTTTACCTCTTTTAAGAATATTAATGGACTGCATTTATATAGCACTTTTCTATCTGCATCAGAAGCTCAAAGCGCTTTACAATTATGCCTCACATTCACACCCCTTAACAAAAAATAGTACTGATAAGTATATAAAAAGTAAACTAGAAGTATACTTGAAACGTACTTGCATATACTACTTTTTGATAAGGGACACCATGTCAGGCTGCTGCCATGCAAGTGCTCACTACACACGAGGAGCAACTAGGAGATTAAAGACCTTGCCCAAGGGCCCTTGGTGATTTTCCGGTCTGGCTGGGTTTTGAACAGAGGATCCTCTGGTTTGAAGCCCAACCCTTAACCACTAGAGCATCAATATTCACAGTTCACTGGCTCTGTTCAATGTAATTTAATATTTGAAAAGTTTCTTGTTAAACATTTGTAAAAGTCAATAGCCTGACCGTAGGTTAGACTAGCTCACCTAACATTGCTGTTCCTGTTGTCTCTGACAGTCCCAATAAGTAGAATGCTGAATAGTATGAAGGTCATATTCCCAGTTTTTATTCCAGTTCTTTCAGTTTGACAACATGATTTGTTTTAAATTTTCCTGTTCTCTAAGAAAAACATTTTTGTCATTCAGAGCTGCTCCTTGTTTTATGGCAGTAGGCATCAAGCTTAATGGTGCATTTCCGCCCTTCTGCTTTAAAATGAAAAAAAAAAAATTATACTGAATAATAAGTGCTGAAAGGGATGTTGCCAGATATGATAAATAGATAAGGTCTGCAAACAGTGATATATGCTATGAGTTTGTTTTTATAGTTGGATGCTGCTGAACAGCTCATGCTAATGGTTCAACAGCAAACAAAAATAAGAGAAGGGATGGCAGAGCAACCGCTCTGCATCTAGCGTCTAACATTACTGACCTCCTGATGTCTAAATGAAGTGATAATTAATGAACTGCATGAGGGAATGTGGGGGGATCAGTGTCACGGGTCAAAAGTCACACGTCAAACTCCTTACTGAATGCACGGGTTCGAACTCCTCACACAATGATCCACAAGACAAAGAGGTCAAAGGCCATTTGTTTGAGCAGTGACTGTGGGTGAGATCAGGCGTGGTGTTAACTGGATGATACGATTAAAATTATCACCCTCTGGACACTCCATTAAAGATGGCTACTAACAGGCCTAATTATACAGCCCCTCCCCTCTGTAACACAGCAGTGGGGGGTCCGGACTCCGGTCCATTTCTCGCCACAGACATCTCTGTTTAAAGGCAAACCAACGACCGAATGAACCAACAGCGATCGACAAAACATCAACAGACCGTAATGAGCTGTTCGTTAGAGCACTAAACATGTCCTATTAACACCGAGAAGGTGATTAGAGAGAGAGGGGGAGGAGGAGGACAGACAGAAGGAGAGTGAGAGGGAGAGAGGAAGGGAAAAGGGAGGGGGAGAGAAGGAGCAGAAAGACAGTGATTAGAAAGACGGGGAGGAGGACAGACAGGAGGAGGAGAATGGAGAGGGAGAGAGAAAGACAGAGGTGGGGGAAAGGGAGAGATGGGGAGACAGGCGAAGGACTGCATGATTAGAGGAGTGGAGGAGGGGTTTGGGGGTGAGAGAAGGGAGGAGCAGGGGGGGAGAGAGAAGGAGGATGGTGTGATTAGAGAAGGATTGGGAATAGAGAGAGAGAGGAGAAAGTGGGGAGAGAAGACAGGGTGACAAGAGAAGGCAGAGAGCAATAAGGGGGTGACGGGGAGGTTGAGGAGAGAGGGTTATTAGACAGGAAGGACGGGGAAAAGGAGGTGCTGAGAGGAGACGGGGTGGAGAGAAAATAGGTGTCCTTTGACCAACATACACAAATTGGAAATGATACAAATATTATTTTGTCATCCATTCATTGAAGATGATCATGGCTGAAACATCTAATCAACTCATCCTCCAATAAAGATAGAGCTCTACACCAGCATTCACTAAACTTTACTGAATGGCTGGCTAACGCCGTTCAAACACTTCACTGTAAGTTTTGTCTTGTCTGTAATATGAATCTTTTTGCCTGATTAAAAAGTTTTTTGAACATCTCGTCACATTTCAGACTGGTTCCAGGTGTGAAGAACTTCAACATTCACTGTTAAACACTACATTTGTCATATCAGGATATTTCTGTAAAAAAAAAATGGCTAAAGGAATCCTGCTGGTTCAGGGATCTTCACTCCTCAGAGCAGAAAAGTGTTTCAAGATCACAAACCTGCAACAGAAACTGTTATTTTACCAACAAGAATCAGTGTCACAGGTGCAAGCACCAAAGACATTTGGCCCAAGTTGGTAAGAAAAAATGGGACTTCCTGCTTAGTTTGTAATTCTGACACAAACACATGTGAGCTAGCTAACAGCTGAAGTCCACAATGTCCACATCACCATTTGTTGTGAACAAACTAACTGCTTCATAGTCAAATGTGACACAAATTGCTGGGCCAATCATCAAATCAATCAATCAAAAAAAGGAACTTATGGGAACTAATTGAAGCCGGTGTTTGATCCAGATCCTGACAATACGGGCTGCTGGGTTCCGTTATGGACAGGTGAACTGAGCATCATGGTCTGCAGCCTATCAGTGAGGACACAGGCTCTGTCGCTGGGCGGATTTTCCCAGTGACAGCCAATCAGAGCTCAGGAGCAGCGAGATGGAAGAGCCGATCTGCTGAGTGCAGGTTTGGGGCCCTCACCAAAATCTATAAATGGTCAAGCTCAGCCGATCAAAATCAATTCCAAATCTCTGCTGAAGTCTAATCCGGCTCTGAGATATCTGCTCCGACAGCTCAGGTCTAAAAGTTGGACGTGAACATTTGAGTGTGTTTCAGATACATTGGACAAACAGAGCGACGATGAAGAGAAAAGCCGCAGTAAAACAACAGGTTGATTGACTTTAAAAAGCTCTGAAGTTAAACGGGTTCAAAACGGCTGACTTGGACTTGACTGTTTGAAATTTGGACTTGTTGAAAGACATCTTTGGTTCTGAGACAATTTGAACTGACATTGTTTTAATGTTGCACAGAAACATAATAGACAAATACACACACACACACACACAGAATTTATATTCTGCCAGTATGTACATCTTTGGTTCTGAGACAATTTGAACTGACATTGTTTTAATGTTGCACAGAAACATAATAGACAAATACACACACACACACACACACACAGAATTTATATTCTGCCAGTATGTCTCAGGCTTGTCTAAATGTTGTGCAGCAAACTTTAACGGAGTTTCAATATGCTTTTTCATCAGCAGTGGAGTCTTGCATGGTGAGCGTGCACACAGGCCATGACAGGTGAGTGCATTACTTATTTTCTTTGAAACAACTGTATCTGCTAATTCCAGATCTTTCTGAAGCTCTCCATAAGTGATCCTTGGTTGTTGGACAACTCTTCTGATAATTATTTTCACTCCTCTGTCAGAAATCTTTCAAGGAGCACTTGGTCATGGCCAGTTTATGGTGAAATGATCTGTCCACTTCTGGATTATGGCTCCAAGAGTACTCACGGAAACATTCAGAAGTTTAGAAATCTTTCTGTAACAAATGTCATCAATATGTTTTGTAACAATAAGGTTGCGAAGAT
The DNA here is from genome assembly GCF_902500255.1 of Thalassophryne amazonica. NCBI lineage: Eukaryota > Metazoa > Chordata > Actinopteri > Batrachoidiformes > Batrachoididae > Thalassophryne > Thalassophryne amazonica. The sequence continues at coordinate 41,051,583 of NC_047119.1, read as the reverse complement.
TTTGATATCTTGATATTTTATTTTGATATGACTATGCCAGCCACTGCCGCATGTGGGGTGGAAATTGCAATGGTTGAGCATATCAGCGCAAATCAGCAATAGTAATGTACCTGTTCGCAAATGAAATACAAACTGAAACAACAATCCTTTGTCCTTTAACTGACCATAGAGGAGAGATAAAAAAAAAACTATTACATGTCATTGTCTACCTATTTGGTGAAAAGAAACAGTCACGGGGAGTGGTGTTTGGTTCTGATTTTCTTCGCCTCTGGGAACTGATGTTGATGCCACTCAACAACTTGCAGCAGGCACTGGCTCTGCTGTCCATCCTTTGTTAGGATCTGATTGTAATACTGGATAAGTGCAACTCCTCCCTCGGCAAAATCATTGATGCAGCAATGTTATCCAGGACCTGCTGTGACGACTGGAATGATGGGTCATCCTTCCACTCTGAGGGATCCTTCCATTTTGATGTTAAATGCCTCAACAATGCGACCTGAGGCAGATGTAACAACATCTGCCACTAATGAACTAATGTATCCAGTCCATAACTCAAAATGTCACCAGCACATCACAATAAACAGCAGCGGTTAATATTTTTCAAATCTCATGAAATTTCACCCAATTTATTGGGTGAAATTTTTTGGTTCCCAAAAGGAACCAAAAAATGAAAAAGCACCTTGAAAAAGTCAAAGTTTGTTTTTCGGAACCACCCTAATATATATAGCCCCCCCCCCCCCACACACACACACACCCACACACACACACACACACACACACTCTGCATTTTCCACTTTGAATTTCAATTTAATTCAATTTCGATTTATTTTTATTTACATAGCACCAAATTTTCAATTTTTCAACAACAAAACAAAGTTGCCTCAAGGCACTTCACACAAGTAAGGTGTAACCTTACCCCAGAGCAAGCACACAGGTGACAGTGGTAAGGAAAATCTCCCTCTGAGGACAAAACCTCAAGCAGACCAGACTCAAAAGGGGTGACCCTCTTCTTGGTCCATGCTACCAACACAATTTACAAAACAAATATACATTAAAAGTTGCCAGTGCACAGGACAGGAGGGTTACAGAAACAGACACCACACCCATCTCTGGATGGAGGCGCACCTCAAACAGAGAGGAAAAAAAAAAAAAAACAGAATCAGGCATCAGATAGACAACAAATACAGTATAATTTGTCAGCATTAAGCAACAACAACCAAAAAAACCCCAGAAGAAATAATAAGGCACAAAAATTGGGAAGGGTACAGAAACATTTCTGCTGCTTTAAAAGTCCTAATGAGCACAGTGGCCATCCAGAAATGGAAGAAGTTCGGATCCACCAGGACTCTTCCTAGAGCTGGTCGGCAGTCAAACTAAGCGATTGGGGGAGAAGGGCCTTAGTCTGAGAGGTGACCAAAAACTTGATGGTCACTCTGTCAGAGCTCCAGCATTCCTCTCTGGAGAGAGGAGAACCTTCCAGAAGGACAACCATCTCTGCAGCAATCCACCAATCAGACCTGTATGGTAGATTGGCCAGACAGAAGCTACTCCTTAGCAAAAGGCACATGGCAGCCCACGTGGAGTTTGCTAAAAGGCACCCGAAGGACTCTCAGACCATGAGAGACAAAGTTCTCTCATCTGATGAGACAAAGATTGAACTCTTTGGTGTGAATGCCAGATGCCATGTTTGGAGGAAAGCATGAACCATCCCTACAATGAAGCATGGTGGTGGCAGCATCATGCTGTGGGGATGTTTTTCAACGGCAGGAACTGGGAGACTAGTCAGGATTGAGGGAAAGATGAATGCAGCAATGTACAGAGACATCCTGGATGACAACCTGCTCCAGAGTGCTCCTGGCCTCAGACTGGGGTGATGGTTCACCTTTCAGCAGGACAATAACCCTACGTACACAGCCAAGATATCAAAGGAGTAACTTCAGGACAACTCTGTGAATGTCCTTGAGTGGCCCAGCCAGAGTCCAGACCTGAATCCAATTAAACATCTCTGAAGAGATCAGAAAATGTGTGCGCACCAACGCTCCCCATCCAACCTGATGGAGCTTGAGAGGTGCTACAAAGAGGAATAGGCAAAACTGCCCAAAGATAGGTGCACCAAGCTTGTGGCATCATACTCAAGAAGACTTGAGGCTGTAATTGCTGCCAAAGGTGCATCAACAAAGTACTGAGAAATGCCGGTGAATACTTGTGCATATGTGATTCTTAGTTTATTTTTAATAAATCTGCAAAAAAAAAAAAACTTTTTCATGTTATCATTATGAAGTGTTGCGAGTAGAATATTTAGGGAGAAAAATTTCCTCTATTTTGGAATAAGGCTGTAACATGAAATGTAGAAAAAGTGAACCGCTGTGAATACTTTCAGGACACACACACACACACACACACACACACACACACACACACACACACACACACACACACACACACACACACACACACACACACACACACACACACACAGGGAGAACTCGTCCTTCAGTTCTTCCTGTACTTACAGGTGTGCCTGGCTAGTGAGTAGTTGGATGACCCTCCGCTGGTTAGTCCGAAGCCCTCGGGTGCCTGACCGCCGGCTCGAGCTCGGGCTGAACCCTTTGGTGGCTCAATCTCTGCACCAAACTCAGCCCCGATCACTCCCAGCAACACGATGGCGGTGGCCTGTTTCCGGCGCTCCTCGTAGGAGTTGGAGATTTTCTTGGCATTGGGAGGAAGGTTTGATAAACATCCTGATAGGGACACAGATTTGAACCATTTAAATGAATGACAGCCAAGACTGAATAACATTCTCTGTCATCTGTAGAAGTCTAAATCATGTAAAATCTATGAACTACTACATGATGCGTCTCCGAATCAGAGCCAGCGTCCCAATCTATAGGCTGCCTCTCTAGATCAGAGCCAAAGCCCTGAATTCCCTTGAGAGAGTTCTCAAATCTGCACTTTTTAGTCTGGTTAAACTCTGGCACATCTGTACAGGTGTCACAGTAATCATGCTGTGGTGCAGAGCAAAACTGAACAGAGATCCTTGAGGTTTTTTCCCCTCCAGTAAACTGCATTTTTAATTTGTTTCATTTTCCAGCTTGACAATCTTAAATATAAAACAAATCTGTTACGATCACATTCAATACATTTATACATTGAAAAACCACAACTTAAGTTGCCCTGAGGTGTATCTAATCAAAGCAACAGTTTAAAAATAACCTGAATGTAATCTATTATTATAATCTATTATTATTGTTTTTGTCCCCCTCATCTTTGAATTTCCGTATTGTTATTATTGTAATACCAAATTTTGCTTGTGGGAGTGTGTGTGTGTGTGTGTGTGTGTGTTTGTTTGACCTTTGGGTATGGGAGGTGGTTGGGGTGGTTGTTGACATGTAGTTGGAACATAAAGAATGTGGACTAAATGTATAAGTTATCAGCTATTTTCCTTTGCTACACGTCGGGTTTTGTTTGTTAAAAGAAAGTTCAATGAATAAAGTTGGGAAAAAAATAACCTGAATGTGGGGTAAAAAAAAATGATATATATAAACGCAATACTAAAATACCTTTGCCCGTGTGAACATTCTCTTCTTTATAATTTGCAGTTTAATTAATTAAGAGCCTATTGTCTTACATACAATTTGTACATGTTTAATAAAGCCCCTCTATCAATCAATCAAAAACAATATTTATGTTTTAACAGCGTCTGCAGGAGGCCTTGCGTGCGAGTGTGTACATGAGCTTTTGACAAGAGCGGAAGTTGTGCAAATCAAGAAATATTTGTAGATCACCCTCTGTGCATTTGCAGGTATTAGTGAGACAAATTTAACTCCATAGGAAGTTAGCTTTGAGTTAGCAGAAGTTAGCATACACGCTAACGTCTACATAATGTCTTGTAAATGACTCCAGAGGTGTTATCAGGTTACAAAAACAGCGTTTTCAGTTCTAGAAGTGCTTATTTCTCCCTAGCTTTTACATAATATATGACAAAGGAGGTTATATTTACACACCTTATATTCCTTATATTTACACATATTTACACACAAAGGAAATTGAGTTTTGGAGCTAGCTACCAGCCTGTGACATCACCATGCTAACATCTGCAAAATAATAAGTTCAGAGGTGTTATTAGTTTACTTCTCGCTAGCACTTACATAATATATGAGAAACATGTATATAAACACACAAAACTAAGCAGTTTTGTAGAGAGCAGCCACTGACGTCACGGTGCAGATCTACTCTGATTGGCTGTCACCCCGGCCACTCAAAAACAAACCGAACAGTTTGAAACAGAATGTGACTTTTTAACCTCTTAAAATAGGTTAAGGTTAGCCATCTTTGAACTTATCCAGGGTCTGTGTCGCAAGAATGTTCCCTGTGAATTTGAAAACAATCCGACGCGATGGACGCGAATGAAGCGATTTTGAGCGACTGGTGCATTTGTGGCATGATATCACGTCGCGTTGCCCTCCTCCCCAAGTTGAAAAATCTGAACGTTTTCGTCTTGTCGCATCACAATGACCAATCAGGGACTGAATATGTAGTGACGTGGAGATGTCTGGAGTTTATACTTGACGTGGACATGTCCTGTCTCTGGCAGCCAGCCTGTGAGCAGGACTTATGTCCCTTTTGTCCTTTATTTCACAATTATGACAGAGTTTGAGGGGAGAGCGAGCAGCAGCACCACAGCAGCCAGGTTTTTTTTATTTTCACATGTGCGCGCGAATGAATCATCCGTGAAGATTATTTTATTTATTAACTACACAGATGTTTAAGAAAACAAATGGTGACTGATTTATAACACAGTTATGACAGAGTTTGAGGGGAGAGCGAGTAACAGCACCGCAGCAGCGGCAGCAGCCAGTTTTTTTTTTTTTCACGTGCCTGCGCAAATGAATCGTCCGTGAGATAATTTTATTAACTACACAGATGTACAGTCAGTTGCCCAGTTCTGGATCACTTTTTTGAAAGTCCCGCTATACAGAGCCATAATGCAACTGAATATCCTATATTGGGTATTGTTGTATTGGGTATTTGGATGTTATCTAGCTGAAGAAGTCATGGATGAAGAAGGATGGGGTAGCCCGTCTACTTAAAGTGTGAAGCCACATTATGTGTGGTGCAAATATTTTCCAGAAATGGATCACTTTCCCCGGTTCTGGATCACGACACTCTGTGTCACTTTGGGTTCATTCCTGGCATCTGGCTGGAGCCCTTTTAATGCAGAATGATACACACTGTGCCCGAGAATGTGTTTTAAACACAAAATGATATAAATTATGCTTATTAAATGAGAATTTACTTAGTTTCAAAAGGCACTGTTATACGTTTTTATGAGCAAAAAATGAAGTGTTTACTCAAATTGGGTGGCATTCCTTAATAAATGAAGATAAAATAAAATCTGTGGTAATAAACATTCTTAGATTTTGACATCTCCCCCTAAGCTTTTAACTCAATGAAGTGGGTCAGGACAAGATGCCCCAACTTGCTATCATTTTGCACCTTATATTGTTAGAGATGGAGAGCAAAGGAGGGTTTTAAATGTGTGGAGGTGAGATTTCTCCCAAATTAAAAAAGCCCCACATTCATGATGTTGAGATGACCCCCAAAGTACACATGGCTCACAAGTACTGACAAGGCTGCTGCTTCAGTGATCCACAACCTGCAAATTTTCGTGTCGGAGATAAATGTGTGCAGCAATTAAACAGCAAGACATAACACACTGACATTTTCTACCCAAGTAAGTAAGTATTTTCCCACTCTAGAACCAAAAACACCGAATGGCTAACTCACCTTTGCAACTTTTTAGAGATTGTTACTTTAAAACTTGCAGGAATGAGTGAGTCAGAAAATGCACGCACACCACCGAGACCAGATGTTTTGATTCCTCTGCTGATCATAAGGATGGCTGGATCCGGTCGAGCTTGTGGTCATTTGTAGACAAAACATCAGTCTTTCTATTCCAAGTATTAGCTTATTCGCGCTGATTACGAAAAACGGCGGCGCAAATATTACAGCAGTGATCCGGAACTGGCAATGATCCAGAACTGGGCAAGTGACTGTACGAACAAATAAAACAAATGGTGACTGGTTTATAACACAGTTATGACAGAGTTGGAGAGGAGAGTGAGCAACTGCAGCACCAGCCAGTTTTTTTTTTTTTAATTGTTCCCTTCTCTTTCAGAGATGTTGACATGACATTTAGTGAAGCTTTTGTCAAGAAAAACACTGTCACCGTGAAAAATAGAGGCAGGGGAGTGTGTCCAATGATGCAATAAGAAGCCACGGCAGCACACGCCTATTGTCTCCACATTAACCATGAACTGCACATGCTCACGTTCAAAGCCTCACACACATGCACAAACCCTTTGTTACACACACACACACACACACACACACACACACACACACACACACACACACACACACGCACGCACGTGCGTGCGTGATGGGTGGGATCCCCCCTCCCACACACAGTGTGCGTGTTCCCATCAGTACGGCAAACGTTCCTCAAACACAGAAGAAATTGTGTGAATTATGTTCTGAGGGGGAAACGACCTGCTGACATCACTGGACACCTGTCAATCTTAACAGGGTGCTTGTCTGAGAAGTGCTACAGTGCCCCCTTTGGCCACAGAAGCAAAAGACCTTTTTAAAATTGAAAAGAATCCTTCGATACACATTTGTACTGCAGGAGGTGGTGGTCATGTGGTTAGTGCACTCGTTCACAGTGCGAAAGGTTGCGGTTTAAGCCCCACCCCTGCCCATTCTCCATGTATCCGGTGTAAAAACCTGTGCCGATTCAACATGCAAAGCCACCTGAAATTTGATGTGGCAACCCAGAGTGAAAAACAAATTAGAAACCAAAGGGACTTGCATACACATTTGTGTTGTAGTGCACGCACACATGCATGCATGCAGTCCCACGTATATGATGATGAACTGAAGGAGAAAGTCAAGCTCAGTTTTCAGCTTATTAACACCAACAATCATCACTGATTTGACAAATCTTTTTAAAGAAATATCAACACTGGGCTAAAATGACTTCAGAAATGTTTTTCTTTTAAATAAATGTACTGTACACAAGTTTTTAAAATTATCATCTACTGTTCAGGTTCTACAAAAAAATTACATATCTAACACATCCAAACTGATTTTTATAAAATTCAGTTTTAAAATCCATTTGGGGGAGTGACCCACTCCCCAAATAATAATATTAATTAAAAAAAAAGTCACACATAAGGTTGATTCCTTTATTCTGGTTATTTGCTTCAAAGACAAATCAAAGACAGAAAAGAACGCTATCTATAGAAAGTCAAAGTGAGGAAAAGACGGTGGAGATTTTACAGCCCTGCCCATAAAGTGTGACTGACAGGTTGAATGAGTGCATACATTAAAGGAGCAGCATGCAGTTAGGATTAGACAGATTAAAACACTGATCAGAAGGATTACAGCATGAATAATAAAACACAAAGTTCACATCTCCAGTGAAATGTCATGTCTCAAAATTATAATTTCACACAAACATTTCAGATGTGATGTTTTTATTTTAAACAACATGGTGGGCGGGAGTCCTTCTCCCATATTTCCATACTATACCCTGGTCCTCTTTGTAACGAGATTGCTAAAGGGCAGCTGTCATTTGGACGAAGGCCCAGCAGCCAGCTCTGATAAATGGATTATAGATGGCATCCTCCCCCTCAGCCAGACCGGGCCAGAAGATAACAGAATTAGACAACCAATCCTCAACAGAATCCCTAAAAACTTCTGTTTTACAGTCAGACAAAGTAAAGACCTTCAGAAGACGTGCAGGTATCAGACACCACACCTCCACCAAGGCAAACAATCCATGAACACCATCAACATCTCACTCAGCATCTCCTGGATTCATCTCAGGCATCGCTGTCAAAATCCATCGCTTTTTCCTGCATCCCTGCTGGGGTAATCTCCAAATACTGCAGTATTCTACCTCTGCAGCAAAGTTTCATCACAACTGGTCAATAAATTCACTCATAAAAATCAGATGTTTGGTTTTTTTTTCTTTTGTTTGGAAACTTTTCATCCCAAGTTTGGATCAAACCTCAGTTTTGGCCACACAGCTGATCAGACGATGTGTGCAGAGAAAAACAAATATGCTAAAGAGCCACTGTCTATTTGCTATTCACACTCAACATCCATGATCTGAAGTCATTCAGGTAAGGAGAACACTTAGCATTATGCTAAAGAGCCACTGTCTATTTGCTATTCACACTCAACATCCATGATCTGAAGTCATTCAGGTAAGGAGAACACTTAGCATTAGCACATATGCTGCCACCATATGGTCCATTTCGAGGTGGAACGTTTGTCACGGCACTTTTCCAGAAGAACTCAGCAGGACCCGATATGACAAGAACATAAAATTAAGACAAGTTGAATAGAAAATCTGGAATGTTTCTCTAACGATAAACACTGTTGGAGCCAAGTACGAAGTCCCTCGATGGAAACTTTTCCACCAAAACTGTACTCCTGCAGAATTACAAAGCACAAGAAAACTCCAGACCTCGACAGGTGGGAAAGCCATCAGAATTACTTTAGACCAGCTGTACAAGTGGGTGGAACTAAATAGAGATCAAATTACATGAGGTTTGACAGTTATCATCATTCTGACCCATTTGTTATTTTGTTTTTGTGTCTCCACTGAAAACAATGACTAAAGTTCAGGACGAGTATTCAGGACGTGTGTTCACCTGAGTGACCCCATACACCTGTGTGTCAATGTGTATGCAAACACACACACACACACACACACACACACACACACACACACACACACACACACACACACACACACACACACACACACACGTCTGTCTAACTTTGTGGGAGGGGCTGGCTTTCATCTCTGAGTGGGATCTTTAAGGGTGTACTGCTTCATATTTAGCATTTTATGGTGCTGTTCTTTTTTTTTTAACTGTCAGTTTTCATATTTAATAATAATAGTAATAAGTAATTTAATTTAATTATAATTATAATTAATTAATTTAATAATAATAATAATAATAGATGTGTTATACATTGCAAATAAAACTCCCGGCTTTGGAGTGTTTGATGTTTCAAATAGACTGTCAGATGAAGAACAGCGCCACCTATACAGAGTCACTCCACAATGTCATCAAGTCACTAGTGTCAAACAACCACTGATCCAAAATCAATGACTGTGATTACTTTGGCTGAGATCAGTTTCATGTGGATTTGCAAACAGCTGATTGCCAGCTGTGAACAACAGGGCCACAGTACTTGAGGAGAAGCAACTTTAGATATTTATCATAATTATCATGATGAACTTCTCGTCACAATAGTGATGCTAAAGATGACAACACCACGATCATAAAGGAGTGAATAACAGATTTACATTGATTCAGGAGGAATTCTGGAAAGCCACTGATTATAAGACACGCCGTCATTTTACTGAGTAAAAACATGGGTTACATCAGACCTGAAGACGGAGAACCTTTGTAAAAACTGTTTTCAGTGGAGGGGGACGGATTTGCGTCACACGAATGCAGCCGATTGATTTTTGAAGCCAATCGAACTCCTTCAGTGACGAGCAGCAGATCTATTCTAACAACATTGGATTTCAATCTGATTTAACTTGCTCCCAAATGTAACCCAATAAGCTAAAGAGAGGAGGCGGAGCACCGCCCCCTCGCCTCCATGCAGCTAAATCTTCATAAAATCTCTGAAATGACATTATCCATAAAGGAAGAATCCATTTCAAAAAGGGCAGGCTGCTTTAATACCCAGCCACCCGTGGAGTCCAGCCAATCACAATCAAATATGGAAAACACAACACAAACACATTTTCCCACCGTTTACACTCGATGACAAAATATTCTCCTGCCATGAGCTATTTGTGGTAAAAAGGTGCAAAATGTCATGATGACCTTATGACCTTACTGAATCCCAACTTTATTAGCAAAAGTTTCTCTAAAGACCTTCATATTTGACAGAAAAATAATTTATCCAAATTCCAATTTATTAATTTCTATAGCGCCAACTCACGATGAGCTCACTTCAAGGCACTTTACACAACACAATACCGAAAACAGAGAAAAAAAAAACTGAATAAAAATTTTTTTTTAAAACAATAAAAAGACAAAACATAAAAGAGCACAAGAAAAACACATAACACAATAAAACAAGGAAAACAAATGGGTTTTTAGTCTCGATTTAAAAGTCTCCACATTATCTGACTGCCGTATATGTACTGGAAGATCCTTCCACAGAGCTGGGGCACAGTAGGAGAAAGCTCTCTGACCGGCAGACTTTTTATTCACTCTGGGAACACACAAAAGTCCTGCACCTTGCAAGCGCAGGACCCGAGCCTGTACATAGGGCTTGACCAGATCAGCCAGATAGGGAGGTGCAAGTCCATGAACAATTTTAAAAGCCAATAACAGAACCTTAAAACCCGATCTTGCAGCGACAGGAAGCCAGTGAAGGAATGCCAAAATGAGTGTAATATGGTTAAACTTTCTGCCTGAAGTTAAAAGTCTGGCAGCAGCATTTTGAACCAGTTGAAGACCTCTAATGTTGGACTGCGGCAAATCAGAAAATAGAGCATTACAATAGTCCAGTCTTGAAGAGACAAATGCATGTATCAAAGTCTCAGCATCAGCCATAGACGGGATGGGACAAATCTTTGCCTCATTTTACAAATGGAAGAAAGTGTTGGGAAAGTGTCGTGACACGGACCCACAACAGGGGGCGTAAATGAACGGACAATGATAGAGTCAAAAATGAACACTTTTACTGTTGTGAATGAGCACAACCACAATACAACAGATTACAGAATGTAAGACAATAGTCAATCACAAAGGTGACATGTGGGCAGGCTCGAGGATAGAAGACGTCTGTCCTGAGAAGAACTGGAACCACACCATTTTCCTCCACCACTGAACCTGGAGAATACTGGAGCCGCCAAGTCCCAAGTCCCCAGGTGGCCACCGTCTCCGAGCGTCGGATCTGGTACTGCTGGCAAGGAGCAGAAACAATCAAAGGTGGGTGTGTGCACACCCAGTAATAACAAATGGTGGGAATTCCACCTCCACCTCTCATCCACACGTGCAGCTCCTGTCACAAAGCACTTATCTGGCGGGGTGTGAAGCAAAGCTGTCGCCGGTCACGCCAATCTCCAGACAATGCACTCCACAGGAAAAACAGCTGCAAAAATGAGTTCAGACTAAACACAGTTAGTTACACGGCTGAGAATATTACCTCTACTGGTAGATGATATCACGGCAACGAGGTGGAGATGAAGTCCGGTTTTTATGGAGGAGAATGATGAAGTGTAGATGGGTGACAGCTGTCATGAGATGATGAGTAACAGCTGTCACCCCCGGCTGTGTCCGTGGCGGCAGCACCCTCTCGAGCCTGAAGCCCGCACTCCAGGCAGGGCACCATCTGGTGGTGGTGGGCCAGCAGTACCTCCTCTTCTGGCGGCCCACACAACAGGACCCCCCCCTCAACGGGCGCCTCCTGGCGCCCGACCAGGCTTGTCCGGGTGGCGGCGGTAGAAATCGGCCAGGAGGGCCGGATCCAGGATGAAGCTCCTCTTCACCCAGGAGCGTTCTTCGGGTCCATACCCCTCCCAGTCCACCAGATACTGAAACCCCTGGCCCATCCGACGGACGTCCAGGAGCCGGCGCACGGTCCAAGCCGGCTCCCCGTCAATGATGCGGGCAGGAGGCGGCGCCGGACCGGGAGCACAGAGGGGTGAGGTGTGGTGTGGTTTGATCCAGGAAACATGGAACACGGGGTGGATCCGCAGTGAAGCTGGGAGTTGGAGCTTCACTGCGGCCGGGCTGAGGACCTTGAAGATCTTGAAGGGGCCAATGTACCTGTCCTTCAATTTCGGGGAGTCCACTTGTAAGGGAATGTCCTTCGTAGACAACCACACCTCCTGCCCGGGCTGGTATGCAGGGGCCGGGGTCCGCCGGCGGTCTGCATGGGCCTTAGCCTTTGTCCGGGCCTTCAACAAGGCAGAACGGGCGGTGCGCCACACCCGACAGCACCTCTGCAGGTGGGCCTGGACCGAGGGCACACCGACCTCTCCCTCCACCACGGGAAACAATGGGGGCTGGTACCCCAGACACACCTCAAATGGGGAGAGGCCGGTGGCAGAAGACACCTGACTGTTATGGGCATACTCAATCCAGGCCAGATGGTTACTCCAGGCCGTCGGATGCGCGGATGTCACACAGCGAAGGGTCTGTTCCAGCTCTTGGTTGGCCCGTTCATCTGTGGGTGGTACCCGGACGAGAGGCTCACGGTGGCCCCCAGTTCTCTGCAGAAACTCCTCCAGACTTGAGAGGAAAACTGGGGACCACGATCCGAGACAATGTCAGTTGGTATCCCATGCAGACGGACGACGTGGTGGACCAGGAGGTCAGCAGCCTCCTGGGCAGTAGGGAGCTTCGGGAGGGCCACGAAGTGGGCCGCCTTGGAGAATCGGTCCACTATCGTGAGGATGGTGGTGTTGCCCTGGGACAGCGGGAGGCCCGTGACGAAATCCAAGCCGATATGGGACCAGGGGCGATGAGGCACTGGCAGCGGCTGGAGAAGCCCTTGGGTCTTCTTGTGCTCGGCTTTGCCCCTGGCACAGGTGGTGCAGGCCTGGATATACTCCCGGACGTCGGCCTCCATGGACGCCCACCAGAAGCGCTGCCGGATAACTGCCACGGTCCTTCGCACCCCCGGATGACAGGAGAGCTTGGAACCATGACAGAAATCCAGAACTGCAGCTCTAGCCTCTGGTGGGACGTAAAGTCTGTTCCTCGGACCAGTTCCGGGGTCCGGGCTCCGTTCCAGGGCCTCCCGGACGGTCTTCTCAACTTCCCAGGTGAGGGTTGCCATGATAGTGGACTCTGGAATGATGGACTCCGGTGGATCCGACAGCTCAGTTTTGACTTCATCTTCGTGCACCCGGGACAAGGCATCCGATCTCTGGTTCTTGGTCCCGGGGCGGTAAGTGATTTGGAAGTCAAAACGACCGAAGAACAGTGACCATCGGGCTTGCCTGGGGTTCAGCCGCTTGGCAGTCCTGATATACTCCAGGTTCCGATGGTCAGTGAAAACCGTGAATGGCACAGACGCTCCCTCCAACAGGTGTCTCCACTCCTCAAGAGCCTCTTTCACCGCAAGGAGTTCTCGATTGTCGACGTCATAGTTTCGTTCGGCTGGGGTCAACCTGCGGGAAAAATAGGCACACGGGTGAAGAACCTTATCGGTCTCTCCGCTCTGGGAAAGCACGGCTCCTATCCCTGAGTCAGAGGCGTCCACTTCAACCACGAACTGGCGACTAGGGTCGGGCTGCACCAGAACTGGTGCAGTCGAGAACCGTCGTTTCAACTCCTTCACACCGATCCGACCAGGTGAAGGGGACCTTTGGAGAGGTCAGGGCTGTCAGGGGGGCTAACTACCTGACTGTAGCCCTTAATGAACCTCCTGTAGAAATTTGCAAAGCCGAGGAACTGTTGCAGCTTCCTGCGGCGTGATTAAAGGGAGAAGGGTGCCATCTAGTGCCCGCACCTGCAATGGCGAAGGGAGCGCCACCAGAGGGAGCCCTACCTCCCTAGCCCATTCCCTTCCGACCCCGTGTCCACCAGTATGGGGCTTGAAGGGTTAAATCCCCTCTCAGGATTGTAACTGGGAGTCGTGTGGCAATACGTGTGTGTCCCACGTGAATGTTATGACCCCCCCTTAGCCCAGTCTCTAAGGGCGAGTGTTGTCGTTTTGGCCGTTTGGGGCAGTTTTTCTGTATGTGCTCTTTTGAGCTGCAGAGAAAACACTCCCCGCGAACCAGCCTCCTCATTCAGGGCCAAAATGAGAACAGATGACAATCTGTTCTCATTTTGGCCCTGTGCGTTTCCCTAGCAACGTCAGCAGGGGGAGCTGTTGCCACACGGAGCACTGCAGCTGTGGAGCGTGGGGAGGGCGGAACCCTTTCAGAACCGGAAGGGAGAGGGACGGCGCGTACCCGGCCACGTCCTTCGTCTCGCTCCCGACGGCGTTCCTCCAACCGATTGTCTAACCGTATAACGAGATTGATAAGCCCATCTAAATCTCGCGGTTCGTCCTTAGCCACCAGGTGCTCCTTCAGGACCGACGACAGTCTGTTTATGAAGGCGGCGCGGAGCGCAGCGTCATTCCAGCCGGACCTCGCAGCTGCGATGCGGAAGTCGACTGCATAAGTGGCTGCGCTCCGGCGCCCCTGTCTCATTGACAGCAGCACAGCTGAAGCTGTTTCTCCTCTATTAGGGTGATCAAAAATCATTTTGAACTCCCTCACAAACCCAGCATACGTGTGAAGGAGCCGTGAATTTTGCTCCCAAAGCGCCGTAGCCCAGGCGCGTGCCTCACCTCGGAGCAAGTTAATGACATAAGCCACCTTACTGGCGTCAGACGCGTACATTACGGGACGTTGTGCAAAGACGAGCGAACACTGCATAAGAAAGTCTGCGCACGTCTCCACACAACCCCCGTACGGCTCTGGGGGGCTTATGTATGCTTCAGGGGATGGTGGGGGGGGGTTGTTGAACGACCAGTGGAACGTCTGTATTCTGCACTGGGTCGGCAGGAGGAGGAGCTGCAGCAGCGCCCTGAGCGCACGCTTCCACCTGTGCGGTGAGAGCCTCCATCCTGCGATTAAGGATGACGTTTTGCTCGGTCATCTGATCCAACCGAGCAGTAAAGGCGGTGAAGATTTGCTGCAACTCACCAAACACGCCTCCTGCAGACGCCCGTGCACCCTGCTCTTCCACTGGCTGTTCAACGGCTGGGTGACGCCCCTCGGGATCCATGATGCTGGCCGAGATATCGTGTTGGGAAAGTGTCGTGACACGGACCCACAACAGGGGGCGTAAATGAACGGACAATGATAGAGTCAAAAATGAACACTTTTACTGTTGTGAATGAGCACAACCACAATACAACAGATTACAGAATGTAAGACAATAGTCAATCACAAAGGTGACGTGTGGGCAGGCTCGAGGATAGAAGACGTCTGTCCTGAGAAGAACCGGAACCACATGATTTCCTCCGCCACTGAACCTGGAGAATACTGGAGCCGCCAAGTCCCGAGTCCCCAGGTGGCCACCGTCTCCGAGCGTCGGATCTGGTACTGCTGGCGAGGAGCAGAAACAATCAAAGGTGGGTGTGTGCACACCCAGTAATAACAAATGGTGGGAATTCCACCTCCACCTCTCATCCACACGTGCAGCTCCTGTCACAAAGCACTTATCTGGCGGGGTGTGAAGCAAAGCTGTCGCCGGTCACGCCAATCTCCAGACAATGCACTCCACAGGAAAAACAGCTGCAAAAATGAGTTCAGACTAAACACAGTTAGTTACACGGCTGAGAATATTACCTCTACTGGTAGATGATATCTCGGCAACGAGGTGGAGATGAAGTCCAGTTTTTATGGAGGAGAATGATGAAGTGTAGATGGGTGACAGCTGTCATGAGATGATGAGTAACAGCTGTCACCCCCGGCTGTGTCCGCGGCAGCGCCCTCTCAAGCCTGAAGCCTGCACTCCAGGCGGTGGTGGGCCAGCAGTACCTCCTCTTCTGGTGGCCCACACAACAGAAAGCAGTCCTCGTAATGTCTCTGATGTGGAGGTCAAAAATTACCCCAATATTACTCACTTTTTCTGTATGATGTATAACACACAAACCCAAGCTAAATCCCAACTTTGTCAAATTGATGCCGATTCCTCACTGGACCAAGAACCATCATTTCAGTCTTATCAGAGCTTAAAAGCAGGAAGTTACTGGACATCCAACTTCTCACTGATGCAAGCCAATTTTCTAAAGATTTTATGTGAGTAAGATTATCCACATTCTGAAAAACGGAATCATTACAAAACACAGCTTGTATTTTGTCAAAGACGACGCTGTGAGATCTGCTTCCTCCTGTAACACTGGCTGAACTAGATGACTTAGAGGCGGCTGCAAATATGGTTACACCCCCAAATATTTCCTACAAAATGTTTGGTGAAGTGTCAGATGTACTATATATCGTACCAAAAGTCACCACATTCTGACCACAGATGGTCAAAAAAATCCTTAAAAAGCACATTGCTGCATCATTATTCACCAAAAAGAATAATTTTGCTGTCTAACCTGTATTTTAGAGACACAGAAACTTAAACTACAATGATGACATAACTGTGAAATTTGAGACAGAGGACAATATTGTCACAAATGTAAGAAAATGCCCATGACTCGATTATTCATCCTCAACAACTCAGTATGGGACCTTACCCCATGTTTTGGGGATCCAATTAGTATATTTAAACTAAAATGACGTGATTCAATAATATTATGTAATAATGGTTGGAGCATAACATCTAATAGCAAGATCACAAACAAAATCCAGCGTGAACAAAATGCATCTCCTATCCCCAGGGTACAAGTCAATCATTGGCAAGAGCACAGCTGATGACTGACCTGGGTGATCTAATCCTTGGAGAATGACCCCAGGCATCATTCTCAGCCATCTCTGGGTTTCCTGTCTGAAGTTTAGCGACAGCTCCTATCACAGACGTCCATCTTGGATTTCAAATTCGTTTTCACTTCATTATAGTTTAAACAGCCTATTAAGATCCCTAAATCTCCAAAACATGAGATTGGACTCTAAAATTATTTGTCCAAGATGAATAATGAATGAGTAGTGGCCATGTCCATAGTTTTATGACCATATTGGTCCGCCATCTAAGATTTTGCCCAAATGTAATCATTGTTGCTACAATTTCAACATGCTAGTTGGATTTGTAGATCCCAAAAATACAGGGCTAGACACCACAATTAGTTAGGATTAATACTGGAGTAGTTAGGTACATTTTAAGGATTTGGTGGCCATCTTGGACACCATCTTAAAAATTACACCTTTCCAGCTCCAAGATTGTGGTAGACACTAAGTAAGCTACTGAGAACACATGACGGTACAACAAACCATTGAAGAACTTTTTGTAGCATTTGTTTTTTTGCGTAAGGTATTCACACACACACACACACACACACACACACACACACACACACACACACACACACACACACACACACACACACACACACACACCCCGATAACAAATTTTGCTGGACAATATATTGCATAAGAAAATATTGTGATAATCTATAATATCACTATATTGTTGTTGCCGGTATTTTAAGACCTTTGGTACACAGGTAAACTACAGATTATTTGCAAAGTTTACCAAAGTGTGATTTTTGCTTTCTCTTCTGTTATGCAGCGCACTGTGGAGGCATCATGTTCTCCTCACTCATTTGACTTCAGTCTGAAACGTTCCCACACTGGAGCTGTGGAATTAGGCTTCTAAACAAAGCTGATTTGGCTGACTCACTGCATTAGTGTTGTGTGTGTGTGTGTGTGTGTGTGTGTGTGTGTGTGTGTGTGTGTGTGTGTGTGTGTGTGTGTGTGTGTGTGTGTGTGTGTGTGTGTGTGTGTGTGTGTGTTATACAAAGATGCACATGTTGATTTGCGTGATAATCATTCACACTCTCATTCTCACCTACAGTCAATTTAGAGTCACCTGTTCACCTAGCCAGCATGTCTCGAAGTGGGAGAAGACCGGGGCCCATGGCAGGAACCCACACACACACACACACACACACACACACACACACACACACACACACACACGCGCACACACAGGGAGAACATGCAAACTCCACACAGAAAGGAGCAGACAGGAAGAGAACCTGCAACCTTCCCACTGTGACCCAACAGTGCAACTGTGCCACCTCTGGTAAAATGCTGACAAATCAATTTGTAAACTGCTTGAAGAGAACTAATCAGAGTGCAATGTTTCAAATTGGTTTGGGATTTCCTCTTTTTTTGTTCTTAAGATCCACTCCAATTTAATGTCCCCCAAACCGCCACCACCACCCCACCAACACCAGATCTGACTCAAGTGCATTAAAAACGTTTCTTGACTGTTTTCTAACAAATGCAAACTGATAAACTCTCTATCCAATTTATTTGTGTAGCACCAAATCACAAAGCAAGTCGCTCCAAGGTGCTTCACAACTTTCATCAGTTCAGTCATCTTGTTCATTTTGACCAAACAAATGAACATCCCAGCTGGTCTGAACTCTCCCAAACACATTCCCATCAGTGGTAAAACCTGATTAGCAGGGGACTGTAGCCAAGATGGACATGAGGACAAAAACATCTAAATATACATGCTAGTGAAGCTGAACACAGTGCAGAGCTCAAGAAGCAACTTTAAAAAGAAAACCATTGCTGCAGTGACAGTGGTGGGAGGGTGGAGTGAGGTCAGAGGGTTTAAACAGCGGCCGCACACCAAATGTCAGGAGACAGAAAATCTGGGAAATAATTGAAAACACAATTAAGTTGAAGGGGGGAAGGGGGTTTGTCCATCTGAAGGTTAAGTGTATTTTAGTGTCTTAAGACAGAGAGTGGAGCTATCTGAAATACGGCGCTTCAATCACAGAGAGATACAGACGGAAAAACAAAAAGCCAACAGCAAAGGACACAAAGTCTTTATTTAATATAAATTTCTACATAAACTGAAGGGATGCATGAGGTTTTTATACTTAAATTTCTCAGTGAAAATATGGTAATACAGTAATGTGAGGGCAAAAAATTAATTCAATTAACGTTTGGTGCCTTTTCTCTCAATCATGCAACGTCACAGCAGCTGGGTTCTGCT
Organism: Thalassophryne amazonica; assembly: GCF_902500255.1. Classification (NCBI taxonomy): domain Eukaryota; kingdom Metazoa; phylum Chordata; class Actinopteri; order Batrachoidiformes; family Batrachoididae; genus Thalassophryne; species Thalassophryne amazonica. The sequence goes on along the minus strand of NC_047119.1, from coordinate 41,032,852 downwards.
TCCTGTTTCACTTCCTTCAGTTCTGTTATTTAAATTCTCATCAAACAGTGGTAAATTCAAATTATGACATAAAAAAACTTATTAGCCTATCTGCGTCTCAAATCTATGTCCTGCTTCAGACCTCGTTTCTTCAGAAAGTGCCTGCTCTAAACCTTCACAGTGTTTACCGCTGTTAGCAGTGACACCAGGGTAAGAAAAAAGGAAGTACTTTTATACTGAAACTTTTTCATTGGCTGGTAATTGTTTATTCTGTATGTGTGGTGGAATGCTGAAATTGACGCGTAACCTTGCCGCCTGTCTTGGCCAGGACGGTCTTGTAAAAGAGATTTTTAATCTCAATGAGTCTCTTTTCCTGGTTAAATAAAGATTTAATAATAATAATAAAAAAGTAGTTTTAAGACTTGAGCACATATGCTGAAGTCAGGTTCTGGATGCAAGATCACAGTGCACAGATCACTTTGCGTTCCGACTGTTGACGTGTTTTAATGTCACTATGAAATCAATACAAGTGATGATTTGGAAAATCATCAGGATTGTTGGTTTTCTTACATAGCCGACTGCATGTGATAAGAAACCGGAGCGTTTTCTTAATATCGCAGTGAAATTACAGCTCGATTTGTAACCACATCCATTATGTGTTTGTTTTGCAGTTTAATTTTGGATGGAAGAGATTTTTAATATTGCAGCTGTCAGATTCCAGCTGTTAATGGAGTGATGTGAAAAATGAGTGTGGATGTTAATTTTCATAAAGCAGACACTGTGGACGCCTTCATAAAAACTAAATAAGTTTTATTATAGAGACATTCTCCCCTCGCTCCACGACGAGTCAAAGCAATCTGACACCATTAGATTTCAACTCATCCAAATGAAAAAAATTGAATGTTAGAGATGAAACGATCAGCCATGTGTGTGTGTGTGTGAGAGAGAGAGAGAGAGAGAGAGAGAGAGAGAGAGAGAGAGCACCGCTGAGTAAAAACAGGAGGTTAGAGGTCAACCAGCAGTGTTTAGGGCTTTGTGTACTAGTTACTGCTGTCATCACTCATGGATGATGAAGAAGAAGAGCCTTTATTGTCATTGTACTTACAGCAAAACGTGTCCTCTGCATTGAATCATCCCAATTACAGTGACAAGTCTAAGTGCAGCTGTATCTCTAAGTAATACATAGAGTACTTTGTGTACAGACATGTGCTACTGTATGTTACACTATATTGCAACATGCTGCCATGTACTTCAGAGTGTTCTATGACATTACTGTGTACTACAGTGGTGCTGCTCAGTAATGGACTCCAGTACAGAATACTGCTGACTAAATTCCTGTGTGCTACAGACGTTTAATGTTTGCATGTTCTGGGCCCATCTGGTTGAAAACCAGCAGAAACCAGAGTTTTGACCCGACATCGCTCCGTAAGTTCAATCTGTTATGAGGTGAAATGTGATCTGACCCAAATGACCTCCATGCGTCTCCATTAAATTAGCAGGGGATGATAGCATTTCAAATAACCCAATCAAACCCGAGCTAATGACACAGAGAGGCGAGGGTTAATGTGACCTTTGACCTTGACCTCTGCTACTGCAAAACTCCATGCAGGAGGTGAGAGAGGACAGAGAGAATCACCGCTCCTTTTTCCCCGCTGACCTACAGAACTGGGAGCCAAACGCACCGACACCCTTAACAGAACCTGATTTTTATTGCAACATTTTAATGAAACATCATTCTGTACCAACAATAAAAACCTAAACTACGCTGTAAACCAACAAAGAAAATACAAGTAATTGTTGTTGGTTCCACCAACATTTCATTAGAGATGACAGCTGACAGCATTCAGAGGCTGCACCCATCAGCCAACCAAAAGAAGAAAGCAGTCACAATTCAGAACTTTGTGAGATCATGAAGACAGAGATATTTTCATTCAGGTGTAGATCCCAACAAACTTTAATAAATGTTTCCTTTCTACCTTTTGAATGAATAAATTTACTTAAATAAAACCTCAGACCCAGACAGACAGGTCATCTGCTGTTCTTTGCAGCCTGCTGATTTTCATAAACGATTTGGTTTAATTAACCGGGCAGCCCTCCTGACAATTTGCAGGATCCCCTACAAGCTGCTGGACATCATATTCAGCCTATCCACAGGTACTGTGAGTGCTATACATACGGAGCAGGGGCAGAGTCTCTAAACTTTTCTCAGTGATTCCTGGTGTTCCTCAGAGATGTGTTCCGTTTCCTTTACTGTTCACTGCTTGCATGGACTTTGTATTGGATGGAGTTGTGGAAACCAGCAGGTTAGGAGCCTTTGCTGGTGAAGAAAGCTTTACAGACTTCAAAATTTAACAGCCTCTCAGCAGTGATGTCATCAGGAAACAAGGAACTTATGCTTTTCCAGAAGTTACCTTGTGATCTCACAGATTTATTTCAGCATCACATCATCATCATAAAATGTTGGCAGTCTGGTTCATCTATATCCATATGCTTGTATTTTACTGATAAATAGAAATTACAAAACAAGCTGCACTAACATATACTAAAATCTGTAGGTGAAGCGCTCTGATTAGACTGTTCATGCAGCAATGTGATTGAACTGATTTATGTTCTTCCTCCAATCAATCATACAGACAGCAGGACAAAGAACACTGAGGTGATTCATCTGTCGTCGTGGTAACAACAGCCAAGTGCATCTGTACCCATCAAAATCTGTAATTTTTGAAAGTTTTCTCCTCCCCTTCTGTTGCCTCCTCCTGTTCCTCATCACCTAATTTCCTTTAATCATGTTACTTCTCCCTCCTCACTCTTTGGCTTCTCCTGTTTCCTCTGTGGGTCGCCACATGATTTGTCAGTAGCTTTACACCGGATGCAACTCCACATTACATGAAGAATGGACACAGGTGCTCTTGAATCAGGAAACAAGGGCACTGACCACTTGGCTACCACGCTGCCCTACCATCATCTTCTCCATTAAACTTATGTAAAAATAATCCTTCAGAAGTCTGAGAAATCATCTATCTGCTATCTGCCAAATTAAAATAAAACAAATCGCCACGTTGCAAATCTAGAGTCAGTGACTCCACAGGTCAAACCAGGCGATTCTTCACTTCATCCAGTCTGCTCAGTCAGCAGTCCTCTTTATTCAGACTTATCGTATCACACTTTAGCATATTTTGTCATATTGTACTTTTGTGAGGAGAAATTCAGAGATATTTATTCTAATAGCTTCCAGAATCATATGTGACATTTTGATGGACCGTACAGCAGAGCACCAGGACCAACCATCCAGTGTTGCCACAGTTACTTTGAAAAAGTAATCTAATTACTGATTACTCCTTGAAAAAGTAACTTAGTTACTTTACTGATTACTCAATTGTAAAAGTAACTAAGTTAAATTGCTAAGTTACTTTTTTAGTTACTTTCCCCAGCTGCTGACAACAACCCTCTGCCACCTCAACATTACAGTGATACCTGTTGTGGCAAAACTCACTTTATAGTCACCCTTTCTTGACTTCAATGAAAATAAATACTTGTTTTATAAAAAGTAAAATAAAGACCTCTTTCTTGACCTTATATTTAACTGCTGACAGCACTGTAACAGTAAAATGTGCAATTTTTAACCTACATTGTTTATAAATGTAACTATTAAATTCTAACATTTTTCTAACATTTAAATTCTCTCTAAATATTTTACTTGTCAAAATTATTATAAGTAGTATTAGTATTTGTAGTGAAAAAAAAGGCTTCAAAACTGGACCTTTAATCTAGGGGTGTTGTGGGGGGGCACATCCTTGCCCCACGCCCCCCATTCCATCTGGATTTGCCCCTGCTTTGGCGTTTGAGCACAAAGAATGGATAACATTTATTTATGCTGAAAACATGACCAGATTTACAGGTAAGAAAGTTTTATTGCGTTTTCACATCATGTGGTCCTCAGAAAGAGAGTTTAGGTGCATTTGAGTGGAAAATAGTGTTATTTGTTGTGTCGCAACGGATCAGCTGTTTTTAACGAGCAGATATGGAGCGGCTCAGCTCAGAATTCTAAATAAAGGAGAAAAAAAAAGCATGAAATGCTTTGTAAAGCTCAGTGCAGGTGTGCTGTTGTCACCGCGCTTTAAGAGGTGAGGACGAGTCGTAGCTGCTGCAGGAAACCGTGGCTGAAAAGCTCACAGCTCACTTAAAGTGGGCAGTTCAGTCGAACCCCGACCTCCAGGCCACAGACCAAGTTTAATGCTGCTATCGACCCACAATGCAAAAATAATAGTAATGCACAGTGACTTGGAGAAGTAACATTAATCTGATTACTGATTTGGAAAGATTAACGCGTTAGATTACTCGTTACTAAAAAAAGTGGTTAGAGTAACGCGTTACTAATTATCACTGCAACCATCACACCATCTGGTCGGGAAGTCAGAATACACTTTCTCCAGACGTCAACCGACTCAGACGCCTTACATGGCTCTCGAAACAGATGTGTTACACGCCGTTTTTATGTCCCTACCTGCTGTGATATCATCATCAGTGACATCCATTTCCTCCTCAGGAGCCTTTGCCTCCACTGGCTGCGCCTCTGGAGGGGGCAGAGCTGGAGGGGAGGCCTCTGTGGTTGTCCCAGCTGTGGGAGAAAAGGCAAAAAGACGATCAGCTTGAACAATAATCTTATTATGTAACAAGTGGCTAATAAAGCTTTATTGGGCCACCTCGTTATCGGGATAATTAATTGGACACACACACACACACACACACACACACACACATAGCTGTCTCCTCTATATTTAGTGTTTTCATTTAGCCTTTATCTCTCTACTGCCAATTAAAACAAGCTTTTCATTAACGGCTGTACTAATGAATGATACTACGCTAATGAATGAAAGCTACACTGGCCGTGCCGGCTAATCTCCAAACACGCACAGCGTGCATCGAAGCAGCCGTAGCTAAGGTCCATGAACACCACCCCTTCATGAGAATCCAGCCTAGAATGTAAAGCTCCGTATTCTCTGTCAGAACCTGAATGTTCATTAAGTCTTACAAAAACAAGATTCAGGAGTGTTTTCATTCTATTAAAAGGGGTGGAGCTGGAAGCTTGGTGCCACAGCTCATGCAGCCAGCAACGAATTCTTCTTCATGATAAAGTAACAGAACATGCAGCCGTGCGCACACACAAATACACACAGACAAACGGACAGGCATACTTACTCTCTCTCACACACACACATGCACACACATTTATGCTACCGAGACACCTTATGCGTTTGTGTGTGTGTAATTACACTGATTAATCCTTGTTAGCTTTGTGCTTCATGTTCCAATTAACCTACTCACACGCACTGAGACTTAATTATGCGTTTCATTTCCTAAAGTGATAAAACCTCACTGGAATTAAATTATCATGGATGGTCCAATCTCAATGGACAAAAGACAAAACAAACCATCAGTCAACACACGTGGCCAGTCAGAATTTTAATCATGATCACACCTTTATGACATCATAACTTGAGACTGTTAAAAAAAATCAAAGATGATGAAGTGGCTCAGAGATTACAATGAAATTTGGATGGAAGATGGTTTTTAGGTCAAAAAACAGGTGATCGAGCTTTTTCCTTACATCGACTTCCTTAACATTTAAAGATTAGTTTTCCATCTTTCAGAATGTTTTGCCATTATGACCTCACAAAGCTGGTACAGATGACTGAATTGTGACTGCCCTCTGTTGGTTGGTGCAATGTTGCTTCCGATGCAAACTAAGAAAAAAAAAGAAATCATGTGGCTCTCCATATAAGGTTTCTTGGCAGTTTACCAAGTAGTCATAAACATAGAAACGGGCCTGCTGTGTTCATTTACAAACACTACATTCTGTGTGTGCAGGCATGCACATAACTGGTACTCGTGGTGCTTGTGCGTGCTATAAATAAATGATGCAAAGAAAACACAAGGGAAGTGCTTTATTAAAGGAAAGCAATAACAGATTGTAGGAAAAGTGTTTCCCTCTGCTGTACATCAATGATTTTTAGAACACATGAGGACAATGGGTACTAGTTATGTGCACCCCTTCTCATAAGGTAATGTGGGTCCTGTTTTGTATGGGGTGGACACATCATCTAGTCCAATCAAATGTGATTTGCTGATCAGCTGACTTCTCCCACCACATAAAAATCACAATAATTAATTCAGCTTGCAGGACAAATGCAAGTAACCATAATGTGGAGGGGCGTGTCCACATTTCCCCTTCCCATAATGCTGTGCTGTGGACTAAAGCAAGTGTGTTCATATGGATGAGGTGCAGCTGAATGTTCTTAAATAGTTGTGTCCCTCTCCATCTTTTTCTGTTTTCACTCAGCACCACCCACATACACACTGGCCAATCAAATCAGGGCTGATGACATCTGGTACAAAGAGGTTTTGTTTTTTTCCTGTGATTCCATTGCAGTGCGGTGACTACAGACGTAAATGCTTTTCAGACTGCCTCATGCACGTGACCTTTTTCAGTTTCATCCTCTCACAGCGTGACCTATAACACCACTGTAGCGGGTGAGAAAGGGGGAGGGTCAAATGACAGCACGGAAGAAGAGCTGCAAGAAGTGGCAGTGTGTTATGTTCCAAGGTCAAGCTCCTCATATCAGCCATGATGGACAGCTCCCAGCATGCTTTGTTGACCTGTAGAACCTCCTAATCCCTTTTCAACTGTTAAAGAAGTTTTATCCCAATATCACCTGATGTCACTGACAGATGAGGTCTGTCAGTGACATCAGGTGACGTTAAGACCTGTGACATGCAGGATTTTGGCCAGACTGTGGTCCGAGATGAGACACAGCAAACAGTTAAAGAGTGAACACAGAACACAAATAAAATCACAGACTGCTCATCTGGGAGGTGTGTGTACGCAGGTCCAAAAGGCCACACAATGTTTCTCACAACATCCCATCAGACCTTTCTGTGGTGTTCCATGATGACCAGCAGGAATCGTCTTACGCTCTGTCCCAGTCCTGCAGCACTAGAAACAGATCGGATTCAATGACCTTTAACCTCTCTCTCCCCTCCACCCTCCTCCCTCACGCATCCCCTGAGGTCATAGCCCATCACACCTCCTCCTCTGTGCCTCTTCCCGCTTGCAGTACTGCTGCAGTAACACAACACTGGCCAGCACCCGTTTCCATGACAACTGCTCCCCTGAGAAACCCCCAGCATCCTCACCAAGAACAAGATGACTGAACACACACACACACACACACACACACACACACACACACACACACACACACACACACACACACACACACACACACACACACACACACACACACACACACACACACACAGAGTTTGCAGCGACATAGAAATGGATCTTTTCTCTGTTTAGTATGTCTCTAGAAAGACACAGACAGACAGATATCTGGTATCACTGTTATTCCATGTATATGTTTTGCAGACTGTTTGTTGTGAATGTTATTGTAAATGGGCAACCATTGCAAGGATTTACATGATCTTTAATTGCTGCAGTGGTTACTGTAGAGATTCAACTGACGGGGTGGTTACTGTAGAGATTCAACTGACGGGGTGGTTACTGTAGAGATTCAATTGACGGGGTGGTTACTGTAGAGATTCAATTGACGGGGTGGTTACTGTAGAGATTCAATTGACGGGGTGGTTACTGTAGAGATTCAATTGACGGGGTGGTTACTGTAGAGATTCAACTGACGGGGTGGTTACTGTAAAGATTCAATTGACAGGGTGGTTACAGCAGAGATTTAATTGACGGGGTGGTTACAGCAGAGATTTAATTGACGGGGTGGTTACTGTAGAGACTTAATTGACGGGGTGGTTACTGTAGAGACTTAACTGACGGGGTGGTTACTGTAGAGATTTAATTGACGGGGTGGTTACTGTAGAGACTTAATTGACGGGGTGGTTACTGTAGAGATTTAATTGACGGGGTGGTTATTGTAGAGATTCAACTCCTCTGGAATTGATTTGGTGTTATTGTAGAAATTTAACTCCTCTTTAATTGAAGCAGTGTTATTGTAGAGATTTAACTCATCTTTCATAGATGTAAATGGTAATGGACTGCATTTATATAGCGCTTTTCCATTTGCATCACTGCATCACTCAAACTGCTTTACAATTATGCCTCACATTCACACAGACACACCGATGTCAGGGTGCTGCCATGCAAGGTGCTCACTACACATTGGGAGCAACTAGGACCTTGCCCAAGGGCCCTTAGTGATTTTCCGGTCAGGATGGGGTTTGAACCGAAGATCCTCTGGTCTGAAGCCCAACGCTTAACCACTAGTCCATCATCTCCCCAGATGTGGTGGTTATTGAAGAGATTTAACTCATCTCTAATAGATGTGGTGGTTATTGTAGAGATTCAAATGATCTGTAACTGTTCTGATGGTTAATGAAGAGATTTAACTGATCGGGTGGTTATTGTCGAGAAGGAATTTTCTCTGATTGGGCTAATGTGGTGTGCTGTACTTACGGGAGCTGACTGTGTCCACGTACTGAGGCAAGTACGGCGCCCACATGTCGATGGCGTCTTTACGGCCTAACTGACCAATCCTTCTTAACTCAGCCAACAGGAGAGCCTGTGCCGCCTCTCGCACCTGAAGCAGAATGTGAGTTATGATGGAAGAGAAAAAAGTTCTAAAACATTTTGGTTCATCATGAAGACAGTCAAAGACCAGAAACTAGTATAGCCTCTTCCTAACTGGATACAAATTGGTCAGAATCTGTGTGAAGTCTTTCTTGTCCTAGCTATAGGTTGGTGATAATGACTTCAGCCTCATACTTGCATAAAATTCAGAGTTCAGTTACATCACTTGATGGTGATATAAGCGTGTACCTCCAGACAGCGGTCCTGCCATCTTCTCGCCAACATCTCCAGCAGCGGCGGTCTGAACTTGTCGAGGCCAAGGAGATCAGGGAGCATCACGCAGTGCATTGCTGCCAGCTGACTCCAACCTGGATGAACAGAAGAGACACTGCGTTACTGCTGAATGTCAACATGTTCCCGTCCGGACAAACACAAAGTTCACAGGTGTCAGACAATGTGGGGTTTATTTTATGCTGCCCTGTTAACTTCTTAAAGTAATTATACAAGAATTTCTCACAAATGGAGGAATCTTCAAAAGTGAGCAGAGCGCTCAGAGGAGCGATTAGTCATGTTTTAATGAGTAAGCCTGTAATTAAGTGGGCTTATCCTTTGAGAAAAAAATCAATTATAATGGCGAGAAAGAAGATTTTTATGTGACATCAGTGACTTTCATGTATTGCAAAACAATTATAAAGAAATAAGATCTATCATAACCATATATTAACCATGACTCCATGCTGGCTTTTATTTACAGTCTGAATTTAAAGTACTATTCTCCTAAACTGGAACACATTGGTGAGACTGTGGCATCAGGTGGCTCCAAAACCCTGATTATGACACCACGGCATGACATTTTATTTTCCCCAACGCTGAACTGCTGTGGTGGAATTTATCTGATGATGAGCCACAGTCACAATGTTTCTGTATTGCTTTGATTGTGTGCCAGCTCAGAGTGGACCCATCTGAGTGGACAAACATTTACATTTGCAAACAAGCAAGCAAACAAACAAAACAAACATCGGCTTTAACACGTCAGATATATAACACCTTAAATGTTGAGCTGGTAAATGTCAACATTCTGCTCACATATATTGATTCAATATATGGCTTGTGAAGAAGAAACATGTTTGTTTGATCGACTTTGAACTAGCAAAGAAATTTTCATATTTCTGGAAAGAATTTCTTTGCAGCCATCATGTGGACTGACCCTCCACCTTTAACATTTCCACCAAAACACAAAGCACTGCACCAGAACTACACTACAGTCAGTAAAGCTGGAGGTCCACACTGACTGTTTACACAAATATTTAAAAAATAAATAAAGGTCAACATTTAGACAAAAATTTAAAAGCACAGACACGGGGGGGGGGGGGGGGGGGGGGGGTGTCATCTCTACAGATAACCCATCAAACTCTCGTCATCATTGTCTTGCAGAAACTAAAAACACCACATTTGGTCAAATTATGTTTAAAAAAAAAATTTGATACCAACAGCAGGTGGTGGTGCATTAGTCTTTTTGTGCATCTCTGTGGGTCCATGCTTCTGATGGACGTTCTGCAGTCTGGACCTGAGCCACCCCAGATACTCATCGCTTCTTCTAAACAGACTTTTTTAGCCCTCAAATATCTGTGGCTTCCTATTCATCTGTAATCCTGTCTTCTAAAGTCATTTTCTGTTCTCCCAGGTTCCTCTAGACTTCCTTCAACTGCTGGGCAACACGGCAGCATCTGCAAAAAGCTGCAGCAGGTGGACTGCTTTTTAATCTCAGACATCAACACATCCACAACCAGGTGGAAACTATAAGAACTAAAGAACCTGGTCCGTTACTCTGATATTTTCTAATCTTGGTGTTTGTTCCCGCCTAACCAGTGTTGCCAAAATAACTTTGAAAATTTACTTTTAGTTACATTTTACAATTACAGTTTCTTCATTAGCAACTTGGTTATTTTTAAGACTGCATACTCAGGAAAGTAACTAATAGTTACTTTGCTGATTACTCAATCTTCAAAGTAACCAAGTTAGATTACTAGTTACATTACTTATTAGTTGCAAGTTGTCAGCAGCTCCTACCAAAGTAATTTCATAAAGCTGCTAATGAAGTAACTGTATAAAGAAACTTTTCAAAGTAACTGTGGCAACACTGCTCTTAACCAATGCTCATCAACTTGTCTGGTCCTCCTTTCTCCATCATGCACCTTCAAATCTCCTGATGTGTCACCCCACCAGAAAACCTCCACATCAATAAAACACCTGATAGCTTCCATCCATTTTGTATACCTGTTTACTCCAATTAAGGGTCACGGGGGTGGGGGGTGGTGGTGGCTTGAGCCTAATCCAACAGTCATAGGGCGTGAGGTGAGGTACGGTCAGGATGCCAGTCTGTCACAGACACCAGATACCATCACTGCTGCAAACTATCTACTAACCTCTGCTGTACCAACAGTTAATTCAAGTTCAATTGAATTTACTTTACATAGCACCAAAATCACAAAAAAGCTGCCTCAAGGCGCTTCATGTGTGTAAGGGCTAACCTTACCAATTAAACAATTACTATCAGTGTTGCTAATACAGGTAGGACTGAGTCCCAGGCAGGTCACATTCCAGTCTCATCAGTACAAGTTTCAAGACAACCTGACTCATATCCAACTTAAAGTGTTCAAATATGAGTGATTTGACAGGGACTTGTTACCACCTCTTAATGATTAGTTACAGAGCTCTCATACTACTGTTACTGCTACTCCTGCTACCAGCCATTATCACCGCTGATGCTAACAAATATTTCTACAATAGCTGCTGGTAATATTAAAAATTACAACAAGAGCAATCAAGATTTCTGACATTGAGCAATCCGGAACGGGATCACCTCCAAAATTCAGTGGAGTCTTCCATGCCCTAATACATATCTGTGATGCAAATATGGTGAGAATCCGTGAAGTACTTCTGATCTCATAATTCAAAGCCTATAGTAATGTTCAGAATAATAGTAGTGCTATGTGACAAAAAAGATTAATCCAGGTTTTGAGTATATTTCTTATTGTTACATGGGAAACAAGGTACCAGTAGATTCAGTAGATTCTCACAAATCCAACAAGACCAAGCATTCATGATATGCACACTTTTAAGGGTATGAAATTGGCTATTAGTAAAAAAAAGTAGAAGGGGGGGGGGGGGGGTGTTCACAATAATAGTAGTGTGGCATTCAGTCAGTGAGTTTGTCAATTTCATGGAACAAATAGGTGTGAGTCAGGTGTCCCCTATTTAAGGATGAAGCCAGCACCTGTTGAACATGCTTTTCTCTTTGAAAGCCTGAGGAAAATGTTCAAGACATTGTTCAGAAGAACAGCGTAGTTTGATAAAAACGTTGATTGGAGAGGGGAAAACTTATACGCAGGTGCAAAAAATTATAGGCTGTTCATCTACAATGATCTCCAATGCTTTAAAATGGACAAAAAAACCAGAGACGCGTGGAAGAAAACAGAAAACAACTATCAAAATGGATAGAAGAATAACCAGAATGGCAAAGGCTCACCCATTGATCAGCTCCAGGATGATCAAAGACAGTCTGGAGTTACCTGTAAGTGCTGTGACAGTTGGAAGACACCTGTGTGAAGCTAATTTATTTGCAAGAATCCCCCGCAAAGTCCCTCTGTTAAATAAAAGACATGTGCAGAAGAGGTTACAATTTGCCAAAGAACACATCAACTGGCTTAAAGAGAAATGGAGGAATATTTTGTGGACTGATGAGAGTAAAATTGTTCTTTTTGGGTCCAAGGGCCTCAGACAGTTTGTGAGATGACCCCCAAACTCTGAATTCAAGCCACAGTTCACAGTGAAGACAATGAAGCATGGTGGTGCAAGAATCATGATATGGGCATGTTTCTCCTACTATGGTGTTGGGCCTATATATCACATACCAGGTATCATGGATCAGTTTGGATATGTCAAAATACTTGAAGAGGTCATGTTGCCTTATGTTGAAGAGGACATGCCCTTGAAATGGGTGTTTCAACAACACAATGACCCCAAGCACACTAGTACACGAGCAAAATCTTGGTTCCAAACCAACAAAATTATTGCCTCGCAGATGTGAAGAAATCATGAAAAACTGTGGTTATACAACTAAATACTAGTTTAGTGAGTCACAGGATTGCTAAAAAAGCAGTTTGAACATAATAGTTTTGAGTTTGTAACGTCAACAGCAGATGCTACTATTATTGTGAACACCCCCTTTTCTACTTTTTTTTTACTAACAGCCCAATTTCACAGCCTTAAAAGTGTACATATCATGAATACTTGGTCTTGTTGGATTTGTGAGAATCTACTGAATCTACTGGTACCTTGTTGTAACAATAAGAAATACACTCAAAACCTGGATTAATTTTTTTAGTCACATATCACTACTATTATTCTGAACACTACTGTATATAAAGTGAAATCCTGAGCCAGAGTCTGGATCTAGATCACCTCCAAAATTTAATGGAGTCTTCCTTGGCCTAATATCCATCTGTGGTAAAAATTTTGTCAGAATCCGTGCAGTAGTTTTGATGTAATCTTGATTTTATTACGTCCTTGGCAGACATAAAAATGACGAAAACACAGTTTCTGCATGACAGCACGCCTGATGCATCTATCATTAATCCGAGACAAACATCAAAAACTATTTTCACTCTAAATTCTTTCTACATTTGTACTGAGAAGAGTTGTGTGCATGCTTGCCATTTTCCATGTTTGTGCATAATTCTGTCCATTTATTTGTCTGAAAATTTAAAACCAGAAAAAACAAATGATCATTAAGAGTCCCTTTTTCCTATATGCAGACACATTCTGCGTTTGGGAGGGCAGAGCAACAAACCTAACAAAGTAAACATTCTTCTGAAAAATGAATGACTGAATGAACACTGGGAGAAAATGTTTAAATCAAGTATTGAAGCCCAAAAGGAACAGCAGAGATTCTGGTACCAAAAAACTAAACTTTTTTTTTTATCTATTTTAGAAAACCACAATTTCATTGCCAAAAATCAGAGAGCTGTAAACTGTAACATGGCCCAAGTGAAAACAATAAGCCTGCTAACTTAAAAAATAAAATAAAAAAATGCTGCTGTTCAGAAAACACCTTGGATCTAGAACAATTGTTTTATAATTTTCTTTTAATAGTAATTTATTGTGGCCACATTCCCCATTCCCTCAGGTGGAAATAGCAAGCGTGCAAACAGTGAGCACAGAGACGCTGAAACATTACAACACACGGACAGCTAAACGGGACATCAAGATATTGCACACAAGCAAACAACAACACCACCACAAAGACAAAATGATTGGGACACCAAGGAAGTTGTGGTCAGTTCACTCTCATATGCGGCAGTTCATAACGATACCAAGGTGAACTTCTTGCAGACGATGCAACTTTTTACTCTTACAGCTGCACAAGAAAGTATTTTACTCACAGCTGACAAATTACTGACACGTTCGATCTACGTGAAAAGTTCGCAAGTGATTTTTATTTTTTTATTTGTTTTTTAACATGACTGCAACCAGAAATTAAATACAGCACAGTAGATAAAATATTGTGTAATAAAATACAGATTTTTTCTTTCCTTGACAATAAACTTTGTAAGGTGAAGGAACAGAAAAATATCAGTGCTGTTAGGTTGTCAACAATAAATATATTCAATAATTAAAAATAAACTGAAGTATTTTATTCATAATGTTGTGGTGATATGGAAGTTTTGCAAACATTCTTAAAACTTCATAAATCCTGCAGAAATGCAGTACGGGTTAAGCAAAAGTGCAAAAAATGAAGTTTAATTACTGAACATAAAGATATTGATTAAAATAATTGCTCACTAATGTAGCATTAAGATAGTACATTTTTCAAAGAAAGAAAAATCTTGACAGGAAACAATTTTCCTCAAGATTTTTCTAGACTGAAAGTGGACTGAACTCACAGACAAACAAGAGAACCACTGACCAAAACAAGAATAACAACACAGAGAAACTAGAACACCTAAAGCTTCTACTGTTTGCACGGGAGAACAAGAAAGAAAAAAGAGAAGTGAAGAATAAGGGCAAGATGGTCAACAAAGACTAACATAAAAGTACAAGAGAAGGATTAGGTACCAGGGACAGATGACAGAAAACTGAAACAAGTTAAATAGAGACAAGAGTGAAAGAAGGAAGGAAGGAAGGACAGGAGCACCAGAGATTGAGGAAGGAAGATGGCTGTGAAGGTTTCCTAAGCGGTACCAGTCAGTTCAGTCTGTACCTTCATTGACTGAGGGGACGTTATGAGAAGCAGGGTTGGCAGAGCCAGGGGCCCCCTGAGGACGGCCCCCAGAGGCCCCCACAGGCCCGGCAGTGCTGGCAGCTACAGCAGCTTGTAAAAGAAAAAGGAGAGAAATAGTCAAGAAGAAAGACGATATAAATATATATACACAATACCAATAAAGACAGAAGACACGTAGTCAGGCAGCAAAGAAGAAGAAAATGTAGGTAGAATAAATAAAAATAAACTAAAGGAAAGATTAGACAGACCATCAGAAGAAAAAGAAATGGATTTTTACTTTTTTTCTGCTTTTAACGGGGCTGCAATTCAAACGTTTCCAACTGATTCAATCTATAAAACACCAGATAATGAAAGACAAATAAATACATTTCAGTGTCCCAAAGCTTAAAACCACAGCGACAGATTGTGTTTAAGCAGCAGGTCACTGACTAATCAGTGGATCATTAAAATAATTTCCATTGTATGAATCAACTCCTCATTTTAGCACTTAATTATGACAAACTGTAATTAAAAAAAGAAATAATTAAAAACAAATATAGATTAAAAAGCACAAGTAGATAAAGTCAAAATACACAAATTTTAAAATAAATGTTTGCTGAGCTGTTGGCTGTTATTATTAGCCATGTTAAATTTGTATCAAGGCTACCAAAAAAAAAAAAAAAACACAAATCACATTCATACAAGAACTTGCTGACCACATACAATAAGTATATTCTCATACTGTGGATTTAACGATTTTAAACTAACAGGAATTTAGCATGGCTAAAGCTAATGGCATTAGCTAGCAAGTGCATATTATAAACTATTTTTCTATTACATGCTTCACTATAAAAATTAAAACAAAATACAAAGACTTAAGAGTTTAGGTGAAGCACAATGCATTTTGTTCTTTAAAAAAAAAAAAAAATCTGTTCTTTTACAAAGAAAAGCTAATGCTAGCAGTGTGTAGCCGTTGATAACAAAAGGAACCACAACCAACAACAAAACGACCCCATTGCAGCACGAACATTCTAAACTTTAGTCTCAAATAATGTAGAAAATACCTTCACTTTCAGCAAAGACATGTCAACAAAAGAGGAAGTGGTTAAACTTTTGATTTAGAGCTTTTCCAGCAGTTATTTGCTGGATTTGCTCATTGTCCAAAAAGGTTTCAGCATAAAATTTTAAGCATAAAATTTGTTTTATCAAGTTGGCTTTGTTTCTGAAATAAAATGAATTGTGTTTCCACAAATAAAAATATATAATACAAAAATTTTTAATTACTAAAGAAGGAAATTCAATTCTCACACAAAAATCATGACGTGCAAGAAAGAGGCTGAACATAAAATCATGCACAAACGATGACAAAAGTGGAGAAGAGATCTTTTTTTTTTAAAGCAAGAGACAAAAATAAATCCTTTTACAAAAGACAAAAGGATTTTAAAAACGTGAGTTTGATATTACATTAAAAAACACTTTGGTGTAAAAACAAAATAGGTTGACAAAAATGCTTTAAAAAAAGAATAAGAAAAGCATTTTACTAAAACTGCCATATGACTTCTGCTTCAAACGTTCTTCATGCCAAAAAACTGAAACCTTTACAATTTTATTAGACACTTTTTGACATGTGACAGCAGTTAAAAAAATAAAAATAAAAAAAAAATCCAACAGGTACAATTTGAAATAGAAAAGATTTAAAAGATGTGAGTCACAAAGAAAAACTTAGTGAAAAATGAAGAAGATAATGAAGTTTTTAGTCAGAGGACTTTTATTGCACAGACTAAAACTGTGCAGTGTGGGAGGGGGGCGATTACGAAAATACAGATGAAGGATTTTTTTTTTTAATTAAAGGAAACATTTTAGGAACTCAGCATGTCTCAAATCAACCAATGTTATACATTAACTAGATTTTCACCTTCCGATTGGTGGAGATAAAACAAGTTTAACAAGTTACATTTCTAAAGGTTTCTCTGGTCACACAAAATATTTTCGCTAACTCATCCTGTACTTGCTGGTGTATAAATAATTCATTCATGCGTTCAGTGACAGGCTAGCCCTCCCATAAAAAAAATGGTTATTGTCAGTTCGTGAGTTGAGTTTTATGTGAGTATAAATTATGTAAAAATTCTCTGAATTATTATTATGATTTCTTTTTTTTTGCGTCTCTAATATGCATTGCAATGTGCTGATAAATGAGGAGAGTGTGTGCAGAAGGTGGAGGGAATATTTTGAGAAGCTGATGAGCAAAGAAGAGAGAGAAAAGGCTAGATGATGTAGCAAGAGTAAATCAGGAAGTACAAGAGATTAATAAGGTCGACGTGACGGCAGGTATGAAGAGGATGATGAGTGGAAAGGCAGTTGGTCTAGATGACATTCCAGCGGAGGCATGGAAATGTCGAGGAGAGATGGCATTGGAGTGAATTAACCAACTTGTTTACTAGAGGGGTCACCAACCCTGTTTCTGGAAGACACCTGTCCTGCATGTTTTCTAACTCTCCCTGATCCACTCCCAGGCAATTAACTATCAGGTGTGCTCAGCCAATCAACAGCTGGAAGACACCACTTTAAAAAACAGGTGTGACATTAGTAGGTTGACATGGAAAACATACAGGGCAGGGGCTCTCCAGGAACAGGGTTGGTGACCCCTGAGATACAGATTCGAACAAAAGCTCATAATGGTCAGTATTTGTGATTGACTGATGATGAAGTCACAAAGCAGGGGTCATGAGTTTAAACACTTGGGGTCAACTGTCCAAAGTAATGAAGAGTGTGGTAGAGAGGTGAAGAAGAGAGTGCTGGCAGGGTGGAGTGGGTGGAGAAAAGTGGCAGGAGTTATTTTTGACCGAAGAATATCTGCAAGAGTGAATGGGAATGTTTACAAGACAGTAGAGTGACCAGCTATGTTGTGCGGCTTAGAGACAGAAAACACAGGAGACAGAGCTGGAGGTGGCAGAGCTGAAGATGTTGCATTTCTCTTTGGAATGACAGGATTAGGAATAAACATATCAGAGAGAAGGTTTGGAGACAAAGTCAGGGGTGAGACTGAGATGGTTTGGACATGTGCGGAGGAGGGACCCAGGGTACATAGGGAGAAGGATGCTGCGGATGGAACCACCATGCAGGAGGAGAAGAGGGAGGCCAAAGAGGAGGTTTATGAATGTGCTGAGGGAGGACATGCAGGTGGTTGGTGTGATGGAGGAAGATACAGAAGACATGGTGAAATGGAAACGATTGCAAACATCTGCTGTGGCAACCCCTAGTGGGAGCAGCCAAAAGAAGAAGAAGAAATATAATCATGAACTTCGGGGTCTTCTTTTATCCCAGTCATGATATATTCCTCCTGTTTTCTTGGGATAACACACACACACACAAAGTTAATTATTGATAATGTAGTCAGATTTGTTTTTGTATCATTTCTGTATTATTTTTGGATCTGACAGGCTTGAAATGTTGCCTGCAGCGGTAACAGCCTCGGGTTCGGACGTTAAAAATAATAATAATAATAATAATAAAAAACAAAAAAAAAACAAAAAAACTTGTTCTTGTGGATCAGTGTGAAAAATTGTAATTCCACATTTTCAAACAATAATGTCCTTTTTTTAAGGTACTGTAAGAAGTTAGTTTCTGCAGATGCACCGTTCTCTCTGCTGTATCTGTGAGGCCTCCTCCTTCATTTGCATAAGAAAGGGAAGGAAAAGCCGCATTATTTGCGCCCTCCTACCCCCCGCCCTGCACAAAGCGCTAGGTTGGAGTGCATGGGTTATGCTGAGGTCACGGCTCAGCGTTCCCTCTGAATAGCACTGAATAGACGTGTGGCATGAATAAGTCTACATGCTTGTCACACTCTGCCTCCATTAAGGTAGGACAATGGCACAAAAACGCGCCTCCTCCTCCACCGCAGGGTGCCACACCAGGCACGTGTGCAGCAAATTTAGGTGTACATTTGTAGGTACTGAGCACAGTGAGTGAGTGAGTGAGTGAGTGTGTGTGCGTGCGTGCATTGTGTTGGAAGCAGATGGTGACAGCACCGACAGTGTGCAGGTTTATCTCAGGATGAAACAGCCTGAGAAGTTGATCATGTGAATGTAATGAACAAATTTCATCTTAATTTGCCTCAAACTACAGATCAACAAGCTGAAACAGGAAAGCACAACAAAAATCACATTAGCTCCATGTGTCCCGCAACTTACCAAATTTTATTTTTATGTAAATAGGTTCATTAACATGCAACATTAAACTTTTTTTTATGTTGTGGCTCCACCCTTTTGTCTGTCCCAAAGTTTAAGGGCCTCTGCACAAGGATAATGCTAAACGCTTCAAAAAGGTTTGTGAAAACTGCTTATAACATTATGCATGTACTACATCAACATCTTACAAAAACTATCAGATGTCCATTGTACTGGCTCTGCCCCTTTTTGCAGATCAGATATTTGGGAGCAATTTTAACATAATGACCTCAGCATTCTGAATAGTTCTGAGTAGCATTTCCTGCCTCAGAGTGATTTTATTGATAAACACTGATATTATTCGCCAACATGTGGTCCTTAAATAATTATTTGAAAACATGTTTGTTCATCTCTGCTTTCAGTACATTCATAACAGATATCTATACCATGGTATGATCACATGCTCCACCCCTTTATCTCAGCAATGACTGCAAAAAGCCAGCAGTTAACTAAACTAAAATCATGAGCAGTATTTTAAATAAATGTTGACTTCAATGTGCATAGTGGAAATGTGTATGTTACAGCAGGATCCTTTTTTCTGTCTTTAATCCTGTTGAGATGGGATTCATTTTATATGCATGAGAAGGCAGAGTAATGTAATTTTACCATAGCACATCTGTAATAATAATGGCCAATCACATAGGGTAAGAAAGCTAAGTATAAATGACAGAGACGGGAGGAGCTACTCAATAAACAGACATGCTCAGTGTGCTAAAGCAGCCTCCCATACAAGCACAAAAAAAATGATTTTAATCTTCGTGCAGAGATACATTGCCTGCGTGCTGCGTGCTCTGTGCCAAAAATACAACCCCTGGCAAAAATTACGGAATCACCGGCCTCGGAGGATGTTCATTCTGTTGTTTAATTTTGTAGAAAAAAAGCAGATCACAGACATGACACAAAACTAAAGTCATTTCAAATGGCAACTTTCTGGCTTTAAGAAACACTATAAGAAATCAAGAAAAAAAGATTGTGGCAGTCAGTAACGGTTACTTTTTTAGACCAAGCAGAGGAAAAAAATATGGACTCACTCAATTCTGAGGAATAAATTATGGAATCACCCTGTAAATTTCCATCCCCAAAACTAACACCTGCATCAAATCACATCTGCTCGTTGACATTAACCCTATGTCATGAAATTGACCCTATGTGTCTTTTTGCAAGGAATGTTTTCACACTTTTTGCTCTATGGCAAGATGCATTATCTTCTTGAAAAATGATTTCATCATCCTTAAACATCAGAAAAGTGTCCAAAATATCAACATAAACTTGTGCATTTATTGATGATGTAATGACAGCCATCTCCCCAGTGCCTTTACCTGACATGCAGCCCCATATCATCAATGACTGTGGAAATTTACATGTTGTCTTCAGGCAGTCATCTTTATAAATCTCATTGGAACGGCACCAAACAAAAGTTCCAGCATCATCACCTTGCCCAATGCAGATTCGAGATTCATCACTGAATATGACTTTCATCCAGTCATCCACAGTCCACGATTGCTTTTCTTTAGCCCATTGTAACCTTGTTTTTTTCTGTTTAGGTGTTAATGATGGCTTTCGTTTAGCTTTTCTGTATGTAAATCCCATTTCCTTTAGGCGGTTTCTTACAGTTCGGTCACAGACGTTGACTCCAGTTTCCTCCCATTCGTTCCTCATTTGTTTTGTTGTGCATTTTCGATTTTTGCGACATATTGCTTTAAGTTTTCTGTCTTGACACTTTGATGTCTTCCTTGGTCTACCAGTATGTTTGCCTTTAACAACCTTCCCATGTTGTTTGTATTTGGTCCAGAGTTTAGACACAGCTGACTGTGAACAACCAACATCTTTTGCAACATTGCGTGATGATTTACCCTCTTTTAAGAGTTTGATAATCCTCTCCTTTGTTTCAACTGACATGTCTCGTGTTGGAGCCATGATTCATGTCAGTCCACTTGGTGCAACAGCTCTCCAAGGTGTGATCACTCCTTTTTAGATGCAGACTAACAAGCAGATGTGATTTGATGCAGGTGTTAGTTTTGGGGATGAAAATTTACAGGGTGATTCCATAATTTATTCCTCAGAATTGAGTGAGTCCATATTTTTTTCCTCTGCTTGGTCTAAAAAAGTAACCGTTACTGACTGCCACAATCTTTTTTTTTCTTGATTTCTTATAGTGTTTCTTAAAGCCAGAAAGTTGCCATTTGAAATGACTTTAGTTTTGTGTAATGTTTGTGATCTGCTTTTTTTCTACAAAATTAAACAACTGAATGAACATCCTCCGAGGCCGGTGATTCCATAATTTTTGCCAGGGGTTGTAGTGCAGGTGTTCCAATGACACATAGTGACGGAACAGACAGGTGACATGAACATGATCACATGATTTTATAGCAGTGATGCCTGAACAGACGGATACGGAAATTCAACAGAAATAAAACTCAAGCGTGATTATGAAATCTCTGCTGCTGGCGTGATCAGTGATCATCTTTAACAGAAGGTTAAAGGGGCTGGAAGTTTTACAGACACATGAACGTGCACTCAGTAAGAATGACTGAAACGCCACATTTGGACCAGGTAAAAATCACTGATGAACTCGGGCTATAATGACTCTACCCACCTGCTCATATAAAATGAATCTTGTCGGAATAGGACTTGATTTAAACAAATGTGTGGCTGAGCTGCCTTCAGACTCAACAGCACCCCCTCTCCGGCACACACAAACACCTGGTCTCCTGGCTAATGCCTACAGATTTATTAACGTGCACCAACCTTGTCAACAAACTTAATCATCTCATCCGGGTTACAGAAGTGTTACAATTTAACTCCAGTAATGCCTGATTCACACGGCAGCATTTTAAAATTATCTGTAGGTTTCCAAAACCTGAGAGACCACATGTGGAGATAAAAAAAAAAAAAAAAAAAAAAATCACATCTAACAGGTTTGGTCCTACAGTGTGTGGTGTTCAGCCACACGGTAAAGTCAACACACCACACACAAACAGATTTCATACACGAACAGTCCCAGGTCAGACAGGAAATCTCACAAAATCTCTCAAGATTAAATGTGACTTCAGAGTAAACAGACGGAGATAGTTTGTGGACTATTTAAAACAGAGGGGAAAAAAACAATACAAAAAGAAAAGGCGTTCTTTAAAGGAGTGGAGACAGCGCGACCACCGGACTTTCTGGTAAGTCAGAACAGCTATTTTGATTTTATTTTTCACTCCGTACATCGGTCACCTCGATTTCTGATTGGCTACACGTCACAATCAGCAGGCTCGTTTGTGGTCGGGGGACACAACACCCACTGCGATATCGGTCCAAGATAATCCGACATGTTGAATATCCCAGATTTGCGATCAGAGCGCTCCTAACGTCCTTCCGAGCAGATCAGAGCGCTCTTAACACACCACACACGGCAGGAATACCTGATAAGATTAACATAGGCGTCATCACGATTGTCGGGGCGTCCTAAAGATTGTCGGAAGGGAAAGATCGGGGCCGATATCGGCATAATTATCTTGGCATTTGAACCAGGCCTCAGCAGTCAGAGGAGCTACAGTAAAATTAACATGTTATTTAGATGACTCTGCACTGTGCTGCTCCCTGCTAGATGTACTTTTTAGCCCCTTGGTTCCAAAGGGAAAACAAAAATGTGTGAACATACAGCCATGGCTCACGTATTATGAGTACATCAAACATTTAAGAAAAATAAAACAAATTTTCAAAACATGTCTCTGCAGTCTGATCTACACTGAACAAAAATATACACTAAACACTTTTGTTTTTGCTCCCATTTTTCATGAGCTGATCTCAAAGATCTAAAACATTTTCTATATATATAAAAGCAGTGGTGGGCACAGTTCCGCTAATCTACTAACCACTAATTACCTCCGCCAAGGAGGTTATGTTTTCGGTCGCATTTGTTTGTCTGTCTGTCTGTTTGTCTGTTTGTCAGCAGGATAACTCAAAAGGTTTTGAACGGATTCTGATGACATTTTGTTGAGTGGTTGGAAATGATGAGAGGAACAAGTGATTAAATTTTAGTGGTGATCCGGATCACGATCTGGATCCAGGAATGTTTTTAAAGGATTCTTCACCATTGCGGGATAGGGGGAATTTTGACATTCTAGTTTCTAACTCCACAAAAACAAGGCAGAAAGGCTTGAAAAAAATTATGGTGTAACATAGTCAAATGTTCTATCAAACAACAAAGTTTGGTGATGATCGGATCCGGATTCCGGATCTGGTGATCCAGAATATGCAAAAGTATAGGGAAAATAGAAAATGTGTCAGTGTGAGGTGACAAATGAAGCTAGAGATGCACAACTAACACCAAATTGTAGCTGAATCTGTACTGATTCAGTAAGGTGTCATCAGATTTGATGTAGCTTCAAATGTTATGGAGCTAGATCCAGAAGAAAACTGCCATTACCGAAAAATTGTTTTTATACAATAACTTTTGAACTAATAAAGACATAAAAGTGATTCCAATTTTTAGTGGTATGTTTTCATGGTCAAGGATGTCAAATATAAAGGAAAGAAAAGTGTATGTATCATAGTTTTGGTTGTAACACTGAATTGTTGAATAGATCACTGTGCCAAGGAGGGAATCTCTTCAGGGTCAGTGACCCTATGGCCGTGTTTAGAGAAGAGTTTCATAAATGTTAAAAAAAAAAATCATATATTTGCAGTTTAGTTCAATAATAAATTGAATTTTGTCTCTTATTTGTTTTTGTCTATAAGCACATGCAATATCAATATCAGTGCTCAGATGACAGTAGCTTCTGGGAAAGGTGCAAGTTGCAATAAACTGTGATACCAAGCGCTAAGGATACATGCTATCCAGTCACAGCAGATGAAACTTTTTTTTACTACTGAGCAAACATCATTGTTAGACTTTTTTAGGTTCACTGATTCCACGGCATGTAGATGTTATGGCGTCAGTGACCCCATGGCCTTGACGGAGGTTTGCACTCTATGAGTGCTTCTCGTTATCAAAGCTAATGTTTTCATTATTGGATTAGCTTTTCAGATAATTTTGAAAACCATCAGCGGACTAATCTTCCAATAAATTCTGGTCTGATCATTTTTAGACTGCTAACATATTTTTACAGGCATTATGAACAAAGCTTAACAGCTACAAACATTTATGAAGTCTGATATCAAAGATTTGAGTACCTACCTGTTAAATGTTTTGTAGTAGATGTACAGCTCTATCCTCTGCAAACAGAGGAGAGTTGATTCCAGAAGAAACAGCTCTATCCTGTGCAGGCAAAGGAGAACTAGTCACAGAAAAAAAGATAATTTCTTTTGACCCCATACTGATTCGCTGGCAATATCACCCAAGTCATCCAGAGGTATACAGTTTTAACTTATGGTTAAAATTTTAACCAAACTAATTTTGGACAAGTTATTTAAATTAACGTCACGTCTGAAGTTTTATAAAGTGAAAATATCAGATATATGTTTTAGTTTTAAAGTAATGCACTAATTTTGAAGGTTTTAGTGTGGACATGCTGTGTCCAGTGCGTTATGGGTAATCTCAGTACATTCACGACAGGAGAAATGCATTTGAGATGCTCTGATCAGGCTCCAAATGGAAAACAGCATTAAACCCTTTGTATATTGTGCCTAAAACTCTCGGGAATATATTCTCTGGGTTTATTGATGTTGTTATTGTGTTTGTTTTACGTAAAAAAGCCAGAAGCAGCTCAGGTTGCTTCTCGATTATTTTCAATTGGAATCATGAGCTGCAATCACTTCCTGTTTGCTCTTTAACATCCTGCTTATGTCAAACACTGTCTGTGGTCTTTGTTCCAGAGTAATGTATATACGATGTCTGAAATTCAGTTAGCGTTTATTAAATTCCACGCATCTTAAACGTAGCAGACACGGATTATTTATTTGGGATATTTGTTTTGGCAAGTTTTCACGGTCTCTACTGCCCTGCCATCTGTTGGCCAGCAGTGTTCATGGCAGTATTCGCCCTAAGTATTGAAATATCTCATAATCCTTTGCACGCCAGAGAGTTGTTGCAGTCTCTTGCTGCAGCTGATGAAAAAAAATAAAAATGTACACTTTGGTTGTATAATGTTCATTTACAATTGTCGTCGTGTTTTCTCTCTGTGCCTTTTAAACCACAGCAACTCTTTGGCGCACAAAGGATTATGGGTTAGGGTCTGAGTGTCTGGGCGCAAGTAGATGGCAGTGTTCTATTCATTTTGACCCTGGTTAAATAAGACGGTTGTCTAATCACAACTTGACTTTGGCTTTTGTAATTTTTTCTTTCAAATAAAAAAATGGCATATTTTACAAAAGCACATTTATACAGTAGTGTTCAGAATAATAGTGCTATGTGACTAAAAAGATTAATCCAGGTTTTGAGTATATTTCTTATTGTTACATGGGAAACAAGGTACCAGCAGATTCAGTAGATTCTCAAAAATCCAACAAGACCAAGTATTCATGATATGCACTTAAGGCTATGAAATTGGGCTATTAGTAAAAACAAAAAGTAGAAAAGGGGGTGTTCACAATAATAGTAGCATCTGCTGTTGACGCTACAAACTCAAAACTATTATGTTCAAACTGCTTTTTTAGCAATCCTGTGAATCACTATACTAGTATTTAGTTGTATAACCACAGTTTTTCATGATTTCTTCACATCTGTGAGGCATTAATTTTGTTGGTTTGGAACCAAGATTTTGCTCATTTACTGGTGTTCTTGGGGTCATTGTCTTGTTGAAACACCCATTTCAAGGGCATGTCCTCTTCAGCATAAGGCAACATGACCTCTTCAAGTATTTTGACATATCCAAACTGATCCATGATACCTGGTATGCGATATATAGGCCCAACACCATAGTAGGAGAAACACGCCCATATCATGATGGTTGCACCACCATGCTTCACTGTCTTCACTGTGAACTGTGGCTTGAATTCAGAGTTTGGGGGTCGTCTCACAAACTGTCTGAGGCCCTTGGACCCAAAAAGAACAATTTTACTCTCATCAGTCCACAAAATATTCCTCCATTTCTCTTTAGTCCAGTTGATGTGTTCTTTGACAAATTGTAACCTCTTCTGCACATGTCTTTTATTTAACAGAGGGACTTTGCGGGGGATTCTTGCAAATAAATTAGCAGGTGTCTTCTAACTGTCACAGCACTTACAGGTAACTCCAGACTGTCTTTGATCATCCTGGAGCTGATCAATGGGTGAGCCTTTGCCATTCTGGTTATTCTTCTATCCATTTTGATGGTTGTTTTCTGTTTTCTTCCAAGCGTCTGTTTTTTTTTTTTTTTTTGTCCATTTTAAAGCATTGGAGATCATTCTAGATGAACAGCCTATAATTTTTTGCACCTGCGTATAAGTTTTCCCCTCTCCAATCAACTTTTTAATCAAACTACGCTGTTCTTCTGAACAATGTCTTGAACGTACCATTTTCCTCAGGCTTTCAAAGAGAAAAGCATGTTCAACAGGTGCTGGCTTCATCCTTAAATAGAGGACACCTGATTCACACCTATTTGTTCCACAAAATTGACGAACTCACTGACTGAATGTCACACTATTATTATTGTTATTCTACTTTTTTTTTTTTTTTTACTAATATCCCAAATTCATAGCCTTAAGAGTGTGCATATTATGAATGCTTGGTCTTGTTGGATTTGTGAGAATCTACTGAACCTACTGGTACCTTGTTTCCCATGTAACAATAAGAAATATACTCAAAACCTGGATTAATCTTTTTAGTCACATAGCACTACTATTATTCTGAACACTACTGTATGTAGACACCAACACACAGCTCACATTAACATGTTGGTTTTTACATAGAATGAATGAGTCAACCAATCAGTGTTAGCGGAGGCTCATTTTACCTATAATCCCTTTGGCATCTGTCTGTGTTTGTTACAAAACTTCAGAATTACTGTATTATTTAAAATTAAAAGATATGTGTTATTAGGGGTGCCGGAAAAAAATCGATTCACATCCGAATTGCAATTCTTATTTATTACGATTCGGAATCGATCCAAAATGTCCAAGAATCGATTTTTAAAAAGCATTTTTTTTAAACATTTTTTTGCTTACTCGCTGCGTGTACTGTTTGTCAGGCAACGGCTTCCATACTACAGCGTCCCCGTGAGGGGAGGGTCCGACGTGCTTCAAACATTCGTGAGCTGCAGCTTAGCATGGCGGACGAAGAGCTAATTCAGCCAGCACCGTCTTTGCTGAAGGCAAATGTTTGGGCGCATTTTGGATTTTATTATT
Organism: Thalassophryne amazonica; assembly: GCF_902500255.1. NCBI lineage: Eukaryota > Metazoa > Chordata > Actinopteri > Batrachoidiformes > Batrachoididae > Thalassophryne > Thalassophryne amazonica. Next base: position 41,005,539 of record NC_047119.1, on the reverse strand, counting down.
TGCTGCGTAAGAAGGAGCTTGACGTGACTTATGCAGTGTGCAAAATCTGCAAAATGAAAGTCAAGTACTTCGGAAACACTTCAAATCCGCAAGCCCACATGCTATGCCATCACCCGGAGCTAAAAGAGGGGAGCAGCGGTCTCTGCTGACTACTGACCAGCGCTTCTCTAAACTCCCAGCCAATTCTGAACGAGCAAAGCAGATGAGTAAATTTACATCTAGAATCACTTGATTAACCTTGTAAAGCTGCAATTTTTTAAACATAAACATTTTTTTAAGTAATATAACTATTTCTCAGAGCTCTTTGAATCGAAAATCGATTCTGAATCGAATCGTCACCCCAAGAATCAGAATCAAATTGAATCGTGAGTTGTTGTAAGATTCACATCCCTATGTGTTAGATTTTAACTTTGTACAAATGACAGAATTGACATTAATGAAGTTATTCTATCCAGATTAATCCATCCATTTTCTTCCGCTTCATCCGAGGTTGGGTCGCGGGGGCAGCAGCTCAAGCAAAGCCGCCCAGACCTCCCGATCCACACACATCTCCCCCAGCTCCTCCGGGGGAACCCCGAGGCATTCCCAGCCAGCTGCGAGACATATTAATTTGATTAATCCAGATTAGTTTGATTTCTAAATCAAAACCATAAGTCAAAATTGCTTTATTTTCCAAGACCTCACGGAAGCACTGCTATATTCTGTTAAGGAATAATGAAGGTTTGTGTGTGTGTGAGTGAGTTGAGCTCAACTGCTTCACTGCTGCAAAATATGTAGTAAACAGGAGCTTCCAGCAGTGGGCAGGGCGCACAAAGACAGAAGTGCTGACTCATTGTTTGGGTTTGTGGTCGTCTTTGACCATACCAGAAGCACTCGTGGTGTTAAAACTTAAAATCAGCTTGTTAATAGTTGCAAGTGTACCGGAGACAATACTGAAACTTATCTGTTAGCTGTAGCTTCTGATAATTTTTTGGGGTGGTTTATTGGTTTAGCTTCATAAAAGATAACTTTTCAGTTAGCTGATTAGTTGTTACTGAAGCTACGTTTTTGGTTAGCTGTGCCCACCACTGCATAAAAGACCTATTTCTCTCAAATATTGTTCACAAATCTGTCTAAATCTGTGTTAGAGAAGACTTCTCCTTTGGTGAGATAATCCATTCCACCTCACAGGTGTGGCATATCAAGATGCTGATTAGACAGCATGATGATTGCACAGGTGTGCCCCAGGCTGGCCACAATAAAAGGCCAATGTGCAGTTTTGTTTTATGGGGGGGGTGTGTGTGTGTGTAAGAAAACCAGTCAGTATCTGGTGTTTGCCTCACGCAGTGCAAAATATCTCCTTTGCATAGAGGTGTTCAGTGTAGCTATGTATTATAATAACAGCAAGTTAAATACTTGTTAATGGACTATCAAAGACACAGATCATCTTATTAGAGATGTCCAGTTTGAATGTTATTGGACTTCAGTCCTCTCAGTCCACTGTGGTTCTGTTTATGGGTCCAAATTCAATCTATGTGGCTTAAAAGAAGTTTTAAAGAGAACTGCCCAGATTAAATGTTGCTACAATGACAGCAGCCAAAAAACAAAAGCAGCAGAAGATCGAGTGAGGAGCCATCAGCAGATTCCACTCTGTGATATTTCTGGATTTTTGGGTTTCATGGCCCGTGGGCAGCATTATTTGCCTCCTGCACCCTCCCTCCTCACAGGGACCAGGGGTTGTGTGAAGCAAGTGCCCCAGTTTCTTTTGTAGTTACCTTGTTTGATCTGGGCCTGTAACGCTGGGCTGGAGGGCTGAGGAGGGGCGACCGGCGTCCTGCGATGAGTCTCTGGGGTTCCTCCTGGTCTGGGAGGCCTGGAGGAGGATCACAAAGAGGAGCCATGAAATTTTAACATGCAGACAACACGCACATGCACACACACTTTTTATTGTCGTGAAAGTAACTGGTCGAATTTCAGTGTGTGTGTTCTGAGGCTCCAGCCTTATTGGATTTGGACTGGAGGATCCGCAGGCGCCTTGCTGTCAGACACACAAACACTTCCAATACAGCCATCCCGTGCAGCGATCAATAACTGTTGCCTGGCAACGCCTCACAGCTGACACAGTTTACAAATAGTGGCTTAAACAAACATCAGTGTGAAGGAGTTTTGAGGAGCAGCAGGAAAGTTTTGTTCCCCACTCGAGTTCTACAAACCTAACCGAACAGATTCTCAGGAAGAAGGTAAAATTTTCTTATAGTCACAATTTGATGAAAACCTCTCTGACCAGATATATGATGAGCGTGCACACGAGTGTATGCACAGACTCCACAGGTGAGCCCACTAACCAGTAGAGCAGGTCAGGACTCCGTTTTTCTCCCATCATGTCCTTCTGTACGTACATGTGGTCTTTAATGTCGATTTACTGCACGCACCAAATCACAACCTGAATGCTGGCAGTTTTTAGGGCCCCATCACACCTTGACGATTTAACCAGCGTATGCGATCATAATAAAAATGCTGGCATACGTCCAATAAATTATCCAGCTCTCACACCTTGACGATTTAGCCAGTGTACGCTGACAGTTCTGTTTCCACCGTTCTGTTAGGATCGGTACTGCACAGTGTAGTGTGGATCAGAACGGTTAATTCTGGCTTGGTTTGCTTTTCTATAGCCGGCAGAACCCTTTTGTTTGGCAGGTGGAATACTTAAATATTGACAAGCACAATATCGAGTGCACGTATGCTGTCACGCGACGGCTCACCTGTAATATTTTATGGCAATTTTTTTTAAACCTGGAAGAAATGGCTCTACTAACATGCTTCCTTTGCTTCATTTAATGACAATGAATTAAGTTTAAACTGTATGACCTTGCTGTTTTTGTTTTTTTGTTTTGTTTTTTCAGCAAATGCAACAGATGTGAAGGCATGGCCAAGACAACTGGGGCGGGGCCAAGACTGCCTTAAGTGGCACCGAACTGACCCAAGAGCGAGTCCAACCACCCTGATCTTATCCCTACTGTCTCTGGGTCTGCACAAATCCATCACTTGGCTCAAAACCCTGAAGGTGGAGATTTGTGGTACACAGGGCCTATGAGAGTCTGAGTCTAAGAGAACCAGTCATAAGAACACCAGAACATCTAAATCATGAATGTGCAGACAAAGCAGCACAGAGAAAAAGTGTTCACTCTCCCAGAACTTTGAAGATGGTTCCCAAAAAAGAGTTCCAGCTGTCTGTCCAGAACTGGAGAAGTTTAGGTTTTTGTGCTTGCTGTTATGAAAGACTAAAAATCAGCAAGAGTTGAGGAGTTTCTGCACAGAAGATGAAACCTGATGGTCATAAATCTAAGATGTGCAACATGAAAAACTCAAAACCCCAAGCACCTTCAAATATTCACAACAGCTGGTTTGGAGCTGCCGACTGCAGATGAACAATTGGACAGGAAAGGCTGCTGTTCGACTTTAATGAGACTTTTCATCCAGCTTCTATCTGTAACAACGCAAAAACTGACAGGACAGAAGGGCACTCAGTGAGCGCATGCCTCTGCCAAGGAGGAATTAAGGCAGAATTTTGCTTCATAATGAGTTGTTCCGGATTCAAGCAAGGGCACCAAGACTTTGGAAGGCACTTACTGTTTTTACGCTGCACAGACTCCAACTGACTCTTTAAAGCAGTACCACTTCTGGGGTATTTTTTTTTTAAGATTCAAGTCATAAAAAGAATTTTCTCAGGCACCACTTGTAATTTTATCCCTTAGCATTTAAATAAGGAATTCATAATATTAGGGATGCACCAATACCCCTTTTTTCCAGACTGAGTACGAGTACATACATTTGAGTACTCGTCGGTACCGAGTACCGACACGAATACTTAATGATCCCATTATAGTTTTATGATGACTTTGAAAACATGTTTTATTCATCAGCTGTTCTTTACTTTTGACTGTAACTGCTACCAATATCATTAGCTTTGTTTTATTTTCAAATATTTCACTTAAATCATGTAACTTTAGTTTTGACTACAACAAAGTATGCTTTAACATTGTGTGTTTCTTAAACATGACACTGCCAGACATCTCACTCAAATGTAACCTGTGGACTTACAAACTACACAACACCAGAAACAGAACTGAAATTGTCCATCAGTAACTTTATTTATGTCTGTGAGTACTAAGCCTTTTTTTGAAAATGCGAGGGCAGATTCTTTTTGATGAAAAGAAGCGTCTCTGCATTATCAGCTGTGAGCCTGTTTCTGTTTTCATCTACCATGTGTGACACTGAGCCAAACAACCTTTGCACTCTCCACACTATTTTTTTTAACTTTTAATTAAATACGTACAGATAACATACACAAATACAAACCGCAAATGTTTTTCCCCCCAAAGGTGGAACAGGTAACACTGGAGGAGCACACGCACACACAGTGTTGCGCGGCACCTCCACAACACACGGAGGCAAAACGGACTAATTTTAACATTATTTTATTTTTTCTTTGTGGATCCTGGGATAATTTTCTTGCATTCAGACAGAATAGCCCATTGCCTGTGGTAACTAAGCCGTTAATGAGGCGCAGTGACTCAACTTCTGATGCAAAAATACGGCTCATGGAGGCGAGCGGAGGGTCCGAACTCAGCGCCACAGACATTCAACAAATGGATTACACCAGTAGCATGTCTCCCATCGGCCTGAACACCCACACCAAGGATTGAAACTCACCAACCTGATGGACAATCTCCGCCGCTGAACCCTGATCTGAGTTCTGACGGAGGAACTGGCACAAAGTGCCAAAGTCACGGAGGAACGTTTTTCAGCCACAAGTATTTTTAGAAGATGTTTTACAAACTCAGGAGGCTTTGTGTGGATTACTTTTCTTCAGGATTACAAACTCAGGAGGCTTTGTGTGGATTATTTTTCTTCAGGATCGTGGGATGATGAATTCCACTGAAACAGGTAAGACTTTATTATTTACTCTGTGTGTGAATTTACTCCACATGAGTGACTGCAGCTTTCAGCCAATCAATGGACAGCATTGTCTGACGTATTTTGACTTATGAGTAAATTACATGAAAGCCTGTAAAAATCCACAAATTAGCCGCATCATTGTTTAAGATGCAGTGTTCAAAACATACGAAAAAGTAGCGGATTACGGAGCGTGTGCGTGAAAATTCCACGTGGAGAGGTTGACATCACGCTGCTGTAAAGGGGTATTGGGTGACGTAGTATCGGAGACGTTTTATGATTACAAGTCCAAGTAAATGAATATGGGATCGAGTCAATACCCAATACTGGTATCGGGATCGGTGCATCCCTACATAATATTATATTCCCAGTATGAACAAAATTTGCACTGTCAGGAAACAATTAGAATCCCCCGCCCCTGAGATAAACATGTTCTCTTCATTAAAATGACCTGTAGTTTTGCAACATGTTGCAAAACCAAACTTACATTACAATGCTTGGATTTAAACACAAACTACGTTTACTCAGTTTTGTAAAATCTGAAAGGCAGGATTGCTGAAGACACATTTACACAGACAAGCTTTTAGCTAGTCACCTTGTTTTTAATGCTTATTTTTATCAAGTTTTATATAATTTGGTATGTTATTATTTAATTTTAGTTTTTTATGAAGCACTGATTTTTATCTGTGATAAGTACTGTATAAATAAATCTTATGAGATGGATTCATTCACCACATTTTGAGTCATGCTCCTTGATGATCAGGTGAGCTTGTTGGCATTCATTTCAAAGAAAAGTGAAGAAAGACTTGGCTGAAAACAAAGACTGCCCCTCTGCCTCTTCCTGATGAAGCAGTCATGCTGGACTTAAATTTTTTACACACTGACTGTTATTTTGGGTTTCAGCTGAATGACTGATGGCAGATCAATTGTGTTTTTCACACATTTCCAGCTTACACAATGTTTCAGGATCCTTGGGAACCTTTCAAAATTTAGGTATTTTAATTAGGTAGAAAGATAAAACATGATATTTGCCATATGATCTCAATCAATATGAGATTTAAAAAAATCACATTAAGTACCGTTCTACTTTGGTCAAATGTGCACACTTGTTCAAGCTGTTCATTTGTTTTGTCTGTAGTTTTTATGAGGACCTATAGAAGCATAAATTCCTAAGTTTGCAGAACTTCTGGTCTGTGTATCGGGTCAGAAAGTTTTCACTTGTGCCTCACCTCTCTGCAACCACCTAGGAACACAACTAATCCATCCTGACCTCTCCAAAGTAACCATATATCTGCTGAAGCCAGGTGGATGTAGCTGCATAGTTTGGATTATTATTTGTGCATCATCTCCAAATAGTAAGGACAGTAGTAATATACCATTTACCATTTACTTTATCATCAATTGCTAGGCAACATTTTCACACAACTTTGAAATTTTCAGAATTTTTTTTTTTCTTCATGAAAGATTACAAGGTTACATCAACGAACAGAAGTGAGCAGAATTCACATGATCATCTCCATTTGTATATGAGAAGTCAAAAAACAAAACAAAGCAGAGCAAATTCTGATGAACATTTTTGGTGGTACAGAAGATACCTGATCAATTCAAAACTTTCTGTCTCCATCTGGGTGTTTTTAGAACTGCCTTTATGACATCATGGCTAATCAAATGTCTGAACAGAGTGTGTGTTGTGCTCCAGGGATTAACGACCATCTCTCGAAAAATTCAATAACTAAAGTTCTAAAAACAAACAAACAAAAAAATAGGGGTCAATAGGGGGATCGCATGTGTCAGTGCACATGCCCAGAAGTAGCCCTCATGCAGTGCATCATGGGATACTCTGCTTGGATGCCTACAGCTGGCATCCGTGGATGGAAACAAGAGAGATGTGGTACTTTTAAGCCAATTTTGGAGATGTTTCTGCACTAAATTGTGTCACAAGAAAACTGCTCTGGGCGAAGGGGGATTTACTAAATTATGCATTAACTACTGTACTGGTGGTTTTGATGGAAGTGGTTTGAGAGGAAAAACCGTTGGTTTGTCTAATATGCAAGTTTTCTGGTTGCTGCAGACTCGGTGGGTTGATGTCAGCTTGAACTTACTAAACGTCTATAATTTCCAGCCCTTCCAATATTGTGAATCCATAAATTTCTAAGCATTGCATTCTTAGGAAAATCAACGAAGTTCCCACGTTCATTCCCAAGATGGTTACTGAAGCATCCATGGACACAACAAGTAATCCCGGCAATCTGAACCTTTTGTTTAGTTTTTGAGTGTGTCTATGCGTATGCAGCAGGCACACATTTCCCACAATCCCCTGCGCTACCAAAATCTAACAGCGAGTACGCAATCCCCTATATGTCATCACAAAGATAATTCTCAGAAATGTGACTTCCATTTCAGGGTGTCTGCTGATGTCATTAAAACTCAAATTTAAAACCCCTCCTCCACTGATTTAGCTAGAAGGGCATTCAAAGCACACATGGCCAAAACAGTTATTACCTCTGCTAGCTGACAGACTGCCCTCATATAATTAACATTTTAGTCACTTTAAATTTATTTTGTGTGTTTTCAATTTGTCTGTTTCCATTTGTTCTATTCAGAAAAATGAATTAATGTAATGAAACCATTCATGTTTATTTGTTTGTTTACCTGACTGGTGCCTTCTTCATGTGCTCTCCGACAAAGGTGGCATTGGTCATACCCATCAGCGTGTTGGCCAGCGAGATGACAGACAACAGGTGCTGCGTGGTGACGGCCCTCGACACGCCATACGTCCCCTTCCCCACGATGTCTGACAGCGTCAGCTTACGACCCGTTGCCAGGGACAACTGTCGGAGCAGAGACTCCTAGGGATCAAAGACAAAAGAAAACTGGTATTAAAGTGGTCTGTATCAACAGGCTGACCCAATTTTGAGGGGTAGATAAACTGGATCGACCGCAACAAACATACTGCTGCAGATTTTCAAATATCCTGCGAAAAGCATTTTTCTGGTGTTTGTTAGTTTTACTGAAACACAGTGAGATTTGCAGCACAAATAAACTCAATTGATAAACATGTAGTCTCTGATGTGATTAGTGTTGAGAGAAAAAACATCCTGAAGTCAGAATGGTTTAAGTAGAAGGGTAGTCAGGGGGCACACGCCTCCACCAAGGTCAACACCTTCATTACTTGTACAAGTAATGAAGCCATCTGTTGGCTGGTACATACCAACCAACAGGTGGCTCCCAGAGCTTTCCTGTTATTTAGACTGACTAATTCATTCTGACTCATTTCTTCATAGCTCTGTTTTCAAACATAATGTACTGCATCTTAATTTCTGTGTAGAAGCCATCTTTAAAAACAAATTTTTTTAAATTTAACAATCATTAGTCATTAGAGCTGTCGACCGATCACCACCTGGTGGTGAGTTGGATTCGCTGGGAGGGGAGGAAGCCGGTCAGACCTGGCAGGCCCAAATGTATCGTGAGGGTCTGCTGGGAACGACTGGCGGAACAGGGAGGTCTTCAACTCCCACCTCCAGGAGAGCTTCTCCCAGATCCCGGGGGAGGCTGGAGACATGGAGTCCGAGTGGACCATGTTCTCCACCTCCATTGTTGATGCGGCCGCTCGTAGCTGTGGTCGCAAGGTCTCTGGTGCCTGTCGCGGCAGCAATCCCCGAACCCGGTGGTGGACACCGGACGTAAGGGATGCCGTCAAGCTGAAGAAGGAGTCCTACTTATCTTTGTTGGTAGGTGGGACCCCAGAGGCAGCTGACAGGTACCGGCAGGTGAAGCGTGCTGCAGCCCGTGCGGTCGCAGAGGCAAAAACTCGGGTCTGGGAGGAGTTGGGGAGGCTATGGAGGAGGACTATAGGTCAGCCTTGAAGAGATTCTGGCAAACCGTCTGAAGCCTCAGGAGGCGGAAGCAGCTCTCCACCGGCACTGTTTACGGTGCGGGTGGGAAGCTGTTGACCCTGACTGGGGATGTTATTGGGCGGTGGAAGGAGTACTTCGAGGATCTCCTCAATCCCATCGTCACGTCTTCCAAAGAGGAAGCAGAGACTGGGGACCCAGAGGCGGACTCATCCATTACCCAGGCAGAAGTCACCAAGGTGGTTAGAAAGCTCCTCTGTGGCAAGGCTCCTGGGGTGGATGAAATCTGTCCTGAGTACCTTAAGTCTCTGGATGTTGTGGGACTGTCTTGGCTGACACGCTCTGCAACATCGCATGGCGATCGGGGACAGTGCCTCTGGATTGGCAGACCGGGGTGGTGGTCCCTCTGTTTAAGAAGGGGGACCGGAGGGTGTGTTCCAACTATAGGGGGATCACACTCCTCAGCCTCCCCGGTAAGGTCTATTCCAGAGTACTGGAGAGGAGAATTTGACCGATGGTAGAACCTCGGATTCAGGAGGAGCAGTGTGGTTTTCGTCCTGGTCGCAGCACACTGGACCAGCTCTACACGCTCCATCGGGTGCTCGTGGGTTTTTTGCTAAGGGCTATCCGGTCCCTGTACGTCTGCAGCAGGAGCTTGGTTCGCATTGCCGGTAGTAAGTCAAACCTGTTTACAGTGCATGTTGGCCTCCGCCAGGGCTGCCCTTTGTCACCGGTTCTGTTCATTATTTTTATGGACAGAATTTCTAGGCGCAGCCAGGGTGTAGAGGGGGTCTGGTTTGGGAACCACAGAATTTCGTCTCTGCTGTTTGCGGACGATGTGGTTCTGTTGGCTTCGTCAAATCAGGACCTTCAGCGTGCACTGGGGCGGTTTGCAGCTGAGTGTGAGGCGTCCGGGATGAAAATCAGCACCTCCAAATCTGAGGCCATGGTTCTCGACTGGAAAAAGGTGCTTTGCCCTCTTCAGGTCGGTGGAGTGTCTTTGCCTCAAGTGGAGTTTAAGTATCTCGGGGTCTTGTTCACGAGTGAGGGACGGATGGAGCGTGAGATTGATAGACGGATCGGTGCAGCATCTGCAGTGATGCAGTCACTGTATCGGACCGTCGTGGTGAAGAGAGAGCTGAGTAGCGGGGTAGAGCTCTCGATTTACCGATCGATCTACGTTACGATCCTCACCTATGGTCATGAGATTTGGCTCATGACCGAAAGAACGAGATTGCGGGTACAAGCAGCCGAGATGAGTTTCCCTCGCAGGGTGGCTGGGCGCTCCGTTAGAGATAGGGTGAGGAGCTCGGTCACTCGGGAGGAGCTCGGAGTCGAGCCGCTGCTCCTTCACGTCGAAAGGAGTCAGTGGAGGTGGCTCGGGCATCTTTTCCGGATGCCCCCTGGACGCCTTGCTGGAGAGGTGTTCCGGGCACTTCCCATTGGGAGGAGGCCCCGGGGAAGACCCAGGAGATGCTGGAAGGATTACATCTCTCGGCTGGCTTGGGAACGCCTTGGGGTTCCCCCGGAGAAGCTGGGGGAGGTGTGTGTGGATCGGGAGGTCTGGGCGGCTTTGCTTGAGCTGCTGCCCCCGCGACCCGACTCCAGATAAAGCGGAAGAAAATGGATGGATAAAACCTTATTTTGAAATGCGCTATTTGAGATTTTACCGTGCGTCCAGAAAGTATTCACAGCGCTTCACTTTTCCCACATTTTATGTTACAGCCTTATTCCAAAATGGATTAAATTCATTTTTTCCTCAAAATTCAACACACAATACCCCATAATGACAACGTGAAAAAAAGTCGTTTTTTATTTTTGCAAATTGATTAAAAATAAACAACTAAGAAGTCACATGTACATAAGTATTCACACCCTTTGATCAATACTTTGTTGATGCAACTTTGGGAACAATTACAGCCTCATGTCCTCTTGAATATGATGTCACAAGGTTGGTGCACCTATCTTTGGGCAGTTTTGCCCATTCCTCTTTGCAGCACCTCTCAAGCGCCATCAAGCTGGATGGCGAGCATCAATGCACAGCCATTTTCAGATCTCTCCAGAGATGTTCAATCAGATTCAGGTCTGGGCTCTGGCTGGGCCACTCAAGGACATTCACAGAGTTGTCCTGAAGTCACTCCTTTGATATCTTGGCTGTGTGCTTAGGGTTATTCTCCTGGTGAAAAACATCCCCACATGATGCTGCCACCACGCTTCACTGTAGGGATAGTACCTGGTACCTGACATTCATGCCAAAGAGTTCAATGTTTGTCTCATCAGACCAGAGAATTTTGTTTCTCATGGTCTAAGAGTCCTTCAGGTGCCTTTTGGCAAACTCCAGGTGAGCTCCCACGTGCCTTTTACTAAGGAGTGCCTTCCGTCTGGTCACTCTACCATACAGACCTGATTGGTGGATTGCTGCAGAGATGATTATCCTTCTGGAAGGTTCTCCTCTCTCAACAGAGGAATGCTGGCACTCTGACAGCGTGACCATCGGGTTCTTGGTCACCTCCCTGACTAAGGCCTTTCTCCCCCAATCGCTCAGTTTAGACAGGTGACCAGCTCTAGGAAGAGTTCTGCTGCATACGAACGTCTTCCATTTGTGGTCGACGGAGGCCACTGTGCTCATTGGGACCTTAAAAGCAGTAGAAATGTTTCTGTACCCTTGCCCAGATCTAATCCCGTCTCAGAGGTCTACAGACAATTCCTCAGACTTCATGCTTTGTTTGTACTCTAACACATACTGTCAACTGTGGGACCTTACATGTAGGCAGGTGTGTGCCTTTCCAAATCATGTCCAATCATATAAATTTATCCCAGGTGGACTCCAATTAAGCTGTAGAAACATCTCATGGATGATCAATGGAAACAGGACGCACCTGAGCTCAATTTTGAGCTTCATAGCAAAGGCTGTGAATACTTAAGTACATGTGATTTCTTAGTTTTTTATTTTTCATAGATTTGCAAAAATTGAAGAAAAAAACTTTCACATTGTCATTATGGGGTATTGTGTGTTGAATTCTTAACAAAAAAATTAATTTAATCCATTCTGGAATAAGGCTGTAACATAACAAAATGTGGGAAAAGTGAAGTGCTGTGAATGCTTTCACGACACAATGTATTTATGGCTAAACAGGCACTCTTGGAAATGAGACATCAGCAGCTGTTCAATGAATCACACAGCAACAAACACGCACCTTGAAGGTGGGCAACATGAGGGACATGTGACCACCTCTGGAGATAAGACCAAAGGAGATTGGGCAGTGTGGTCTGAGCATTCCCAGTCGGTCCAGGCAGATGGAGTCCAGCTGCTGGTTCAGGCCCCACGCATGCAGGCAGGACATGAAAAGTTTGGCAGTGTCCATTGTCAGGTTGTACTCCAGCAGACTCAAAGACTTTGACTTCTCCTCACACCTCCTTATCTCCTCTTCTTCCTCCTCGTCTTCATCTAGAAGGTGCTCCTTAATGGTCTCCTTCATTGTTTCCTTCACCTAAGACCATTTCAAACATGAAAAAAGGCTTCACTCATTTCAATTCTGTTTAAATTAATTCTATAATATAAAGTATTTACCATTAGAGGCCCTCACGTGCCCATGGTGTTAGGCCAAACATCAAACAGGCCCATAAAAAGCTTCAAACAAAGTCAAAACACAAATGAAACCCTAACCCTAAAAATGGTCTGAGGATGATTAGATCCCACTCAAAAGAACCAGAGAACTACTGAACCAAAGGACTGCAGAGTCTGTCACCAAACTGACCCAGCTACTTTTTTAAACTCTACTCCAACTCAACCTGAGGATTTTCAGATCCAAACCACAAGAACTCTACAGAATATTGCACCAGACCCAAAATGGAACATTGTTCCCAAATCAAAATGGAGCAATGGATTACTGGGCTAAGCCTTAAAAGGGTTAAAAATCAGATCCCACCCAACACATGCAAAATAGGACCAAGGAATAATTAGAACTGATCCAAATGTGACAATCTGTCCCAGAGAAGCGCAGTGTGAGATACTGAAATTCAAAAAACTGGACCAAAGCGCTGTTTTACCATTTTGTAATTGCGCTCACCTGTTTGAAGATCTTGTTGGCGAGAAACGACGAGCTTTTATCGGCCCCCGCCTGGCTCTTCTGCAGCGTCTCAGGAGACACCAACATAGGGTTGGGCCGCTGAGCTTCCTCAGTCAGCAGCTGGATGATCACCGCCTCCACATCGAAGAACAGTACGTGCATGTCAGGGTCAGTCAGGTTGGTCTTTATTGCCTGGACCACGAGGGCATTATGGGAGTACTTTGGTAGGTTTCCCTGAAGACAGGAGAACAAATTTTACTATCGCAGCCCCCCAAAAATAGGATTTGCCTCCATGTCATCAGTAATGCTACTGATTCTAATGAATGAATATTGTTTCTGTTACAGCACTGAGCTAGTCTTTAATATTTTTCAACCCACCGCCAGACCTAGTCCTCCCATAACCTAAGATCTCTACCTATGTACGTCGACTGACGTGGAAGTAAACTATTCTCTGCCTACGAGATGTGGGCCTCACCTAACTGTTGGTGGGGGAGGTGTGGACATGTGGCTGACCCACGGCTTGCTCCGTTTGGCATGTTCCGCAAACAGCTCAATCCCTAAGCCCAGACACACACAGTGGCTTCTGTCCAGAAGGCAGCTCACGCTTCAGTCAGTTCAGGTTTTTTGTTAAAAGGTGGAAACACCCATACAGTCCACCATGGAGTGTACACAAAGACCGTCTCTTTCTGTAAAATGCATAGTAACAGCAGCATTCTTGGTGTTCCTCGCAGTCTCGTCACAGCGACGCCACGGAAACCACACTCTCTCACTCTTCACACACGCATGATTGGGTATAAGTTAGTGAATCAGCCTGCCACACTCCCTATCAGGTGTCAATCAGTGTTAGATCCTGCTTTAACCCTGCCTACTCCTACACAGAAAACACATACATGCATCAAATTTACATATATGCAACAAATTTAACTTGTGCATCTTCTTACAAACTGTAGTTTGTATTTTCCCGCAGAGTACCCAAGACTAAGTCTGGTGAGACTTCGAAATCCATTTGCTTTATAGGAGCCGCTACTCAATCTGACTGGAAGATTTGTAGACATGGACAAAAATGGAGAACAAAGTTCCTCTGTGGGGCGGCATGGTGGATTAGTGGTTAGCACTGTTGCCTCACAGCGAGAAGGTTGTGGGTTCAATTCCCGTGGCCTTTCTGTGTGGAGTTTGCATGTTCTCCCTGTGTTTGCGTGGGTTTCCTCCGGGTGCTCCAATTTCCTTCCACTTCCAAAGACATGTGGGTTAGGTGGAATGGAATCTTTAAATTGTCCTTAGGTGTGTGTGTGGGTGTATCTGTGTTTGTCTGTCTGTTTGTGGCCCTGCGACAGACTGGCGTCCTGTCCTGGGTGTACCCCGCCTCGCGCCCTATGACTGCTGGGATAGGCTCCAGCCCCCCGCGACCCTTAATTGGACTAAGCGGTAGAAGATGAGTGAGTAAGTGAGTTCCTCTGTGACCAGATCCTGAAATCTGCTAGGGAATGCACTAGATCTGCAATGTCCGCAGAATCAATGGATACTCTGATCGCACCATTTTACAAGCTGAGTGAGGAATCAGAGTGTCAGGGTTTGTAATTGTCCTAGATCCAGACTAATTTCAGTGACTTCCTGGACTCATGCATTGTAAGTGTATCTGTATGTGGTAAAAGTGTTGAACTTGTAGAGACATTCACTGATCTCACCAGTGACATTCATGTCTCTGGATCCTCAACCTTTGAGATCCAGGTGAAAGATCAGAGGCATTTCTGTGATGCTGAAATCTTTGCAGGAGAACAAAGATCCAAGTCTATATGGTCCTGGTGCTTCCTGACTTACTGTGTGGTTGTGAGACTTGGAGGATAACCAGTGACCTAAGATGATGACTGGATGTCTTTGGTACTAGGTGTCTGTGGAGGATCCTTGGGTCCCGTTGGAATGAGTGTGTCAAATGAACCGTTGAGACTCAGATGAGCAGGATCACTGACACTGTGAGGGAACATCATCTACAACATTTACAATTTATTCTTGGTAAACTGCATCAACGATGAAAAATATTTTGATGATTGTCTAATCATTCCAGCTGTAGAAACAATTTTCAACAAACCAGGAAAAGGACAGGTTTGGAATAAATATAAAATCTGAACGCAGATTCACATGTTGCTGCAGTGCAATGAAATTTTACATCAATCCATCCATTTTCTATACCCACATACTCAAATTAAGGGCACGGTGGGGTGGAGCCTATCAGTTATAGGGCAGGAGGTGTGGTACCCCCTGGACAGGACGCCAGTCTATCGCAGGGCTAAATATAGACAAACAAACTGATTCACACTTACATGTACAGCTATGGTCAATTTAACGTTCCCAATTCACCTAACCTGCATGTCTTTGGAAGTGGGAGGAAGCCGGAGCACCCAGAGGAAATCAACGCAAGCAGGGAAAACATGCAAACTCCACACAGAAAGGCACAGCTGGGAAACAATCCACAATCTTCTTGCTTCTCAGGCAGCTGTGCTAACCTACTAATCCACCTTGCCACCAGAAATTTTACATGATTTTTTAATCTTTAAATTCAAGGCATTTATTCCTCATGTGCATAAAGTGCCTTTTAGGGGGTTTTGTTGTCAACAACAACAACAAAAAAAAACTCACAAGCCTCAAACATTTTCCAAGTAAATAAACACTACCATCTACAGGCAAACTGTGACATTACACACTGCACTGTTCATAAAACATGATTGGGTGCGCAATCAAGGATATAGACATAGATCAATCCACAAAGTGATTAACAGAAAACTACAGGGTGGGACAATAAAATGTTACCACTTTTTTTTTTAATTCATACAATTAGAGCGTGTACTACAACAACCCACAGACCATTGAGGCCCTGAAGACCAACATCTGTCAGGAAATTCAGAGAATCCCTCTTGAGATGTGTGGCAATGTCATCACAAACTTCAATGGACTTAGAAAAAGGTTATGATAGGGTGCCAAGAGAAGAGTTGTGGTATTGTATGAGGAAGTCTGGAGTGGCAGAGAAGTATGTTAGGGTAGTACAGGACATGTACAAGAATAGTGTGACAGCGGTGAGATGCGCAGTCAGAATGACAGACTCATTCAAGGTGGAGGTGGGATTACACCAAGGATCAGCTCTGAGTCCTTTCTTATTTGCAATGGTGATGGACAAGTTGACGGATGAGATCAGACAGGAGTCCCCATGGACTATGGTGTTTGCAGATGACATTGTGATCTGTAGTGAGAGTAGAGAGCAAGTTGAGTCTAGTCTGGAGAGGTGGAGATATGCTTTGGAGAGAAGGGGAATGAAAGTCAGTAGAAGCAAGACTGAGTACATGTCTGTGAATGGGAGGGAGCCCAGTGGAATAGTGCAGTTACAAGGAGTAGAAGTGGTGAAAGTAGATGAGTTTAAATATTTGGGGTCAACTGTTCAAAGTAATGGAGAGTGTGGTAAAGAGGTGAAGAAGAGAGTGCAAGCAGGGTGGAGTGGGTGGAGAAAGGTGGCAGGAGTGATTTGTGACCAAAGAATATCAGCAAGAGTGAAGGGGAAAGTTTACAAGACAGTAGTGAGACCAGCTATGTTTTATGGTTTAGAGACGGTGGCACTAACAAAAAGGCAGGAGGCAGAGCTGGAGGTGTTGAAATTCATTAGGAATGAACATATCAGAGGGACAGCTCAGGTGGGACGGTTTGGAGACAAAGTCAGAGAGGTGAGATTGAGATGGTTTGGACATGTGCAGAGGAGGGACCCAGGGTATATAGGGAGAAGGATGCTGAGGATGGATTCACCAGGCAGGAGGAGAAGAGGGAGGCCAAAGAGGAGGTTCATGGATATGCTGAGGGAGGACATGCAGGTGGTTGGTGTGACAGAGGAAGATACAGAGGACAGGGTGAGATGGAAACAATTGATCTGCTGTGGCGACCCCTAATGGGAACAGCCGAAAGACAAAGAAGTAGTTGTTCACAAAGTGGTGATCCTCACCCCATCTTTGCTTGTGAACGGCTGAGACTTTTGCGGATACTCCTTTTATACCCAATCATGAATAGGGATGGGTATCAATATCAACATCATTATAGATTCTGCTTATCAATCCAATTCCTTATCGATACCTCTTGTGAATTTTTTGTGTACTAAAAGTAGGCTTTACAGGTTTTCTATGTCAGCGGGTCAAAGAGCTTTTTCTTATCGTGCACCCGCTCTGTGGAATGGTCTTCCTGCGACCGTGAGGCAGTTGGAGTCCGACAAGACTTAAAGCCTATTTTATTATCTTTCTTATGAATACTTTATATTTTTATCTGTTTTACTCTTTTACTTCTGTTTTTAATTATGTATTTGAATTTTTTCATTTTATTTATTTATTTAAATTTTTTATGTTGAACTGTTCTGTGTGAGGAAAAGATGCCCGAGCCACCTCAACTGACTCCTTTCAACAGCTTGGGAACGCCTTGGGGTTCCCCCGGAGGAGCTGGGGGGAGGTATGTGTGGATCGGGAGGTCTGGGCGGCTTTGCCTGAGCTGCTGCCCCCGCGACCCGACTCCAGATGAAGCAGAAGAAAATGGATGGATGGACGGATGTTCTGTGTGAGGCGCCTTGAGACGGCTTTTGTTGTGATTTGGTGCTTTATAAGCTGATTAAATTGAAACTGAACAACATTTTATTGAGTCTTAAAGTAAATTAAGATTAAAATTGGTTACTGGATCCTTAAACTCTGGACATAATAAACTCTACATGGTGGATCCGTGATCTCTGGATATAAATAGAAATAAAAAAAAATCTGTAGTTTTTGTCAAATCATTTCCTTTCAGACATTATTGGCATGAATGTCTTTCCATACATCTGAGCTGAGCTCTTGCAGCTGGCTGTGCTGCGCATCAGGATGTAATTCATAAAGAAAGAAGGACGTCTCATTTTGAGAGGAAAAAACATTTTAGTCGATTGTCATTTATTGTCTGTATTACAATGTTTGGAAAGAGGTGTCATTTTATTTAAAGCGGCAATTCGTTTGAAGTTATTCATTCCGACCGGACTCTGTCTCGGCAGAGAGCCGCGCAGCCAACGGAACGGAGGACAATTCTCATTTCTTGACTGCAACAAGACAAGAGTCCCAGTTAGTGACTTTAATACACACAAATTTGACTCTCAATATTTTAATGGCTTTGAGAGGGGTTAAGAAGCGGACTTGCCGTTTCTGAAGAGCAACGAATCAAAGAACCAATGAGCTAGCGGATCGAAGCATTGTTTCATTGGTTCACGCTTCAAAGTGGAGTCGCGCTGCAGAAACGGCTGATTACAGAGCAACTACAGGGTCTGTAATCAACGTAGAAAAATGAACATTTTCCCAACAAATGCACTCAAAAACAACGGCCGCTCTGAAGGACTGATAAGGAAATCGTTAAGCACAAAGGCTAATGATCGTTGGATTGAATCATTTCTTAACGATAAACAAAAATAACCGGTTCTCGATACACTCACAATTAGTGTCCTCAGTTCCCAAATGCTTATTGAGTGTTGTTAGAAGGAAAGGTGATGTAACACAGTGGTAAACATACCACTGTCCCAGATTTTTTGAAATGTGTTGCAGTCATCCATTTCAAAATGCCAAATATTTATACAAAACAATAAAGTTTATCAGTTTGAACATTAGATATCTTGTCTTTGTGGTGCATTCAATTTTGAAGAGGATTTGTAAATCATTGTATTCTGCTTTTATTTACATTTTACACAATGTCCCAACTTCACTAGAATTGGGGTTGTATAAGAAAAATCATAGTGAAAGTAAAAATAAAAGAATTTCCAGTTCTCTGTTCTCTATTGAATCAGTAAAATACTTTGGATCTTACAGGGTCATATAAAGATCTATGAATAACTTAAAAACTTTAGAATGTTTCCCTTTATCTCCTCCTCCACTTTTGACATGATGAGATAGGTCCTTTCAGCTCTTAATAATCATATCCAAGTTCTCACATTAGGACATCATAAAGACCTCATGGGGTGGGAGTGCTCCTCTGATGGTTGGTGGAGGAACATTTACTCTGCTGAGGTATGCACTCAGAGTGCACGCCTCGTTCTGACTTATGTTCACGCTGACACTACAGAGGTAAACAGTTTGCACATGGGGATCTCTGCTTTTGTCTTTAGTTGCTGACAGATCAGCCGATAGAAGAACAATCCAGACAGCACACAGTACTAAGACATGCTGCTCGGCAGCTGTACCTTGTCGGCGTTGTCTGCAGCCAGCAGGTTGGTGGCCAGTGTCTGCAGTTTATGCTGAGCCATGTTTTTCAGCGCCGCCAGGCTGCGGCGAGTCATCGCCTGCTTCAGGTTCACTGCTGACTGGCTCAGAGCATACACGGGGGCTGGCGCCAACTCATCACAAGCGTTCAAGATCTCAACAGCAGTTATACCCATCACACAGCGGTCCAAGGCTCCTGCACAGATTTTCATGTTTACATATTAATATCAGAGGTCAAAAACAGAAAACGTATTCCAAATCCTTAACAACATTCCGGATTCCAGAGTTACTGATTTAACACCAAACTAAAATTTGTTCATATGATGCAGCTTTAAATAACTGTACTATGAATCCTGTGACTGGATATGGATCAAAATTTGAGTGTATTGTTTTCCATCACAAACTATCAATCTCTGTCCTTACTGTTTTTATAATGCAGCAGATAACAGAATACTTACAGAGGAATTCTTCAAATGGTGATGCAACTACCAAATTCGGAACAAATACTCCTTAGATATTACTCTTTTGAAAAAAACAGTCTGGCCACTTGAATTTTCAATAGGTGGCCAGATAGGAGTCAATTGAAGAATTACACAGGGGTCAAAATTTAAAAATGCTCCAATCATATTGAAAACTGTACCACATTATTTGTCCGAACATAAAAAGTCCAAAAAGGTATAGTTTGGACTATCTGTGACTTAATGTTATGGAGTTATGTGGTTAAAACAGCAAGAATGGTGACAAAGGTCAATTTCAGTTTGTACAGGGGTCAAAATGAAAGTTTCTTCAATTTTGTTAAAAAGTGATGGAAATTATTGGTTGAATTAATCAGGTTTTCAAAAGGAATGGTTTGCACCATGCGCCATTCCTAGTTATCACGTTACGGGGTAACACGTCACATGTCATAGAATCCAATGGAAGTCAACATTGTTTGACATTTACTTTGGAGACCGAACACAACACAGTCAAAACAATTCCATTTATTAATCCTATTAGTTCAATGTGTTTTTTTCCCAGACCTGCCTAGGGTTCTGTACTGAGGCCACACCTCCATCATTTTCACCTGTATCCATCTGCCAGACGTAGATCGAGCCATCAGAACATCCCACCACCAGGTAGTCGTCAGCTGGACGCCATTTGATGACCTGGATGGGAAAAAGGTGTCGCGATGCCAACATGATACACTTCCTCTCCCTCAGACTGAGCAGGCCAACGGAGTGATCGCTTGCCACGGAGCAGACACAGTGCTGCACACGAGTCTGCACACAACCACCAGAAGGAGGAAATCACAACTCAGCAAGTCAGAAAGCATTCACGATGACATGCCGTATCAACCACAGCATTCTGGTTTGAGAAGAGAAAGCAACTGAAGAAGAGACAAATGGCAGAGCTACTGAAACATCAACCTGTTAAATGACATCAAGAGAAAGTCTGTTGAATGTCACAGCATCAGTGGGCGGGACTATGTTCTGCTTGTTCCTGCATTTTTCTCCAATGAGAGAACATGAGAACACACCCATTTAAGCCTTTATCAGCGGTTTACTGAAAACCATAAGATCATCTGTTGATCTCAAACCCAAATGTTATCAGTGCACAGCAAAAACGAATGAACTGGTCTGAATGTTCCAACACCCTTTACTACCTTTTAGTTTGCACTGAGTAGTTTGGTTCCTCAAACCCAGAGGTTGTTGTTTGTTCAGCCAAACTTAAAATAATTTTTCACCATCCGCCCCTGAATTCAGATAATGCACAACACTGTGCAAAAATGTGAGGCACATTTTGTTAAAAAGCAGTGAAGTGAAAAGGAGGAGGTCAAAAATAAAAACTGATGCAGTATTAAAATGAGTATTTACGCTGCAGTTTTCTGGCGGGATGATGAGCTGAGTGATCTCTCCTCCGTGGACACAGAAGATGTGCTTCATTTCTCCAGTGAAAATGTCCCATACGATGACTGAGAAGTCCACGCCTCCAGACACCAGGGAGCGCTGGTCATACCGAGCAGAGATCTGGTACGGGTACAGAACGCAGGTCACCTTGTTACGGTGACCTCTCAGGGTACGATGAGGAGGCCAACCTGCACAACGAGATGGACAGACAATTAGGACGAGCGCAAAATGACTTCTGTTTCCATCCACATTCATTCATTTGGAAGAACAATTTCTCAAAATGTAACCCTCCGACAGTTGTCTAAGATAAAGACAAGGTTTCAAAAACAGAGTTTGCAGTACGTACAAGTGAGAATAGGGACTGACAGACTGGAACAAACCTACTGCAGATTTTAATGGTGATAAAGTCGACCTCACCTCTCCTCAGCATGTGCTCTCCTTGGAGCAGCTGTACGATGGCAGTCTGAGTGGCAGGAACCAGGATGATGCTGCCGTCTTCCCTGCCACAAACCAGCCGACCCTGAGAGGGGATGTAGATGCTGGCTGTCACCTATCGGAACCATAAAGACCATCAGGATCTGTGCTGACTAGGAAAGTGAATAACTATTACCAACCTTCTGATACATCAACGACCACAGGCACAAGATGTAAGATGGAGGACGAGTCACTGTGATCTTCCACCAGTGCCAAATACAGACAGAGTCTGGTGACACTCACAGGTTAAGCGCACTCACGTTACAAGCTTGTGTTTTTCACTCTGAATGTGTTTGAACTGGAAGGCTTAAGGTGTGTTTACACATAGGCAAGACTCGCTATGAATGTTATATTTGCATCATTCTTGGCACATTCCTGACATTCTTAATGTGACTTAAAGCATCTGAATAGGTTTCTTAATAGTGTGTGTTGGTGCGTGATATTTGTGATTTTCGTGGAGCATGTTTTTGGCTGTCAAAAAATCTTCCACGAATGTCACGCACCACCCTCATTTCATCGCGTGTCGTGGAGGTCGCAACTGAGCGTGTTGAGCCGTCTTGATTAGTGATGATCCTTAATACAGCATGACAGCGTTCTTTTCTGACATGCGCACAATTAAACCCTGCTGCACCGCATTCAGTTTCATTGCTGCAGTATGGTGAAGGAGACAGTGACGCCAAGTCAGCTAAAAGTCTTGTTCCAGTGCTCCTCAGCGTGCTCCTGCAAGTGTTCCACCTGCTACATGTGCCTGATGTTTGGGAAAACAAGTGAGACAAGAGCCGTGTGAAGCCACACATCTGGCTCTGTCCGTGTCCTCCTCCTCTCTGCGCCACTCCACGGCACAGAGCCCAACTAAGCATGCAGTCACAAAGTTCTTCTGCTGTGGAGCAAACTGGAGTGATCTGAATTGTTCAGCAGCTGATGGTTGGATGAATATGGGTGTGTGTGTGTGTGTGTGTGTGTGGAGACAATTCGCCTCATTCACAATGTGACAGAACTTAATGCTGTGCTGTTACGCACGATAGTGGGTAACAGCCCGCAACAACGTGGAACACTATTCTTGACCATGCATAATGGTTCCTGATAATTCTCCAGCAACACGTGCCATTAATCGTAACGCGTGGTAACAGGTTGCAGCAGTTCCTGAGGACACCTGATGCCTCTGCCCCGAATCATCACATTCGTGATCGGTGGCCAAGAATGTATAATTCGTGGCATTTGTGATGTGCCGTCGTTACGTGTAAATGCAGCATAAATCATTTGAGTTCAGACCTTGATGGGTTTCTCTCTGCCGGGCAGGATGCTGAGCTGGTCAATGATTCCGGCAGATACAGGGGTCAGCTTATCGAAGGCCTCCTGCAGACTGATGGTGGAAGAAACCTGCAGCTCTGCAACTGAAATCACAGTTTACACGGTTCGGTTAGTGCAACATAAAAAAATGTGTCAGTTTTATCCTGTATCACTGCCTTCAGACAAAATCTACAATTTCACAAGAGAATAATGAATGAATATTCAGTCATATTCTATAATAGAGAATAACCTTTTAAAAAAAGGCTAATGGGAGCACACAAACAAAAATAAATATTCAGGGATGAAAAACTGCATGGTCATTTTTTAAAAGGGTGTGGTCATTTTCGGGCTGTTCATCCCAGACAGAGATTTTGGGACACATCCCAAGTTTTTCATTGGGGTCATATTAGTCTGCAAGAGTTGAGTTATCCTCTCCTAAATGATGTGCATACATGTCTCAGCTAGGTCCTCTACTAACAGGAGTTATGAAGTCAAAAGAATAAAAATGAAGACAAAGGTCGATTTCAGTTTGTACAGGGTTCAAAAGTTAAAGCTTTGGAGCAGCTTTAACATCTGTAAAAAGTGACACAAATTATTGGTTGAGCTAATAGGATTAATAAATGGAATAATTTTGTCCATGTTGAATGTTTACACCCCAAAGTAAAAGGTCAAACAATGTTGATGTCAACTGGATCCTATGAAATGTTACGCTGTAACCTGAAAACTAAGCACAACACATGGTGCAAACTATTCCTTCTCAAATCCCTGTTTTGCCCCATAACATTCAGTCACAGACAATCCAAACTATACCTTTTTGGAATCACATGACCAGACAAATAATGTCGTACAGTGGTCCCTCGCTATAACGCGGTTCACCTTTCACGGCCTCGCAGTTTCGCGGATTTTAATTTTAATCCAATTTTAATCCAATTTTGCATGCTTTTTTTTTTTTTAACAGCGCATTGTGTTCTGTGTCCTCATCAAGCAGGCTGGTCGCAGCACCGCGAATGGAGAGCACGCGCATTGTGTTCTGCATGTCTGTTTATAAGAATCTTCTCACCCAGAAGAAAAAAGAGCACCAACAACTACCCATAATTGTGTTCTTCACTTGGAAAAAGATACCTGCACCGAGGTGTCACTCAGTGGAAAAAGATGCGACAGCGGAGCGGCACCAGGACGAAGAGGCGCGGTCAGAGGAACTGTGAAATACTGGTCAGTCACTATTACTAATTTCTTATATGTCCAACCTCGTAGGTTGATCGTTAAAATTAAATTTGTTAGTTCTAAAAGCCATCATAATTATTTATAGGAAAATGTTCTATTTTTATTTCTCAAACAAATGTTTGGGCCTGAAAACAGGTTTTGATCTTTGGTTTCATTCTATAATACTGGTCTTTTTTTTCTACTATGGT
This sequence comes from Thalassophryne amazonica, assembly GCF_902500255.1. Classification (NCBI taxonomy): domain Eukaryota; kingdom Metazoa; phylum Chordata; class Actinopteri; order Batrachoidiformes; family Batrachoididae; genus Thalassophryne; species Thalassophryne amazonica. Next base: position 40,981,388 of record NC_047119.1, on the reverse strand, counting down.
TTGAACTTTGAGAGTGTTTACACACGAGAGAAAAGTGAGAAAATGTTAATGCCTGTTTGAGAAAAGTGTATAGTGAGGGGTTTTTACAGCCTTAAAACGTCTATAATAATTGTAAAAAATAACGCTGACTACTTCGCGGATTTTGCTATTGCGGGTTATTTTTAGAACGTAACTCCCGCAATAAACGAGGGACCACTGTATACATTTCAAAATGATTGCAGCATTTTAAAAAAACTTCATTGACTGCTACCTGGCCACCACACTGGAGTTTCAATTGGCTAGCACTTTTTTCTTAAACACTGATTTACGAAGAATATTCATGCCAAATCTGATGCTTGTACCACCAAGTGAATGATTCTGGCCAAAAAAGTCATACTTATCTGTCCCACTAGTAAGGACAAATAAGATTTAGTTAGCAGTCCCCTTTTTGTATGTTATCTCAGTCTTGATCCATGATTTAATTTTTTTTATGATTTTGTGAAGGAGTGTCCCTGCCTTTGGTGGAGGGCTGTGATTGCAGCGGCACCATGTCTGGGATGCTCCACAGTGAGAGCCGACCTGCAGAGTCTCCCTGGATCAACAGTTTGTGGAAAGGCTCACGCCGCCCAAAGAAAAAACGAGTCACAGGAGGACAGATCAGGAGCTGCAAGATGGCAGGTGAAAAGAGATGCATCAAAATCTGACTGCGGCGATCAGGTCCAGGAGCCTCATTTTTCAAAGTGTGCATAAAAAATGTTCGACATGTTTCCACACAAACAATTTAGTATGCATCTAAATACAAAAAGAAAACATTGTATTTATCAAACAGATGCACATCAGAATCAGCTGTTGATAAATTCCACATTCTAAACCATGTGCACGTTCATATCATCTGCATTCAGAAACACCATCAATTAACCATATATGGTAACAAAAAAAAACAAAAAAAAACAAACAAGTTATTTACATTCAACATACAGTGCCCCAGACATGTGGCAGGAGACATCAAAGCAAAACACTTTTCACTTATGGTTTTGATTTATAAACAAAACTAATTCCGGACAGGTCATCTTTACAAAGTGAAAATATCACACGTATGTTTTAGTTTTAAAGTAATGCACTAATTCTGAAGGGTGAGCATTAACACAGAGATGCCAAAATGCATTATGGCAGTGTTCTGTGCATTTTGACATTCTACTGGAGTGTGAATAGCAACCAACAATCACACAGTAGCTTATTTAAGAATCACACAATTAAACAGAATTTTCAGTTTTGCAAATGCCTTTTTTAACAAATGAACAAAATTACATATTTACAAATACCAATACACATTACATTACCTTGTGTGTTGGTTTTCACAATTACATCAACAAACTAACCAACCAACCAACCAACCAACCAACCAGTGATCAGAGGAGGCTCATTTTCCCATAATGCCTTTTGGCATCTGTGTGTTAATGCTCAAACCTTCAGAATTAGCGGATTAATTCAATTTCAATTCAATTTTTATTTATACAGCGCCAAATCACAACAAACAGTTGCCCCAAGGCGCTTTATATTGCAAGGCAAGGCCATACAATAATTACGTAAAAACCCCAAAGGTCAAAACGACCCCCTGTGAGCAAGCACTTGGCGACAGTGGGAAGGAAAAACTCCCTTTTAACAGGAAGAAACCTCCAGCAGAACCAGGCTCAGGGAGGGGCAGTCTTCTGCTGGGACTGGTTGGGGCTGAGGGAGAGAACCAGGAAAAAGACATGCTGTGGAGGGGAGCAGAGATCAATCACTAATGATTAAATGCAGAGTGGTGCATACAGAGCAAAAAGAGAAAGAAACACTCAGTGCATCATGGGAACCCCCCCAGCAGTCTAAGTCTATAGCAGCATAACTAAGGGATGGTTCAGGGTCACCTGATCCAGCCCTAACTATAAGCTTTAGCAAAAAGGAAAGTTTTAAGCCTAATCTTAAAAGTAGAGAGGGTGTCTGTCTCCCTGATCCGAATTGGGAGCTGGTTCCACAGGAGAGGAGCCTGAAAGCTGAAGGCTCTGCCTCCCATTCTACTCTTACAAACCCTAGGAACTACAAGTAAGCCTGCAGTCTGAGAGCGAAGCGCTCTATTGGGGTGATATGGTACTATGAGGTCCCTAAGATAAGAAGGGACCTGATTATTCAAAACCTTATAAGTAAGAAGAAGAATTTTAAATTCTATTCTAGAATTAACAGGAAGCCAATGAAGAGAGGCCAATATGGGTGAGATATGCTCTCTCCTTCTAGTCACCGTCAGTACTCTAGCTGCAGCATTTTGAATTAACTGAAGGCTTTTCAGGGAACTTTTAGGACAACCTGATAATAATGAATTACAATAGTCCAGCCTAGAGGAAATAAATGCATGAATTAGTTTTTCAGCATCACTCTGAGACAAGACCTTTCTAATTTTAGAGATATTGCGTAAATGCAAAAAAGCAGTCTTACATATTTGTTTAATATGCGCTTTGAATGACATATCCTGATCAAAAATGACTCCAAGATTTCTCACAGTATTACTAGAGGTCAGGGTAATGCCATCCAGAGTAAGGATCTGGTTAGACACCATGTTTCTAAGATTTGTGGGGCCAAGTACAATAACTTCAGTTTTATCTGAGTTTAAAAGCAGGAAATTAGAGGTCATCCATGTCCTTATGTCTGTAAGACAATCCTGCAGTTTAGCTAATTGGTGTGTGTCCTCTGGCTTCATGGATAGATAAAGCTGGGTATCATCTGCGTAACAATGAAAATTTAAGCAATGCCGTCTAATAATACTGCCTAAGGGAAGCATGTATAAAGTGAATAAAATTGGTCCTAGCACAGAACCTTCTGGAACTCCATAATTAACCTTAGTCTGTGAAGAAGATTCCCCATTTACATGAACAAATTGTAATCTATTAGATAAATATGATTCAAACCACCGCAGCGCAGTGCCTTTAATACCTATGGCATGCTCTAATCTCTGTAATAAAATTATATGGTCAACAGTATCAAAAGCAGCACTGAGGTCTAACAGAACAAGCACAGAGATGAGTCCACTGTCTGAGGCCATAAGAAGATCATTTGTAACCTTCACTAATGCTGTTTCTGTACTATGATGAATTCTAAAACCTGACTGAAACTCTTCAAATAGACCATTCCTCTGCAGATGATCAGTTAGCTGTTTTACAACTACCCTTTCAAGAATTTTTGAGAGAAAAGGAAGGTTGGAGATTGGCCTATAATTAGCTAAGATAGCTGGGTCAAGTGATGGCTTTTTAAGTAATGGTTTAATTACTGCCACCTTAAAAGCCTGTGGTACATAGCCAACTAATAAAGATAGATTGATCATATTTAAGATCGAAGCATTAAATAATGGTAGGGCTTCCTTGAGCAGCCTGGTAGGAATGGGGTCTAATAGACATGTTGATGGTTTGGATGAAGTAACTAATGAAAATAACTCAGACAGAACAATCTGAGAGAAAGAGTCTAACCAAATACCGGCATCAGTGAAAGCAGCCAAAGATAACAATACGTCTTTGGGATGGTTATGAGTAATTTTTTCTCTAATAGTTAAAATTTTATTAGCAAAGAAAGTCATGAAGTCATTACTAGTTAAAGTTAAAGGAATACTCGGCTCAATAGAGCTCTGACTCTTTGTCAGCCTGGCTACAGTGCTGAAAAGAAACCTGGGGTTGTTCTTATTTTCTTCAATTAGTGATGAGTAGTAAGATGTCCTAGCTTTACGGAGGGCTTTTTTTATAGAGCAACAGACTCTTTTTCCAGGCTAAGTGAAGATCTTCTAAATTAGTGAGACGCCATTTCCTCTCCAACTTACGGGTTATCTGCTTTAAGCTGCGAGTTTGTGAGTTATACCACAGAGTCAGGCACTTCTGATTTAAAGCTCTCTTTTTCAGAGGAGGTACAGCATCCAAAGTTGTCTTCAATGAGGATGTAAAACTATTGACGAGATACTCTATCTCACTTACAGAGTTTAGGTAGCTACTCTGCACTGTGTTGGTATATGGCATTAGGGAACATAAAGAAGGAAACATATCCTTAAACCTAGTTACAGCGCTTTCTGAAAGACTTCTAGTGTAATGAAACTTATACCCCACTGCTGGGTAGTCCATCAGAGTAAATGTAAATGTTATTAAGAAATAATCAGACAGAAGGGAGTTTTCAGGGAATACTGTTAAGTCTTCAATTTCCATACCATAAGTCAGAACAAGATCTAAGATATGATTAAAGTGGTGGGTGGACTCATTTACATTTTGAGCAAAGCCAATTGAGTCTAATAATAGATTAAATGCAGTGTTGAGGCTGTCATTGTCAGCATCTGTGTGAATGTTAAAATCACCCACTATAATTATCTTATCTGAGCTAAGCACTAAGTTAGACAAAAGTTCTGAAAATTCACAGAGAAACTCACAGTAACGACCAGGAGGACGATAGATAACAACAAATAAAACTGGTTTTTGGGACTTCCAATTTGGATGGACAAGACTAAGAGTCAAGCTTTCAAATGAATTAAAGCTCTGTCTGGGTTTTTGATTAATTAATAAGCTGGAATGGAAGATTGCTGCTAATCCTCCACCTCGGCCTGTGCTACGAGCATTCTGGCAGTTAGTGTGACTCGGGGGTGTTGACTCATTTAAACTAACATATTCATCCTGCTGTAACCAGGTTTCTGTAAGGCAGAATAAATCAATATGTTGATCAATTATTATATCATTTACTAACAGGGACTTAGAAGAGAGAGACCTAATGTTTAATAGACCACATTTAACTGTTTTAGTCTGTGGTGCAGTTGAAGGTGCTATATTATTTTTTCTTTTTGAATTTTTATGCTTAAATAGATTTTTGCTGGTTATTGGTGGTCTGGGAGCAGGCACTGTCTCTACGGGGATGGGGTAATGAGGGGATGGCAGGGGGAGAGAAGCTGCAGAGAGGTGTGTAAGACTACAACTCTGCTGCCTGGTCCAAACCCTGGATAGTCACGGTTTGGAGGATTTAAGAAAATTGGCCAGATTTCTAGAAATGAGAGCTGCTCCATCCAAAGTGGGATGGATGCCGTCTCTCCTAACAAGACCAGGTTTTCCCCAGAAGCTTTGCCAATTATCTATGAAGCCCACCTCATTTTTTGGACACCACTCAGACAGCCAGCAATTCAAGGAGAACATGTGGCTAAACATGTCACTCCCGGTCCGATTGGGGAGGGGCCCAGAGAAAACTACAGAGTCCGACATTGTTTTTGCAAAGTTACACACCGATTCAATGTTAATTTTAGTGACCTCCGATTGGCGTAACCGGGTGTCATTACTGCCGACGTGAATTACAATCTTACCAAATTTCCGCTTAGCCTTAGCCAGCAGTTTCAAATTTCCTTCAATGTCGCCTGCTCTGGCCTCCGGAAGACAATTGACTATGGTTGCTGGTGTCGCTAACTTCACATTTCTCAAAACAGAGTCGCCAATAACCAGAGTTTGATCCTCGGTGGGTATGTCGCCGAGTGGGGAAAAACGGTTAGAAATGTGAACGGGTTGGCGGTGTACACGGGGCTTCTGTTTAGGGCTACGCTTCCTCCTCACAGTCACCCAGTCGGCCTGCTTTCCCGGCTGCTCGGGATCTGCCAGAGGGAAACTAACGGCGGCTAAGCTACCTTGGTCCGCACCGACTACAGGGGCCTGGCTAGCTGTAGAATTTTCCACGGTGCGGAGCCGAGTCTCCAATTTGCCCAGCCTGGCCTCCAAAGCTACGAATAAGCTACACTTATTACAAGTACCATTACTACTAAAGGAGGCCGAGGAATAACTAAACATTTCACACCCAGAGCAGAAAAGTGCGGGAGAGACAGGAGAAGCCGCCATGCTAAACCGGCTAAGAGCTAGTAGCTGCGCTAAGCTAGCGGATTCCTAAAAACACGCAAAGTGAATAACGTGTAATTATTTTAGAGGTGATTCAGTAGAGGGAGTGCTTTAGTTAATGGCAAGTGAAGATTACACTGTGAAACAAATCGTTATCTAGGTAACTAGATCAATCTAACTGCGCAGATTAAACAGCTAACAGATACAGAAAAACACCGCTGTGCTCCGGAACAGGAAGTGATACAATACCGCAGTGAGAGCCAACCACCAGTAGAGGCAAGCAAGATCAAGCGCAAGATTACTTTAAAACTAAAACATACATGCAATATTTTCACGTTGTATAAATGCCAGAGTTGACGTTAATATCAATGAACTGTCCGGAATTAGTTTAATTTATGAATAAATACCATAAGTAAAACTGTTTTGCTTTTGATGCTCCTGCCACACATCTGTGCTGTTCCATGTTGAAAATCAATGACTCTTTCTTATAGCAGTGGGCAGAATGCACAAAGACAGAAGCTCTGACTCATCATTTGTGTTGGGTTTATGACTGCCTCTGATTTTACTCAGAACCGTCAGCAGTGCTTAAACTCAAAACTGGCTTGTCAGTAGCTACCAGTGTACTAGAGTCAATACTAAAAGTTAGCAGCTAGGAGTTAGCTGTTTTCCGCCAAATGTTTTTAGCAGTTTAGCGTTATAAAAGTTAACTTTCAGTTAGCGGATTAGCGGTTATCGAAGCTAATGTTCTGGTTAGCTGTGCATATAAACCTGACGGCTGCAAAAACATTAAATTGTACACATGCACATGTAAGGTGCAGTAAGACAAAATGTCAAGTACACACGTCTTGAGAGAAAGAACAGATTCTGCAGTGACTAGGTATCACGTGGCAGAGTTTATGAATGGAAGGCTGGGAGGGGTTCTCCGTGATGCTGGCAGCCCTGCTCCTGCATCTAGTGGTGTATGTGTCGCTATTTGGAGGGTGAACATTTGTGGATTACACTGCATGCGCTTGCAGTTCCCCTGTTCTAGCAGTAGATGCTGTGAATACACAGGATCAGAGCTGTCCGTTTATTTAGACACCTTTATAACTCCAAGTTGATAAGTTCCCCACTTTGCATAGAAATGTGTATACACCTGCTTTAAGCACAAATCTGTGCATACAAACAATTGATAAATGAGGTCCATAGACTTCAGAAACTGTAAAACATGTCTGAGTCCAAAAGAAACAAGATGAATGGACCCCTGCACCTGCCCCATGGTGTGTCGATGACCAGACTGTAACAATCACAAAAAATATTGGGGGCTGCCGGTGCTACTCCTCAGCCTCCCTCCCAGTGAAATCCTAAGGTGGCAGAATTCCTGTCTTGACCCGATACACCTTCCTATACATTTGGTGACTCTAGGTTTCTCCATTCCATAACAATCATCCTAATAAGGTCATTGTTGACGCTGCCCAGCCACCAGGGTTACAACAAAAAACAGACCCACCAGAACTGCTGTTCTGGATGGAGCGTTGATACCTTTTAGTCTGTGAGATTGTAAATGTTTGTAGAAACAAGTGACAAAAATGGAAAAGAACAGACAATGATGACAAAGTCAGTGATTGAGGAGTTAAAAATCCTGTGTTCTCAAACTTTATGCTGAACTTTTTAAAAAGTCTGTCATTGTAAAGATGTAGTAAACCTTACTGGAAAAGAATAACTGTCTTTTGCAAATTAAAGATGTGTGAAGACAGAACAGACTAAAGAATGGACCTGTTTGTCAGAGCGCTCAGCAAAGCTGTAGACCAAAGGAGGGACGGCGCCTTCTTTGGTTTTCCCAACATCACTGCGGAAATGTTCACTGGCAGGTAGACAGCTGTTCATAAAATAAAAATAAAACTCATCAGCCTGACAAACCACACAGTGATCTGATTTTATTCCTCTGAGCCACAGTAGAGTTTGCATTTGTATTTAAGACACAAGGAATGCACCTGGACTCACATTAGACATCTCACGATATATCACGCATCGTGGCGCCTGAGTGTATCCAGTCATATCAAATTTGAAAAAGAGTATCATGATACCTTTAAAATAAATAAAAACTATGTGAAAGAAATAATGATTTTCACAAGAACTGCATAACTGATAAAAAAAACATCCAACATGACAAATTATTACTTCTTTAATGTACTCTTAAAATAACACAAATGTGTAGATAAAAACACACACATACACAGAGTAATTCACAAATCATCACCAATAAATATATAAAATCTAGATAATCACATGACAAAAACAAGATCACACCTCAAACTCAAAGCACTAATTTGGTCAGTTGAATTTCTGGCAACATACGCAACTGACAACACCTTTTGAAACACAAAACTGAAGCTGGTAGATTTAAAATGCAATCCACTTTGGAGGGTATGCACTGACATCATGAAACTACACCCTGAGAGGGTCTACCTCCATGTTGAGTTGGAAATTATGGAAAGAAATCAATTATTTACAGTAGCCGAATGTTCCAAAATTCCACAACCTAAGAGCACAATCCTTTTTTGTGGCGAAGTCAGCGAAGGATAGGTATATGATGAATATTGTGTAGCAGTCTAAACAATATTCATCATATTCATCATGGCCTTCAGGACCTGTATTTTTGCGGATGTTTTTGGAGCTGCCGTCATGCAAATATGTTCCTGATATTCAGTACCTGGACATCTACAGCTATTTTGTCAGGGATACAAATAATTTGTTGCAGCGTTCATGAACAAGATCATAAGATGTATCTCAGATCATCATAACGAAGGTGAGTTGCTTTGTGCACATTTTTTTTTTTTTTTATGGCGGCAAGGAAAATCACTCGCATCCACAGCGCACAGGTTAGTTTTTGTTGTTCCTGCTGGTTAGCGAGGCATGCAGGTAAAATGCATGTTAAATACTTTTCATACCAAAGTAACTTGCTTTAATGATTGGTATTGTTTTATCATAAATGCGGGAGTTTGTGCATTTACCAGTTCATAAAATGTTGGTTCAGCTTTAACTGCCGTTATTTAAACAGCCTCACAGAGCTCCAGCAGGCTTAAGACGGTCTAAAGCCATTTGATTCATAATGTTTTTTTTCTGTTCAAGTCTAAAACTGATTGATTCCTGTTCTCACATGTGGACTGTCCCGTCTGAGAACGCAGTTTATGGACGAGGAAACACAGCTGCTGACACTTTGTTTACCATCTAGCATGCCGGTATACTGTTGGCTTCTGGGTTTGGCTATGTCACATGCATACCCTCCATAAAACCTCAAAAATAGATTGGGACAGTTTGAAAAGGATGGAGATGCCGTTAAATCCAAAGGGGTTTTTCCTCCCCTCAGTGAGGTGTAAATATCGACTCCATATGAATGTGTCTGAACAGTAAATGCACGTTCTGAATGGTTCACCTGCCAGGAAGCTTGTAAATGTAACTGCAGCCGTCTTCGGTCCAGATGATGACTTTGTCGGCAGCGATGAACTCTCCTCCACTCCATGTCTGCTCGCTGTCACTCGACACAGAGCAGAGCAGCGAGTAATCATCAGCATCGAAAACCTGACACAAAAAAACGTACCGTGTCACAGACCTGCCAGCGTAAAGACGGACTGACAGCAAACACCTGTGTGGTAAAGTTATTTCTTTTAGCTTCTCCCTTTTTGCTCAAAGTCACCACAGTGGCTCTGGAGTTTTTAAATTATTCAATACTGGCTTTATAATGCTCAACTACACAAAACACTAAAAACACACAACTTTAAAAAGAAAAAATGTACATGTGATGCTCACCTCTCACCAACAAAGCTTCAAATATTGGCAAGTTGCTGTTAACAGCTACTGGCATTAAATAATCTCAAATGTACAATAAATGTACGGAATAGATCCAAATTTCAAAACAGCAGCTGCGACAAGTGCCCCCAAAACATTTTTAAATTGTACTGCTTTTTACACCTGATGGAGTTTAGTTCACTTCAGTTTATTTATATAGCACCAGATCATAACATAAGTCACCGCAAGGAGCTTCACGTGGGTAAGGTCTAACGTTACTAACCCCCCACCGCCCACCCCAACCCCACAAGCAGGTATACAAGCAACTGTGGTGAGGAAAAAACTCCCTGTCTGTTTGTTTTTCTGTTTTTTTTTTTTTTTTTGAGGAAGAAACCTCAAGCAGACCAAACTCAGAGGGGCAACCCACTGCTTAGGCCAAACTACCAAAAACACAAATGAAATAAAGAAAGTACAACAAAGACTTTTCAAACATGTTAAAGAAAAACAGAAAAATAAAAGTTTGGTTATGGTTCTGAGGGTACAATCCAACAGTCGCTATCCAAAAATCTTCCTCAGACAGGCCACACCCTCTGACAGGGGACCACAAAAAGTGTACAGATGTCCACCACAACCATCTCTGAAAGGGTCTGACAATCGCACCTCAACCAGAGAAACCGAGAGCAGGATCAATCAGCTGAAACTAACAACTCTCAAAACACTCTCAGCAGTAAAATATAATATACAGAATCCCAGACAGGATGCTAATGTGTTTGCTGGCAGCTAGCCCTTTACTTCACTAACAGTCCCAGAATTTAGATACAAGTCTGAGCCCTGCTCCATTATTAGCAACAAAATTAGGATGGAGGGGAAAACAATTATTCAACACAACACTAGTATCTTATTCATATGAAAGAGAGAAGAAACGAGTCTTCATTCTGGACTTGAATGACTCCAAAGTGTCAGACTGTTTTATCTCAGGAGACAGATTGTTCCACAGAACAAGAAAGCTCTGTCTGCTATCTTGTTTTTTATCCTTTGGAACAGTAGCCCTGCCTCCTGAGAACACAGAACACGGGCCATACATAAGGTTAAATAAGATCATCCAGACACGGAATAATTACGAGCTATTGTTAAGTAGAGCAGCGCATTTGCACCGTTCAAGTCATTCGTTGTACAGGCGGGCCACCCAAGAAAATGGTCCAGCAGTAATAAACTGAACAGTCAGATCCTTACCCTCCAGTACTTGGAGCAGACCACCAACAGGCTGCTCTGGGTGAAGGTACAAAATGAAATACTCTGACAGCTTTGACAGTAGATCGGTTTGGACTCTTCTTCAAAAACTGGATCCAGGTCCTGAACACAAAAACAGAATCTATCGTGACCCCACAAATCATAATTTATTGTTAAGAAAACACTAACACCCCAAACCTGATCATTCAAGATATTTTAGAGGAACTCTGAAACTTTCAAACTTTTTTTAATAAACAACACATCTGTGAATGCAGAAGACTCATTACAAAATATATTTTACAGATGAATGGATCATTTCCTTTGGAATTCTGGAGCCACACTGCTGAAATGTTCACATTCATTTCTAAATCATACATGCGCCAACATCATGATTATCATTATTAACAATTATAAAGAAATATTCTGATGTTTGTGGCAGGACGGTGGCTTAGTGGTTAGCACTGTTGCCTCACAGCAAGAAGGTCATGGGATTGCTTCCCCCCATTGTGGCCTTTCTGTGTGGAGTTTGCATGTTCTCTCCAGGTGCTCTGGCTTCCCCCCACATCCAAAGCCATGCAGGTTAAGTGAATTGTAAACTAAGTTGTCTGTAGGTGTGCATGTGGGTATGACTGTGTTTGTTTGTCTATATGCGACCCTGCAACAGACTGGCGTCCTGTCCAGGGTCTACACTGCCTCATGCCCTATGCCTACTGGGATAGGCTCCAGCCTCCCGTGACCTGATCTTGGACAAGCTGTTGAAGAGGAGCGTGTGTGTTTATTTTTAAATGTCAGTTTACCTGCATCTTGTTGACCTCAGCTGTTATGATCCAGACCTTCAAAATTCCCATCACTGATACAGCAACCACCGTGTCCTCTGTGGACAGAGACGGACACAGTCAGCGTTCCACAGCTTAACAGGACGACAAAAAGCCTCAAACACACATTACACCATCTACCTGAAGAACATGTGAGCCTCTGACCTGGCGGTGGCACCAGAGTAGTGCTGGGTTGAAAAGATCGATTCGCCAATTTAAATCGATTCTCATTTTAATTCCCACAGATCAATTGACACATCCCAAGATCGATTAAAAAAAAATATATATATATATATATATATATATATATATATATATATATACACACATACACACACACATATATGCACTTCTGGCCAGCGTTGGAACAGCGTCTCTGAAGAAATTACGCTGTAGTTGGGCCGTTGCACTGTTTCAGAGGGTGTGAAAATGATCTTTTCTCGACGCTGACTGCGGACCCACTGGTTCTGATTAAGAAGCAACATGTCCACGATTTATTCATCAACCTCCGTCATGTCAATCATGACGACTGGGACTCTTGTCTGTTGCGGGCAAGACAAGAGAACTGTCCGCTGTTTAATTCACACAGTAATGTTTGTTTTTTTTTTCCCCTCTTTCGTTCCTTATAATGTGCCTTTCCTGGTGTAGACAGACTTTTCAGTCAGTCTTTTCCACCAGCACTCGCTGCATGGCTGTGAGAGCAGACTGACTGAAAAGTCTGTCTGTGCGGATGTTCTCCCGCAGCGTGCCGCGCTGCAGACGCGAGTGTTTGTCATACCCATGACGCTTCACAGCAAAGGCTGCTGAATATCAACTCAATATTTGAAAATTCAGTTTGCTTCTGTCTCATTTGTACACATAAACAACAGCAACCAAGAAAAATTATCTTTTACACATTACTTTAAAATTAAAAACAAGATGAAATAATGACAATAAAATCAATCAACAAAAACAAGCTAAAACAAAATGTAAAGTGATCAAATGGAAAAACTGAACTGGTGTTATTATCCAGTTCTCTGGTCATTTGGTTTTCTCTAGTTTGAAAATATGCAGTGGGCGTGGTCAATCTCAGCGGTGCTTTGAGTGCATGTTAATGTGTTACAGTGCCATCAGGGCAGAACACACTAATGTGTTAAAAAGCAAACACATTATGAAAAGTCAACAAGCTGACATCTGATGAACATTTTGTCATTTGGATAAGACTCATAAGGATCATAATTAATTCAATTACATTTATTACATATCTTTGCATTTGCTGATGAAAAGTCAACATTTGGATTTCTGCTTTTACCTTGTGTCCGGTGAGACCGAATGATGCTCATGGAACTGATCCAATCAGGAGATATTTTGGACACCAACGAGTACAAGACTTCCAGGCTGGTGGCATCCATCACAAGGATTTCTGGGTAATGGCCATGACAAAGCAGGCGCCCCTCTCTCTGAGTGCCAATGGTGAATTGGTAGAACTGTACCAAAAAGGAAGAACATGAAGGGAAATCTTAAAAAAAAAAAATATCTAGTTTTAAAACAGAAGTTTCTTATATTTCTATTTAACTTATTGTATAACTGAGTTTTGGAACTTCTGGACCCACAAGGTAAAGAACAAACCAGCTGTAACCAGCTTTTCACTCCTTTCATTTATGGCTTTTTGCCCAGATTTGAACTCAACACACTATGATCATTAAACAAACAGCTGTTCCCAGATGAAGAAATCCACAAAAAAAACAAAACAAAACAACATAATAATAATTAGTGCCATGGGCACTATAACTCACCTGCATGACACAAGACATCACAGTTTCAGTTAGAAAAGTGGGCACGGCCAAATGCCAAAGGTAGTAGTACCAAGTTAAAAAAAAAATTTCTTAAGAACCCGTCACGTGTTTTGGAGCTACCTACTAACTACCCTTGTACCATATTTCAGCTCAATATCTTTAAAAACTGCTAACTAAGGACTCTACGTATCATTTTCAATATGGCCACCACGGCAGCCATGTGTGACATTAGATTGGAATGTCTCGTACAAACTTTGGTGTACTGACAGGATGGAATATTTATGCCAAGTTTCAGCTTCACTGATGCAACAGTTTTGGAGAAGGGAGATGTTTACACTTGGCACCGATGCCGAGAGACAGGTCACCCACTCTATAAGCCCACCGAACCGTTGATCCAGCTGAGATACAAATTCACAAAACACATCATATTTCATCTTTGGGCTTGCTGATTGCTACCCATGTAGCAAATTTCATTGTAAATGCTGCATAAATGGTTGGCACAAATGGCCGCATATGCGATTTTCAAGATGGCCACCATGGTGGCCATGTTTGAAATCAGATCGGAAAGCCTCAAATAAACTTTGGTGTCCTCATGAGTAGGGACAAGCACACTAAAGTTCAGCTGCATTGACTTAGTGGTTATGGGGAAGATTATGTTTAAAGCAACAACTAGAAAGGTGGTCGTGGTCACAGTCCAGGAGTCATATCAGCAGCACAGTGGCTTAGTGGTTAGCACTGTTGCCTCACAGCAAGAAGATCATGGGATTGATTCCAACCTGTGGCCTTTCTGTGTGGAGTTTGCATGTCCTCCCTGTGTTTGCGTGGGTTTCCTCCGGGTGCTCCGGTTTCCTCCCACATTTAAAGATATGCAGGTTAGGTAATTGGAAAGTTTATAACTGCCCGGGTCTCCCTTGCAAAAGAGACATTGATCTCAATGGGACTAAAGTGGTTAAATAAAGGTTTAATTAAGTACCAAGGTCAAAATTTAAAATCTTGCAAAACCAGTCGGAAATATTTTTGGCTTAATGATAGCTACCCATGTAGCAAATTTCAACTCAACTGCTGCATGAATGGTTGACAAATGGCTGTATATGATATTTTAAAGATGGCCATCATGGCTACCATATTTGAAATTGGACCAGAACGCCTCAAATAAACTTTGTTGTCCTCATGGGTAGGAACGCGCACACATTGTTTAAGCTTCATTGGTCCAGCAGTTTTGAAGATGATGGTTACACATACCGACGACAACGTTTAGACGACCCACGGCATAAGGCGATCGGACCTTCAATCCAGGTGAGGTAAAAATGACTATTGGTGAAGGTCCAACTAGAAGAAACTGTGGAGTATGAACTTTATCTGCACTGTGGAACCATGCCGGAAAAGCCTGCAGAGATTTAATTCTTTCATCCATCCACCTTCATAGGGATGAAATAAACACAGGAGACTTTGAAAGCTGCAACCCTGATTTCACTTGGAGATTACTTGGCTCGTCTCCCAGGCAAGTTCTAACCAGGTTCTACTCTGCTTCCTTTCTGAGATCTAAAAGGATCGAATTATATCCAGTTCATTATTAAAAAAAGAAAAAAAAAAGTCT
Organism: Thalassophryne amazonica; assembly: GCF_902500255.1. Lineage (NCBI taxonomy): Eukaryota > Metazoa > Chordata > Actinopteri > Batrachoidiformes > Batrachoididae > Thalassophryne > Thalassophryne amazonica. Next base: position 40,966,357 of record NC_047119.1, on the reverse strand, counting down.
AAAATGTCCTACACCCACTCTAAAGTTTACTTAAAGTAGTTTACCCGAGCTGGTGTTCAGTTTACTGTAATGCCACATGGAACCTCAACTGGCTCCAACCACATTATAGATGATTTACCAGTATTTTACCATCTGTTTAAACATGTAAAAAACACATTCAAAGGAGACATGCAGTTTAAAACTAGAATATAACTCATTCTGAAAAACGAACAGTTAAATTTAAAAAGCTGCTACTGATGACTATTTTCCTGTTGATATCTAAAGATTTGCGCTGTGGTTTCATGGCCAGTCGGTGCCTTTCTCCGAGCAGCCATTAACACGGGCAGAGCTTTCTCACCTGGATACCCGTGTGTGCGCAGGCCAACTTAGTGAATTCAATGCAGCGTCCATCGTTTACATCCCATAAACACATCTCCCTGGAAACACAAAAACTCGCATCACCTTCATCGAAAGCTGCTTCAACAACAATGGTCACCAGTCACAAGATACTGACCCGCTCTCTGAGGCACTGACGATGTACTGTTTGTCATTGCTCGCGCTGGCTTTAGACAGACACGTGATGGAGGTAGTGTGACCAAACAGCATGGCTCTGGGACAAATCTGACAACAAGACATAAAATGTTCAAACGTCCAGTCAGCCTCTGTTCCAAAGCACACATATAATCCTGTGAATTCTCTGACAAAAACATATTCATTTTATTTGTACAGCGCCAAATCACAACAATGCTACCTCAAAGCGCTTTCCACAAGTACGGACTGGTTAGACCTTAGTAAGGGGGGGGGGGGGGGGGGGTACTTACCAGGGACCAGTGGTAAGGGAGAACTCCCTCTGGTGATAATGAGAAATTAACCTCAAGCAGACCAGTCTCAGAGGGGTGACCCACTGCTTAAGCCATTCTAACAGTTATAGGGTTTTTACAAATTTTACAAACATTTCCTAAACAGAAGAAACAGGAAAAAAAACAGAGGAGCAACAAAAACAGAGTCCTTAATTGAAATTAAAAAGCAGTCCATCTTTAATCTTTGTGCGTCCAATTCCAGAACAGGTAGATCCTGAGCAGGTACGGCCCAAGCAGGTAGGGTTTCCAGTCATTGGTGCAACAGGTAGGCTATCCTGAGGTCAGTCCGGCACCCTGGAGTGCAAGGCCAGCATTTATTGAAGGTCACGACAATGCCTTGGCCAGAGAGAAAAAGAGTAGAATCAGTCGCTGGAAGTAACTGCACCTGAGTCATTAGTTCACCAGCAGTAAAGCCCCTTTCACACCGGGCCTGCATAGAGTTACATTGTGCTGAGTATCTAGTATGCAGTTTTGCGCAGGAGGGAGCTTGGCAGGAATGGCTGCGTAAGTTGTACGCAGGGGTGGAGAAGCTTGGCTCCATGATGCTGTTTTTACAGACTGCCTAGAAATGCAGATGGATTTGATACATTGGGAAAAAGTCAGAGTATGTTATTTTCAGGAGTTAACTGACTTTATTTAACATGCCACAATCGTGAGAGAACTTGAGGAAAAGAAGGCGGAGCTGCAGCCAGCGATCACTCGCGCGATCCGTCTGTGAGAAGTTATAGTGGACGTGAACATGTCCTCTCGCTGACAATCTGTCCGTGAGGAGTTAGGTGATGTGGAAGCTTGGCCTGCCTTTTCTTCTGCCATGGTTTTGAAGCTTCACTGCTGAGGATCAGACAGGTTTTGTCCAGGGAAGGCAGACCCACGATAACATAAGAAGGTCCCTTCATATGATAGAACACATAAAAAAGCATAATTTGGAGGCTATTCTTCTGAGTATGGATGCAGAGAAAGTGGGATGGGAGTTCTTTTACAACGTTATGGAAAGGTTTGGTTTTCACTTAAATTTTATCCAGACCATCAAAACATTATATACAGGACCTAAAGCCAGAATAAAAGTGAACGAGAGTCTATCAGACCCCATTAACCAAGCTATAAGGCAGGATACTGGTTTGCAAGGTATTACAATAAGAGGCTCTGAGTACAAGATCTGCCTTCATGCTGATGATGTTTTAGTTAGTCTTCAAAGCCTAGATACTGGGATCCCAAGACTGATGGAACTGTTGCTGCAATATGGAAATCTATCGGGCTACACTCTAAATATTGAAAAAAAAACGTAAGTCCTGGTGTTTAATTTTGAATCAGCACCTGCCCTAAAAAATAAATACAAATACAATTGGGACTCAAATTCTATGAAATACTTGGGGATAAGGCTAACAAAATAATTATCTGAGCTATATATATATATAAAAAAAAATATCAACCAATTAATGCACATATTAGAGATGGTTTGGACAGGTGGTCACCCATGACCTTAGATCTAAGTAATAGAATAATGGTAATAAAACTAACATCTTGCCCAGACTACTCTGTTTATTCCAGTCTTGGCCTATCCAAATTCTCAATTCAGAGAATGGGATCAAGCCATATCCCACTTTATTTGGAATGTAAAGCCCCACGAATAAGATTCAAAACATTGCAATGTACTCGTCTGAAACGAGTATCCGGCTCAACCCTAGTGTCCATCCGTCACATGTACAGTCGGGAGCTCAGTCTAATATTATTAGTCATTATAAGTAACCTGTCTTTTAAAGATGACATTGGTCAAGTACTGATTACATGTTTATGCTTCACTGAATTTAGGGCCCCTCAGATTAATTACTTGCAATATATCACTTTAGAATGAAGCAGCAATGGAAGTGCAGAAGCACCAAGTGCAGTTCAATGAGTGCATGCTAAGTGCAATCAGTGTCACAGAGTGCAAGCTGTAAACAATATGTTTATTTTGATCGGTGGCTTCACAATCCTCATTTGGACTGGAAATCTTGAACTGTACAGATATAGCCCTACTCTATAAAGCTTTCTGAAGGTGAGTCCCCATGAGTTTCCCGATTTTCCATCAATTCACATTCTTTCAAAAGCTGTTTGTCAAATTTGACTTTTGATAAGTAAAAAATACATGTCACTCGGGAGGAGCTTGGAGTCGAGCCGCTGCTCCTCCACGTTGAAAGGAGTCAGTTGAGGTGGCTCGGGCATCTTTTCGCGATGCCCCCTGGACGCCTCGCTGGAGAGGTGTTCCGGGCACGTCCCATTGGGAGGAGGCCCCGGGGAAGACCCAGGACATGCTGGAGGGACTACATCTCTCGGCTGGCTTGGGAACGCCTTGGGGTTCCCCGGGAGGAGCTGGGGGAGGTGTGTGTGGATCGGGAGGTCTGGGCGGCTTTGCTTGAACTGCTGCCCCCGCGACCCTGACTCCAGATAAAGCGGAAGAAAATGGATGGATGGATGGAAAATACGAGTACATGTGTCAATTATTCTAGGGTGTGCTGAGGTTGGTTTTAGGATGATTCCTTTTTAATGCACATCTGCTATGATTTCCCTTTAAATTCACATCCCACTCTGATAAATCAAGATGGCTACTACATGCATGGCGGCCATATTGATTTTATTTTCTGCCTTATAAATCTTAAAAATGCCTGGTCCTTTTGTTTTCATTTTCTTAAAAGTATGTTAGGGTGGTAAGGATGTTTCATATAGATTTGTGGCATGTTCCAATAATCAAGATGCCCCCATGGCAGCCATCTTGATTTTGGTTTCCACTAAATAACTCATTAATATCTTGTCAATTTGTTTTAATTTCAAGGTATGTTTGGGTGCTTAAAGGGACACTTTCCTCATCAATCTTAACCCCTAAAATAAGAGATTATATATTGAAATAGTGACATCTTAAATGAAAACAAGATTTGCAATAGATTAGCTTAATTTTTATGATTTTTTTTAAAAAACTGACCAGACTTCCATGTGCTACATGTATGAAGTCACAATATTAATACAATAACATGCTTTTGGAGGGCGGTATGCATTTTCAGAGGTTTGATGTTTATGCCCAGTCGCCCAAAATTATTCACCCGAGTTAGACGATATTAAACAATATTTAATGTCATTTCAAAATGCACAACACCCAGCAAACGCGTACATAAAAAGTTGGCTCACTAACTTTTGTCATGTTGGCTGGCGCGCGCTGCTCTCCAAATTCGCCAGTTCGTCCTTTATCAAGCTGGCTGCTTCGGCTGCTGTTCATTGTCGTACTCTCCATGATAAAATCATCCGGAATATCTATACTGGGACCAACACACACTTCTCGCCTTTTTATCTTTTCCTCTGCGGACAGTTCTTGGGCTGCGCGCTATGACATCATTTGTTTACACACAGCAAGCGCCTCGGTAAAGTGATAATAATGGTGGATAATATGTGGTTTATATATTCACTGAGAATTTTTGATATGTCCCACAGTGTCTGTCCATCACATGCACACTGTCCCACAGTGTCCATCCATCACAGATGTTTCAGCACATTCTCTAGAAAATTATGCTCCTTCCTGCAAAACTTCCTGCATAAGGATTGGGCACTACAAAGGGCATGTTTCAAACACAGTTTTATTCTTCTATCTTCTGGCTTTATCACAAAATAAATAAATAAATAAATAAATGAGAAATGGACTGCATTTATATAGCGCTTTTCCATCTGCATCAGACGCTCAAAGTGCTTTACAAATAATGCCTCACATTCACCCCAATGTCAGGGTGCTGCCATACAAGGCGCTCACTACACACTGGGAGCAATAGGGGATTAAAGACCTTGCCCAAGGGCCTTTAGTGATTTTCCAGTCAGGCTGGAATTTGATCTGAGGATCTTCAGGTCTCAAGCCCAATGCCTTTACCACGAGAAAAGGCATTGGGCAAAAAGTAAGAAACTGGCTTAGATTTGAGCTACATAGTGCACACCAGCGTTGATGTTTGTTTTCACAGTTTAATTTTGTATTTAAGTTTGTTTGTTGGCAATTTACCCTTAACAAAGTTGTTACTGTAAAATATGTGGTCTATAATTTCACTGATCATTTTTGATGGTCTATATGTCCCACAGTGTCTGTCTGTCACATGCACATTGTCCCACGGTGTCCGTCCATCACAGATATTTCAACACATTCTCTACATAAAACTATACCCCTTCAGCAAAACCTCTTGCATGAGGCTTGGGCACTACAGAAGGCATGTTTCAAACACAGTTTTTTTTTTCTTCTGGTTTTGTTTTTACAGCAAGTGAAATAATGGACCTGTTAAAAAAAAAAAAAAAAAAAATCAAACTTAACACATTGTTTCCCACACTGCTGCATGGTGCAACAACTGGCATCAATGAAACTGTGCAAGAAGTTAGCATAGTTCCATACCTATTTGGAAATGTGTCTTTTGATCATCTACGAATAAAGATACTTTTGTGGGGCAGGGATCATTATTTTGGCAAAATATTCCAGTTTTTGGGCCTTTTCATGCAAAAGAGTGACCAGGATTTTATTCAGAGAATAAAGATTGTTTTTAAAAAAACTACATTCTCAAGACCCTAGTGGTCCATACTTAAAAGCAAATACATGTTCCACTTGTTTTGAATTTTTTTTTTTTTCTCATTGTTGCTGTTACATTTTGATGCCCAGTTTGGTGAACATGCTTCATAAAGCACTGTGTCTGATGCTGTATGTTGAAAAATTGTGAAAATATTAAACGTTTAATTTTTTGCATCCATCTCACAGACCCCTTCGGCCTTCACGTCCCTTAGCGTATTGCCACGTAGAACTGCATAAACTCGGTAGAGTAGTCAGAATGCCACATTACACAACTCTGTGTTGGCCCGGTGTGAAAAGGGCTTAAGTCAACGGGGAAGCAGAGATATTACTAAGGTGGTCACCAGCAGTTAGCCCTAATCTTCACTAACAGACCCACAATTTAGATGAAGTCAGGCCGAGACGTGTTCCGCTGCTATTAATATGAATTAAAAGGAGTTGAAGCATAGTTCCACTCTACATGGTACACTAGCTATACGAGAAGGAGAATAGATGCGTGTTTAGTCTGGACTTGAATGTCTCTACAGAATCTGACTGTTTTATCTCTGCATGAGATCATTCCACAAGGCAGGCACATGATAAGAGAAGAGCCCATGGCCTGCTGATTTTTTATTTATTTTTTTTTTATCTTTAGGACACAACGTAGTACTGCACCCTGAGAACCCAGAGCACAGGCTGGTATGTAGGGTGTAATTAGGTCAGCTATGTAGGGAGGTGCTAATCCATGAATAATTTTAGTAACAGGGCCTTAAAAAAACAAACTAATTAAAACAAACAGAGCAGTAAGGACATTCAGACACCCACAACCACAACCAGACATTATTACATGTTTGCAGCTTCACCCATTATAACTTCCTTAAGGAGGTTTCACTGAAACAGAACGTTGCACATCTGGAACATTAGCCTCACAGTGGAGGGTCAAACACACCTGTGAATTAATGCTAATCTAAGTACACTGATTGGTTCTTAATCTCCATATGTAATACAGCAAACACATCATCATCATCATCTCTATTCTTACCTCCAGCTCCGGCGTCATGTCCCACAGGCAGATCTGCCCATCATGGCAGCCAGTGATAATGGTGCTGAAGTCATCCATTACCAGTAAACTGCTGATGCAGTGCGTGGGAGCCGTGCGGCCCCAGAGCACTATGGGTAAAACCAGGCTGTTCCCCGACATTATGACAATGTTGCTGCAAGGAAGTATTTAGAAAAAAATATTAACACTCATTCTAAATAAATTAATTAATTAATTAATAAAACACTGATGAAACAAATAGGTGAGACAATGCTGGAATTAAGAACCTCTCAAATCAAAAGAGTGACATAAACACAGCTCAGGTGTCTCAACAACAGGTATTTGAGTTTGTCACCAAAACAAAACCATTTCCAGTGAGGTGCTTTTTTAGGGTTATAAAAACAATCTGTTTTTGTGCTGGTCGACATACACTCTCTCCCGTTGAGGAAGAAACATCTTTTCATGACTGTTTGGCTCACAGAGGACGATACAGACTATGTCCTAATTCGGGGGCTGTGTCCTTCTAAGGCTGTGTTCATAGACCACATACGTCATAGTGGCGAAATGAGGCCATTTCATTTTGAAGGAAGTTGGGAATGCAACTGACAAATGCAACCTTTGTTCCCCTGAAAATGAAGGATACAACCCCTGGCAAAAATTATGGAATCACCGGCCTCAGAGGATGTTGTTCAATTTTGTAGAAAAAAAAGCAGATCACAGACATGACACAAAACTGAAGTCATTTCAAATGGCAACTTTCTGGCTTTAAGAAACACTATAACAAATCAAGAAAAAAAGATTGTGGTGGATTGTTGTCAGTAACGGTTACTTTTTTAGACCAAGCAGAGGAAAAAAATATGGAATCACTCAATTCTGAGGAAAAAATTATGGAATCACCCTGTAAATTTTCATCCCCCAAATTAACACCTGCATCAAATCAGATCTGCTCATTGACATTGACCCTATGCCATGACATTGACCCTATGTGTCTTTTTGCAAGGAATGTTTTTGCAGTTTTTGCTCTATGGCAAGATGCATTATCATCTTGAAAAATGATTTCATCATCCCCAAACATCCTTTCATTTGTCCAAAATATCAACATAAACTTGTGCATTTATTGATGATGTAATGACAGCCATCTCCCCAGTGCCTTTACCTGACATGCAGCCCCATATCATCAATGACTGTGGAAATTTACATGTTCTATTCAGGCAGTCATCTTTATAAATCTCATTGGAAAGGCACCAAACAAAAGTTCCAGCATCATCACCTTGCCCAATGCAGATTCGAGATTCATCACTGAATATGACTTTCATCCAGTCATCCACAGTCCACAATTGCTTTTTCTTAGCCCATTGTAACCTTGTTTCTTTCTGTTTAGGTGTTAATGATGGCTTTCGTTTAGCTTTTCTGTATGTAAATCCCATTTCCTTTAGGTGGTTTCTTACAGTTCGGTCACAGACGTTGACTCCAGTTTCCTCCCATTCGTTCCTCATTTGTTTTGTTGTACATTTTTCGATTTTTGAGACATATTGCTTTAAGTTTTCTGTCTTGACGCTTTGATGTCTTCCTTGGTCTACCAGTATGTTTGCCTTTAACAACCTTCCCATGTTGTTTGTATTTGGTCCAGAGTTTAGACGCAGCTGACTGTGAACAACCAACATCTTTTGCAACATTGCGTGATGATTTACTCTCTTTTAAGAGTTTGATAATCCTCTCCTTTGTTTCAATTGACATCTCTCGTGTTGGAGCCATGATTCATGTCAGTCCACTTGGTGCAACAGCTCTCCAAGGTGTGATCACTCCTTTTTAGATGCAGACTAACGAGCAGATCTGATTTGATGCAGGTGTTAGTTTTGGGGATGAAAATTTACAGGGTGATTCCATAATTTATTCCTCAGAATTGAGTGAGTCCATATTTGTTTTCCCTCTGCTTGGTCTAAAAAAGTAACCGTTACTGACTGCCACAATTATTTTTCCTGATTTCTTATAGTGCTTCTTAAAGCCAGAAAGTTGCCATTTGAAATGACTTTAGTTTTGTGTCATGTCTGTGATCTGCTTTTTTTCTACAAAATTAACTGAATGAACATCCTCCGAGGCCGGTGATTCCATAATTATTGCCAGGGGTTGTAGCTTTCGAAGGATGCAGCCCCTGAATTGAGACGCAGCCAGAGGATCTCACAGGATCAAATCAAAGACTTCTGTGACATATGCAGAGTCTTGACTGGAATAAGGAACTTTGACCACATAATATCTGCCTTCCCTTGATTGGCTGCCAAAGTGTCAGAGCAGTTTTTAAGGTTCTGCTGCTGACCTATATACTGAAAGGATGTGCACACCTTTATCTTGGGGACGTGCTTTTTGCTCTCGGTTGCAGACTGACTCTGTGTTCCTAATGGGCCTACCACACCATGACGATTTAGCCAGAGTATGCCAACTCATGAAAAATCTGGCGAATTCACTGGCGAGGTCGAGTAACTTAGTTAAGAGGAATGGGCCAGGATGTCAATCCTTTTTCTTATCGTGGTCCATTTTTATGAAGTAAGAGGTGAGAAGGTGAAGCTGTTTTTTATAGCAGGGGAGTGTCTAAGTGTGAAAGTAAGAATGATGACACTTTGAAGATATGGAACGACTAGACGCTGATACAATGAGCTCTTTAAAACCAGATTTCCAGGTCGAAATCAACTAAACCTACGATAACAGCAGTTTAAAACACATACGACATATGCTCAAAGCAGTTTTTTAAACAAGTTAGATGAATGTGTTGTGAAATAAAGCCGAAAATGAAGTTATATCACGATGTGTCACTGCATCATTCAGGCTTTTAAAGTTAGCTCCTGGCTAACGCAGCTAGCCTCACTATCTCAGAAAACAAACGCGATTTGTTTTCGATAGTTTCACAACTAGGTTTTAATCCTCGTAACAAAACCTGAAGGCACGCACCAGAAAACAGCCCGTAGATGGAAACTCCCCCCAAAAACCAGCTGAAATCAGTCTTTTCTTTCCTTTTTTTTTCGATCTGCAGTCAGACGGTCATATGACAACTCAGAGATTCTCGCGATAAATATCTTCTTCTATAGCGTCATTTTGAATATAACTGAAGTGCAATACCGCCACCAATTGGCCAAGAGTGTGAAGAGACTATGGAAAGGAAAATAAATAAATAAATAGTTCAAGAATTTGAGTGACGGTGAAACAGCTTTCAGGTATCTAGATATTTCTATTTTTTGTAAAAGAAAATACTCGCAAATTTCGTAACTTGGAAGAGTTGTGAAATGTCTTTCTTGTGTTATCCTCAGCAGTATTTTTATGTATTCTTATGTAATTTTATTGCCAAATCAAATTAAAGACCAACAAAACATCCAGTTTCTGCTGGGTCCAGTCCAGGTTCCGTCATATTCAGGCCCACTTCCTGTGTGCGGTGTACAAGTTTCGTCCCACCATCCAAACATTCACATTAGGTTCAGACTTTGACTTTCACTGTCTTCTGATTAGATCGTTGTCGTTAGGGCGGCAACGTGGTTGTCAGAACATATGTGCTGAGGGTTGCTAATCGAAGTCCAGGCTTGGACCTGATGCGCCCCTGCTGCTTGGTTAGTTTGGTCAAGGTCGTCACCTCAGCACACTGTGGCCCAGATATTGCATGACTCTGAGCCAGCACACAGTGAACGTGAAACAGACCAAAACTGATAAAAGTCTCAGCCCCAACAGTTCTGAGTTTGCAGCTGAATTTGTTTCACGTTGTTTGGGTCGTGCATGTGACATGAATTATAAAACGACATCAGACACCTTTACGATAAATGTTTCCTGTCTTGAAGCTTTTGCTGGAGTTTTTGACGCCCTTAAATTTAAATTCCTTTCTGCACATTTCTCATGCTTTTTTTCCCATCACATTCTTCTTCTTGGGGTCACGACCCTGCTGATCAGACTTGTTTATCTCCTCTCAATTGCTCTTCAGCCTCCTTCACATTTTTACTTTCCTCTATACACACACACACACATGCCCTTTAATTACTGCACTGAAAATCTAGCAGTAAAATAACAGCAGCATTTTATAGTCATTCTAGCAGTGTGCACTTGTGTGAGAGTTAAGATATTTGTGATGACTTCTCCTCTAACAGTCCAAGTTTGTAGATATCAGGCTCTTGAATTTGACAATGTAACTTATGGACATAATGGTCTGTTCATTTGCATGACATGAATAACCTCCCTGGCAGTGATTACATGAATTCATGTACATAACGAAGCTATGCCGTGTCTTCCGGATAAAAAAAAAGTTTTTTTTAAGTTGAAGGTGAAGTTAATATATGATACAGACAACCTAAGTTTGGTATCCAGTGCTTCCAGGTATCAGATTATGTGAGGAGCTACTTCACGCCAAGCTGTAGACTGAATAAATGATACACAAAGATTATAAAACTCTATGTAACATTATGTAACCATATGGCGACTGAACCGGTGCTTTGGACGACAGGCATTATGTGATGGATTAAAGCAGTATGTCCCTTTTCAGGACCTGAGACCCAAAGATGTTACTTCTCCCACCACCCCAATTCCATAAAATAAAACCAGTTTAAGCTTTAAACGTGTTTTTACAAAATGTTATTTTCCAAACTGGCTCCATGTGAGATAAACCTGATGTTAAAAATAACTGAATATATTAGAATTTTAAACCACTTGTCCAAAACAAATTGGATTCTGTCAAATTCAAACTAAGCTTTTCCTATTTTCTAACTTTTTATAAGCTACATAATCAACTCATCATAAACAAATACTGCACAAACAAAGCTGATCAAAAATCCAACTGACAAAAGCCTTTTGTTTTCAAACTTTAATTCCCTTTAAGCAGCGGCCTTAATACTGTACAACATAATCAGGACTGTGAAGCATAAAGAAAAAGAAAAAGCAAACAAAAACTAAAGCTGCACATTCCTGTTTTTGATCCTGAACACATGACCTTTACTGTTAAAGGTAAAGGTTTCAGCTGGTAAAGTTTGACAACAAAACGAGGTTACAAATGAGAGCGTCAGAATGAGATAAATCGTGTAGCACTCACTAGTTAGAACATAATTTTAAAATTTAGCACAAAGATAAATGTAGTGTGGCTACAACTTTTAAAAATAAGTAAGCAAAATAATGCTGAAGCTTCAACAAATGTAAAAAATAATCTCTTGACTGTTGGCAAACAAGCAGTCACTGCAGAGATTTAATCTGAATCACCAACTGCACATTTTCATCTTTTCGTGACAGTAATCTTTCACATCTTACCATGCTAACATTCTGTAAGTTTCATCATATGCATAGTTAAAATTTAATATGAATCCTTGGCATTTTAGCATGTATAAACTGCTTAATATGAAATGATGTAAAGATTAGTAACTGTCAAGCAATTTTTTTATTTTTATATCGCTAATACCTTCTTGATATCAAGCTAGCACTAACGTTAACAAAATTAGCATGTTTATGAAAATGTAATATTCTTCAGCCAAAATATTTCACAATCTGAAGAGATGGATATTCTAAAATGCATGTTTTAAATAACTATTTAAAAGTATTTGAACTCCAATACTGACACACAAACATACCAATATACTGATATAAACATCAGCAAAAGCATCATTAGCTTCAGAATGCTAACATGAACACTTTAGCTAGTTATGAAATATTTATAAAGATATGTTGATGTTTCACATGCTGTCATACCAACCAATCTTAATTTGATACATATCTTAACAGTGCGTAGATGACAACATGATTAGTTTTTGAGGCACTGCAACACATTATCAGGCAAATATGCTAAGTTTAGTGCTAACATGTAAATATATAGCAACCTTTCCCCCAATAATAAAGAAGCAATAATGTTAGCGAGTATCACAGCAGTAATGCTAAATACGTGGGGGGGGGGGGGGGGGGGGGTAATGTCAATGTGCCAGTGGTAAAATTACGCCAACATAACGTTCAGTGCTAACATTTCAAAAACAATCCAGTAGTAATGAAGTAATAATGTCAGCTAATATTGAAGCAGTAATGCTAAATATTGTGGTGTTAGTGTTAATGTGTCTGTGATAAAACACAAAGTTTAGTGCTAACATTTCAAATACAATCCAGTAGTAATGAAGTAATAATGTTAGTTGTGGGCTGTGCTCATGGTATTGTTGTATGTCAACAGTAAAATTAGCATGCTAACATGCTGATAAGAACAGGTTCATAATTACTGAGGTATCTTGTGGTACATTTAAAAACATTATGCAAAGATTATTTAACAGCAATTTGTCTGATCTAATCAAGAGAACCAGGCTGCTAACACAGCTAAAAACCTGAGAATCGAGTCACTGTGACTGAGGGATAGCACATCCCATCCCATCATTCCTGTTTCAGTTTGGCACATTCCCTGCCAATCGGGTGGCTCCTCTCCGATCACATTTACTCTGTTGGAGGTTCAAGTCTTTGAAATTTTCAAACAGACGTGTCAGGGTGATTAGCGTGAAAACGGTGTAGAGATTTATGTTTAAGGAACGCAGCCAGAGACGATGACCTTTTGACCCTGGTAGTGCCTCCAATGGTCAGCAGCCTCTGTCCTGAGGAAGCAGAGGACAAATGATGACGTATGAGATGGTGACGACGCTGCTGTTCTGAGCTGAGGTCTCCTCGCTTGTGTCCTCCCCTGTTGGTCGGTGGCGGAGCCTCCAGCAGCTGGAAGACCTCTGTGGATGTGGAGCTGCTCAGGTACTGCCACGGTTTCTTCCCAGACGTGTCCCTCAAATGGATATCAGCGTTAAATTTATGGACCAGCAGCCGGATGATGTTCTTGTGGCCGTGGATGGCAGCAATATGGAGCGGTGTGTGGCCACACGTTGACCTGGCGTTCACGTCAAATGCTAAACCGGCTTTATCGACTCCGTACCTAAAACAAGTGAAGAACAGACTCTGGTCACGCGAAGAGCTATTTTTAAATATTTTTCTGTCACAATTAAAACTTATTATCATTATTTTTCAAAGTAATTTTATATCATAAAGCTCAGTATCTTTTTGTATGTCGTTTTTTTGAGATACTGGGATCTGGTGGCTGGAGATGACCACATACCACAAGGTGTTGAGGACTCTGTGGTCACCGTGTTTGGCGATCCAGTGCAGGACAGTGAAACCTGAGATGAAGTCCCGTTTGTTAAGTAAAGACGAGTCCTCCCTGAACAGGGAGTAGATGTCGGTCCAGGCGCCCGCTGCCGACTTCACCAGCCACACATGTTCCCTGGGTTCCAGGGGAACTGTGGACTGAGCAGACAAAAATGTTACACCAAAGGCTCAACTGAAGCCAATGCATGAAATGACTCTTTGCAGCACAAAAATCTCACATTCTACTAAAATACTACAATGAAAACATTTACACATCAGTCTTCCACTTGCTGGATGTTTCTGGAATTGTTGCAGGGAATAATCTAATCACGTGCATGATGGATATTCAGATCAGGTGTGCTTGAAGCTATGTTTACAAGATTCTTTAATTTCCATGGTCTCAGTCAGGTGGCCACCAAAGCCATCGCTGCTTAGTTTATTATTACTCATCAAACACTTAGATGTCATGAGAATTAACTGGATCGACTGCAGCCTGTAAACCTTTAATCAGCAGCTTTTTGATGGTCTCACCTGTCGGGTCACGTCTGAACCATCATGCCGAGCACTGGAGGAAACTGAGTGGCTCCTTCTGCCTCCTCTCTGTTCCTCCACTGCTACCATGTCAGCAAAACTGTGGCAGTGTGGCGGCGTGGAGCAAGACGACAGCGAGGAGGATGACAGGTTGTTGCAAAGGCTCAGCGAGGAGGAAATCCGGTGGATGCGGTCCAGTCGTGCCGCCTCACATCCTCTTCCTCTTATGTTGCCAGGGAGGAGCTGATCCAGGTCAGCCCCCAGACTGCGGCACATCCTGCTCCTCAACTTACTCTTGAGTCGTCGGGGGACCGCTGAGCATGGCGGAGATGATGTGGAGTCTTCGCTCATCTCGGCTTCCTCAGAGTCGTCATAAAGATCACCTGTGAGATTGAGTTGGAGTTTAAAGGAGAAGTGATTGAAACAAGGGTCGAGATAGGGTTAGATCATCCAGAACTCTAAATATTAGACCAAACCTGTAGATCGGTGCCACAGCAACCCAGGTGAGGAGATGTCCTGGTCATCATGGAGGTGACCGGTGGAGTGATGCCATGGGGGTGTCATTTTCTGACCACCACGAAGCGTCACAGACTCAACTTTGGAGGCTTGTGCTCGCTGGCGTATTCTGTGGACATCGACCCCACCCCCAAGGTCACCTGACACAGCAGAGACAAACAAAAACAGAAATGTTTAGGATTCTAAAACATCAACATGCAACCAATCAACAGGATCTCAGAAAGAAAAAAATTTAATGATGAACAGCTAATCAACATCAGGTCAGACAGTAAAACTAGAGGACATCTCAGAGTGCAATAAAAATTCACTCCAGGATCTGACATGTTCCCTTGAGCAAAGCATACAGTGTTTATTGCCTTATAACTTCAATAGCCTGTCAGCAGAAATAACACAGTCAGTGTCCAAATATTTATGGACCTTACTGCAGAACAGGTCACGTCTGGGAGCATGTCCTGGTGCCACATCCACCATACTGAGAACTGTTTTAGTCCTGATTGACAACCATCCAGGCAGACAACCTGTCCAAACCCACCTGCTGCTGCAGCCAGGTGAAATGTGGGAGTGTCCTTGACCTTCTCCAACCACTGGGGTCCTCAACACTGAGGCACATACATGCTGGATCATGACCAGAGAAACACGTTACGTGATTAATTTATTGTAGTTGTTGTCCCCTCATAATGTCAGTGATCCTCCTCATCAGAGTCTCACTAAGTAACTGTTCATTTGACACAGAGTCATTCCAGCGGGACCCAAGGATCCTCCACAGAGACATGATACCAAAGACATCCAGTCTTTGGTATCATGTCTTTGGTCTTCAGTCAATGGACGAACCTTATGTCACTGGTTAGAGTCAAAGTCTCACAACCATACAGTAAGACAGGAAGCAAAAGGACCTTCAAGACTTTGAAACCTTGGCTCTACTGCTGCAAACACATCAGCATCACCAAACACATCTGACCTTATGAATCCATAAGATCTTCCTCTGCAACAGTACAGCAGAAGTGTCTGTTGCAACTAAGCCGTCAACTGCTGAGGTGCAGGTTTGGAGGAACAAAATGCTTTGATTTGTCTGTAAGCAGGTTGAGGGTTACTAGACCACAGATGACACCTGATCACAGATTCCTCTATCAAACATCTCCTTGTCTACTCAGAGCTGTCACAGTCCACTTTCTTAGGTCCCTGTACAGCCTCGCGTTTCTATTGAGCTATGCACTACGACTGTTTTGGAAGAAATTCAGAAACTCCTCAGGCCCAAATACTCGTACAATCCCCAGCAACGTTTTGGGCTGGGTCACATAACAACTCACACACTGCATCCTGTTGCGTTACAAACCACTGTGTAACAACATGAAAAATGTTCTTATACGTATTGTAAAATAATTTTTTCCTTGTCATCCGACACAAACACTCATGTACCTTCCGTTGTATGCAGGTCCTCACTGCTGCTGTTCCACGCCGATCCTCTAGGGGATCCAGATGGCACCCGATCATTGCTGGAGCAGCTGGCATTGGATGAGAGTGAGACAATGCTATGACTGGGTGACAGCCACTCCCTCTGGTTTTGGTTGGACCCCTGCATCTGGATGTCAAAAGGATGAAGTTGGAGGTTCTCAGGGTCCAGCTGGATGTTGTGGCTGTGGTGTTGTGGTTCTGCCTCCTCAGCTTGGACTGGAGTTGGCATGGAGCACTCCTCCTCTGTAGGGAGACTCCATTGAATTAACCTTGTGTCTCTTGGGATTAAGACGGATGTGTGTTCTGCTCCATGGCCTGCTAGCTCCACCTCAGTGTTCCAGTGCTGCACTGCACCATGAGCAGGCAGAATTTCCTCATCAACACCTTGAATGTAAATCTTTGGGAGCGGCCTTTCTGACAGGTTAGAAGATATAGATGACATGACAGGTGGCTCTGAGATGGATGGCGTCGAGACAGAGATGGAACTTCCAGTCTGTCCAAGAGGAGTACTCAGAGGCCACACCCCTCCTGCCGAAGATGGCCTCCGTGGCACCTCCTCCTCATCCATTTCTTCTTCTTCGTCATCACAACTGACAGCAGTTTTGTAGCTCTGCCTGTGGCGGACACGGTGTGAGACAACCTGAGGATGAACACCTGAGTGATGAAGAAGTGGGGGTTCTGCTCTGCGTCCCTCAGGCTGCAGCCCAGCCTCTCTCACTCTGTGGGTGTGGCTGACTTGCTGCTGGCTGGTTTCTCCATGATGTGAGGCTGCACTAACTCCAGGAGGTGGGCTCAACGCTGGTTGCTGATGGACGACTTGAGTGCGTAGATCCTGCATGGGCAGCTTGTTAGGAGCAGGTCTCTTTGGTTCTGGTTTCTCGACGATCTGAGCATGGCTCAACACCGGACCTGTTGCTTTTCTGCCATGAATTTCGTTAACGCTGGTTACCTAAAAATCAACATTTACATACATACAATGTCAACCACTGATCTGGGATCGGGTCGTCGAGGCAACAGCTCCAGCAGGGGACCCCAAACTTCACTTTCCTGGGCCACATTAACCACCTCTGACTGGGGGATCCTGAGGTGTTCCCAGGCCAGTGTGGAGATATTATCTCCCCACCTAGTTCTGTATCTTCCCCGGGGTCTCCTCCCTGCTGGATGTGCCTGGAACACCTCCCTAGAGAGGCACCCAGGAGGCATCCTTACCAGATGCCTGAACCACCTCAGCTGGCTCCTTTCAACGTGAAGAAGCAGCAGCTCTACTCTGAGCTCCTCATGAATGACTGAGCTTCTCACCCTATCGCTAAGGGATGGTGATTCCCCTTAAGGCCCTGTCACACCTTCAGGATTTAGCCAGCATATGCTGACGTATGAAAAATGCGCTGAAGAGTAATTAAACTTTTTTTTTTTTTTTTTTTTTGTGTTGGTGGATCATGGGATTTATTTTCATGGCATGCAGTATGCTTAAGAGTCGGGTGATGTCTGTGATAAACGATGTGAATGAATGAGGCGCTGTGACTCTTTCAACCTTTAAAATAAGTTAATTTTCTATTTGTAGCACAAAATGCCGGCATCAAACAGTGGGACTTCTTTTAAAATGCTGTTTCTTCAGCCACAACAAAGAATTAAAGTATTTTCAGATGTCACTGTCTAAAATCAGGATGCTTTATGTGTATAAGTTTTCATCAGGCTGTGATGATGAATCTGACTGAAATGACACGAGTAAGAGTAAGACTTTATATTTATTCAGTATGTGAATGGTTTTAATATTTGAAACAGTCTGAACTGTTCACAGGAAGACTGCAGCTTTCAGTTGTGCTGTCAATCAATGGACAGCATCAATGGATGTATTTTGACTTAAGAGTAACTTATAAGAAACGTGTGTCAACAATTGCATAACTTACCTATAACTTACGGCCCACATATGCCGGATGTATGAGTAATACACTGGCATACACTGAAAATATGGTGCAAGCCCAAACTTTTTCAGCCTACTTGCCGTATTACGACATATATCCGCGTGCTCTTAACTTAGACAAAATTTACCCATAACTTATTAGACATATGCCAGTGGTTTTAATACACTCGGCATATACTGGCTAAATTATTAAAGTGTGATGGGAGTGTCAAAATCAACATTTAATGAACATGAAAATTAAATATTCCTGTTGGGGGGGGGGAAACTGTCTGGTTTACTATTCTGTCTGCAGCTTATTAATATTACCTAGTAATAAACACTGAGGTTGAGAGTTTTAGCGTTCAAGAACTGTGAACACTTCACAGTATACTGTAGTTCCATTAAAAACACTGCAGCTTTAACAGCTTAGCCATTTGTGGAATTTGAAGTTAGAATTTAATCAGCGGTATTTTTCACTTAGATATTTACAATTGTTTTCTTTTTGGTCTTTATAGTTTCCGTTTTGTTTTTTACAACCCCAATTCCGATGAAGTTTGGACGTTGTGTAAAATGTAAATAAAGACAGAATCATACAGAATATGATTTACAAAGCCTCTTCAACCTATATTCAATTGAATACACCACAAAGATAAGATATTTAATGTTCAAACTGATAAACTTTACTGTTTTTGTGCAAATATTTGCTCATTTTGAAATGGATGCCTGCAACACATTTCAAAAAATCTGGGACAGTGGTATGTTTACCACTGTGTTACATCACCTTTCCTTCTAACAACACTTAATAAGCATTTGGGAACTGAGGACACTAATTGTTGAAGCTTTGTCGGTGGAATTCTTTCCTATCATTGCTTGATGTACGACTTCAGTTGTTCAACAGTCCGAGGTCTCCATTGTCGTACTTTGCACTGGTAACAATCTGGATGGTGTTTTTCCTCTTTTGTCCGGAGGACACGACGTCCATGATTTCCAAAAACAATTTGAAATGTGGACTCATCAGACCACAGCACACTTTTCCACTTTGCGTTTGTCCATTTCAAATGAGCCCAGGCCCAGAGAAGGTGGCAGCATTTCAGGATGTTGTTGATGTATGGCTTTCGCTTTGCATGGTAGAGCTTTAACTTGCATTTGGAGATGTAGCGAAGAACTGTGTTAACTGACAGTGGTTTTATGAAGTGTTCCTGAGCCCACGAGGTAAGATCCTTTACACAATGATGTCGGTTTTTAATGCAGTACCGCCTAAGAGATCTAAGGTTACGGGCTTTCAATGTTGGTTTTTGGCCTTGCCGCTTACGTGAAAGTTCTCCAGATTCTCTGAATCTTCTGATTATATTATGGACTGTAGATGATGGAATCCCTAAATTCCTTGCAATTGAATGTTGGGAAACACTGTTCTTAAACTGGACTATTTTTTTCACGCAGCTGTTCACAAAGTGGTGATCCTCGCCCATCTTTGCTTGTGAAAGGCTGAGCCTTTTGGGGATGCTCCTTTTATACCCAATCATGGTACTCACCTGTTTCCAATAAACCTGTTCACCTGTGGAATGTTCCAAACAGGTGTTCTTTTGAGTATTCATCAACTTCCCAGTCTTTTGTTGCACCTGTCCCAGCTTTTTTTTTTCCCAGTCTTTTGTTGCACCTATCCCAGCTTTTTTTTTTAAATGAATTCCACCTACAAAGCTTTAACAATTAGTGTCCTCAGTTCCCAAATGCTTACTGAGTGTTGTTCGAAGGAAAGGCGATGTAACAAAGTGGTAAACATACCACTGTCCTAGCTTTTTTGAAACGTGTTGCAGGCATCCATTTCAAAATGAGCAAATATTTGCAAAAAAGGTTTATCAGTTTGAACATTAAATATCGTCTTTGAGGTGCATTCAATTGAATATAGGTTGAAGAGGATTTGCAAATCATTGTATTCTGTTTTTATTTACATTTCACACAACGTCCCAACTACATTGGAATTGGGGTTTATCTGAGTAGTTTAATTTTTACTGTGTGAGAAATGTGGTAAACATATGTCAATATGGGGAGCTATGTATACAAAAAGAATAATCTGAAAAAAAATTGCATGAAATTTGCATGGCATGATAAGGGAACCTGTCTCAGTTGAACCCTACAATTTGATGATGATTGCATAAAGTGGACACGCCTCATTATGCAAAAGACACTCAAAAATATCCACCCATTTGTCCTACAGAGTTGAAACATTTTCAGCATATCCAGTGAATAAAGACCAAACTTTCACACAATGATGCCTATGGTCTATTCTGAAGTCCATCACTCTACATTTTTCAAAATATGAAAAAAATCAGAATATCTTTTCATATATTATAAATATATTTTTCATGCAGAAATGAAGTGGTTAATTTCTTTTACATTTTGGTCCGACTTTACTATTTTTTATTTTATTTTTCAAAATAAGACTTATAATCTGACAGGGGGCATGGCCCACACCGTACAACTTAGCAAGCTGAAATTTTATGGTTGATAAAGACCTATGTTACTCATATACCAATAATTACATTTACTAACCTGCAGGTGGTGCTATAATAAAGACAAAAGCATTTTGGCTTTAAACTGCCAACTGTGCATCAATCAACTATCAGTCAGTCAAAATTCATCTGTTCCAGCATTCTGTTCAGTGTACTGAAACTTCTACAATGGGCTACGCCCATTTAGACTTTTGCATTTTTATGCAACATTGCATCAAATGTAAAACTGACTTTTTCCAACCTCTGCTTTGGTCATTAGTGTCATCTGCACCACAACCTGCACATTCAGTAGCGCTCAAATGTTTACATACCCTGGCAGAATTTTTTTAAATAGAGAATATAAATGATAACGCAAAAACTTTTTTTCCATTCATGGTTAGTGTTTGTGTTAAGCCATTTATTGTCAAACAACTGTGTTTACTCTTTCTAAATCATGATGACAACAGAAACTACCCAAATGACCCTGATCACATGTATACATACTCTGGTGGTTTGGTTTCTGAGTCATAGGGAAAGCAAAAGAATTGTCAAAGAAAAGGTCATCGTGTTGTGTGGGCCGCTGAAGAGGAGGTACTGCTGGCCCACCACCAGAAGATGGCGCCCTGCTTGAAGTGTGGGCTTCAAGCACGAGAGGGCGTCGGAGCAACCGGGAGTGACAGTTGTCACTCATTATCCGTACCAGCTGTCACTCATCCACTACTCATCACCACCACCATAAAGGCCGGACTGCAACTCCACCTCCCCGCCGAGAAATCAGCTACCATTCAGGTAATTACTTCTCTGCTGAACCTTAACCCGAGCATCAGTCTGATCTCTTTTGCAGCCGTTTTCCTGGGACGGATACCCTGTCTGCTGAGTTGGCGTTTGGTGTGGACTGCGACGGCTTCGCCTCCCACCCCACCCAGATAAGTGGTTATCTCGGGAGCTGCACGAGTGTGTGATTGGAGGTGGAGGTTTTCCCTCCTAACTGTATACAGACTGTGGGATTACTGAGTGTGCGAACTCACACTCATCAGTACTGTCTCTGTTCTCTGCCAGCAGTACCGGGTCTGACTGCTGAAGACAGCGGCCACCTGGGGCGCAGGGCTTGGCGGCTCCGGTGTTCTTCAGCTCCGTTGGTGGTGGAAGCTGTGTGGGATCCGGCTCTTCTCTCGCCAGACGTCTTCTATCGTCGAGCCTGCCCACACGTCACCTTGTGTATAATTGACATTCCACCATATTGTTATTGTCTGTACTTCGCTGTGCGATTCACAACATTAAATTGTTACTTTTGGCTTATCCATTGTCCGTTCATTAACGCCCCCTGTTGTGGGTCCGTGTCACGACACTTTCACAACAGGATTTCTCGGCCAGCGTCATGGATCCCGAGGGGCGTCAACCATCGCTTGAACAACCAATGGAAGAGCGAGGTGCACAGGCGCCAGCAGAAGGCGTGTTGGGTGAGCTGCAGCACATCTTAACCGCCTTTACCGCTCAGTTGGACTTAGTTACCAAGCAGAGCATTATTCTCAATCGTAGGATGGAGGCTCTCACCGCCCAGGTGGAAGCGCATGCTCAGGGCGCTGCTGCAGCACCTCCTCCTGCTGACCGTGTGCCAGAGACAGACATTCCACTGGTCGTTCAACGAACCCCCCCACCTTCCCCTGAAGCATACATAAGCCCTCCGGAGCCGTACGGAGGCTGTGTGGAGACGTGCGCGGACTTCTTGATGCAGTGCTCGCTCGTCTTTTCACAGCGTCCCGTCATGTACGCGTCAGACGCTAGCCGGGTGGCTTACGTTATAAAGTTGCTTCGAGGAGAGGTACGCGCCTGGGCTACGGCGCTCTGGGAGCAGAATTCACGGCTCCTAACAATTTACACTGAGTTTGTGAGGGAGTTCCGACAGGTGTTTGACCACCCTCATAGAGGCGAGACCGCTTCAAGCGTGCTGCTGTCGATACGGCAGGGGCGTCGGAGCGCAGCGAAGTATGCAGTCGACTTCCGCATTGCGGCAGCGCGAGCCGGCTGGAATGCTGTTGCGCTCCGCGCCGCCTTTGTACACGGACTGTCTCTGGTCCTTAAGGAGCACCTGGTGACGAAGGACGAGCCGCAGGATTTAGATGGGCTTATCGACCTGGTTATACGGTTAGACAACCGTTTAACAGAACACCGACGGGAGTGAGACGAAGGGCGTGGTCAGGCACAAGCCGTCCCTCTTCCTCCCGGGTCCGAAAGGGAGCCGACTTCCCCACGCTCCACTGCCAGGGCTCTCCACGTGACGACAGCTCCCCCTGCTGACGTTGCTATGGAAACGAGCAGTGCCAAAAAGCGATCAGATCAGAGACAAAGGAGGCTGATCCGTGGAGAGTGTTTTCTCTGCAGCTCTACCGAGCACACACAGAGAGAATGCCCCAAACGGTCAAAACAGCAGCACTCGTCCTTAGAGACTGGGCTAAGGGTGGGTCACAACACCCACGTGGGGCGACCCCGACGATCTGCACGTATCCCAGTCACGATCCTGAGTGGGGATCTAACCCTTCACGCCCCAGCACTGGTGGACACGGGGTCGGAGGGGAATCTGCTGGATAGCAGATGGGCAAAGGAGGTTGGGCTCCCTCTAGTGGCCTTACCGTCACCATTGTCGGTGCAGCCACTAGATGGCACCCTTCTTCCACTAATCACACACCAGACACAGCCAGTGACATTGGTGGTGTCTGGGAATCACAGGGAGGAGATTGTGTTTTATGTAACACCTTCAACCTCCCGAGTGATTTTGGGTTTTCCATGGGTACTAAAACACAATCCCCGGATTGACTGGCTGTCTGGGGTTGTGGTTCAGTGGAGCGAAACCTGCCACCGGGAGTGTTTAGGATCCTCGGTTCCACCCGGTGTGACGGCTAAGGAGGAGGTTTTAGTCCCCCCCCAATCTGGCGGCGGTGCAGCCGAGTACCACGACCTTGCTGACGTCTTCAGCAAGGATCTGGCACTCACGCTGCCCCCACACCGTCCGTACGATTGTGCCATTGATTTGATACCGGGCGCTGAGTACCCGTCCAGCAGGCTGTACAACCTCTCACGTCCGGAACGCGAATCAATGGAGACCTACATCCGGGACTCGTTAGCTGCCGGGTTGATCCGGAACTCCACCTCCCCGATGGGTGCTGGTTTCTTTTTTGTGGGCAAGAAGGACAGCGGACTCCGTCCATGCATTGATTACAGAGGGCTGAACGAGATCACGGTTCGCAACCGATACCCGTTACCTCTGTTGGATTCAGTGTTCACGCCCCTGCATGGAGCCCAAATTTTCACGAAATTGGATCTTAGGAATGCTTATCACCTGGTTCAGATCCGGGAGGGAGACGAGTGGAAGACGGCATTTAACACCCCGTTAGGTCACTTTGAGTACCTGGTCATGCCGTTCGGCCTCACCAATGCGCCCGCGACGTTCCAAGCATTGGTTAATGACGTCTTGCGGGACTTCCTGCATCGGTTTGTCTTCGTATATCTAGACGATATACTCATCTTTTCTCCGGATCCTGAGACCCATGTCAAGCATGTACGTCAGGTCCTACAGCGGTTGTTGGAGAACCGGCTGTTTGTGAAGGGCGAGAAGTGTGAGTTTCACCGCACTTCTTTGTCTTTCCTGGGGTTCATAATCTCCTCCAACTCCGTCGCCCCTGATCTGGCCAAGGTTGCGGCGGTGAGAGATTGGCCCCAACCAACGAACCGTAGGAAACTACAACAGTTCCTCGGTTTTGCAAATTTCTACCGGAGGTTCATCAAGGGCTACAGTCAGGTAGTTAGCCCCCTGACAGCCCTGACCTCCACAAAAGTCCCCTTCACCTGGTCGGATCGGTGCGAAGCCGTGTTTAGAGAGTTGAAACGCCGGTTCTCGACTGCACCGGTTCTGGTGCAGCCCGATCCCAATCGCCAGTTCGTAGTTGAAGTGGATGCCTCTGACTCAGGGATAGGAGCCGTGCTATCCCAGAGTGGGGAGTCCGACAAGGTTCTCCATCCATGTGCCTACTTTTCCCGCAGGTTGACCCCAGCTGAACGGAACTATGACGTCAGCAATCGGGAACTTCTTGCGGTGAAGGAGGCTCTTGAGGAGTGGAGACACCTGTTGGAGGGAGCATCGGTACCATTTACGGTTTTCACGGACCATCGGAACCTGGAGTACATCCGGACCGCGAAGCATCTGAACCCCAGGCAAGCCCGCTGGTCGCTGTTCTTCGGGCGTTTTGACTTCCAGATCACCTACCGCCCCGGGACAAAAAATCAACGATCTGACGCCCTGTCCCGGGTGCATGAAGAGGAGGTCAAGACCGAGCCGTCAGACCCCCCTGACACCATCATCCCCGAGTCCACTGTCGTGGCCACCCTTACCTGGGACGTGGAGAAGACCGTCCGGGAGGCCCTGACACGGAGCCCGGACCCGGGGACAGGTCCGAAGGACAAGTTGTACGTCCCACCAGAGGCCAGGGCTGCGGTCCTTGACTTCTGTCACGGTTCCAAGCTCTCCTGTCATCCAGGGGTGCGAAGGACCGTGGCAGTGGTCCGGCAGCGCTTCTGGTGGGCATCTATGGAAGCCGACGTCTGGGAGTATGTCCAGGCCTGCACCACCTGTGCCAGGGGCAAAGCCGACCACCACAAGGCCCAAGGCCTCCTCCAGCCTCTGCCCGTGCCTCGTCGTCCCTGGTCTCATATTGGCCTGGACTTTGTCACGGGCCTCCCACCGTCCCAAGGCATGACTTCCATCCTCATGATAGTGGACCGGTTCTCCAAGGCGGCCCACTTCGTGGCCCTCCCGAAGCTCCCGACGGCCCAGGAGACTGCAGACCTCCTGGTCCACCACGTCGTGCGTCTGCATGGGATTCCACCAGACATTGTCTCAGATCGTGGTCCTCAGTTCTCCTCCCAGGTCTGGAGGAGTTTCTGCAGGGAACTGGGGGCCACCGTCAGTCTCTCGTCTGGATACCACCCCCAGATGAACGGGCAGGCAGAGCGGACGAACCAGGAACTGGAGCAGGCCCTCCGCTGCGTGACCTCCGCGCACCCGATGGCCTGGAGTGACCATCTGGCCTGGATCGAGTACGCTCATAATAGTCAAGTCTCATCTGCCACCGGCCTCTCCCCGTTTGAGGTGTGTTTGGGGTACCAGCCCCCATTGTTTCCGCTAGTGGAGGGAGAGGTCGGGGTGCCCTCGGTCCAGGCCCATCTGAGGAAGTGCCGTCGGGTGTAGCGTACCGCCCGCTCTGCCCTGCTCAGAGCCCGGACGAGGGCTAAGGCCCATGCAGACCGCCGGCGTTCCCCGGCCCCTGCATACCAGCCCGGGCAGGAGGTCTGGCTATCCACTAAGGACATCCCCCTGCAGGTGGAATCCCACAAGCTAAAGGACAGGTACATCGGACCATTTCCCATACTCAAAGTCCTCAGTCCAGCCGCAGTGAAGCTGAAGCTGCCAGCTTCACTGCGGATACACCCCGTTTTTCATGTGTCAAGACTCAAGCCCTGCCATACCTCACCACTGTGTGCCCCGGGACCAGCGCCGCCTCCTGCCCGGATCATCGATGGGGAGCCCGCGTGGACGGTACGCCGGCTCCTGGACGTCCGTCGAAAGGGCCGGGGGTTCCAGTATCTGGTGGACTGGGAGGGTTATGGCCCCGAAGAGCGCTCCTGGGTGAAGAGGAGCTTCATCCTGGACCCGGCCCTCCTGGCCGACTTCTACACCCGTCACCCGGACAAGCCTGGTCGGGCGCCAGGAGGCGCCCATTGAGGGGGGGGTCCTGTTGTGTGGGCCGTTTAAGAGGAGGTACTGCTGGCCCACCACCACAAGATGGCGCCCTGCTTGAAGTGCTGGCTTCAAGCACGAGAGGGTGTCGGAGCGACCGGGAGTGACAGCTGTCACTCATCATCCGTACCAGCTGTCACTCATCCACTACTCATCACCATCACCATAAAAGCCGGACTGCAACTCCACCTCCCCGCCGAGAAATCAGCTACCATTCAGGTAATTACTTCTCTGCTGAACCTTAACCCGAGCATCAGTCTGATCTCTTTTGCAGCCGTTTTCCTGGGACGGATACCCTGTCTGCTGAGTTGGCGTTTGGTGTGGACTGCGACGGCTTCGCCTCCCACCCCACCCAGATAAGTGGTTATCTCGGGAGCTGCACGAGTGTGTGATTGGAGGTGGAGGTTTTCCCTCCTAACTGTATACAGACTGTGGGATTACTGAGTGTGCGAACTCACACTCATCAGTACTGTCTCTGTTCTCTGCCAGCAGTACCGGGTCTGACTGCTGAAGACAGCGGCCACCTGGGGCGCAGGGCTTGGCGGCTCCAGTGTTCTTCAGCTCCGTTGGTGGTGGAAGCTGTGTGGGATCCGGCTCTTCTCTCGCCAGACGTCTTCTATCGTCGAGCCTGCCCACACGTCACCTTGTGTATAATTGACATTCCACCATATTGTTATTGTCTGTACTTCGTTGTGCGATTCACAACATTAAATTGTTACTTTTGGCTTATCCATTGTCCGTTCATTAACGCCCCCTGTTGTGGGTCCGTGTCACGACACTTTCATAACACATCGAACTGTATAAAACAGGAAAGGGTTATAAAAAGATATCCAAGGGACTGAGAATGCCAATCAGCAGTGTTCAAATTGTAATTAAGAAGTGGAAAATGAGGGATTCTGTTGGAACCAATCCATTCAAGTGGACCAACAAAAATTTCAGCAACAACTGCAAAGAAAATTGTTTGGGATGCAAAGGAAACCCCACAAATAAATTGACAAAAAGTGGTGTGGCTATTTCAAGATGCACAATAAGGAGGCGCTTGAAGAAAAATGGGCTGCATGGTTGAGTCACCAGAAGAAAGCCATTACTATGCAAATGCCACAAAGTATCTGCTTACAATATGCCAAACAGCACAGAGAACAAAGTCATTTGGAGTGATGAGACCAAAATTGAACTTTTTGGCCATAACCATAAACATTACATTTGGACAGGAGTCAACAAGGACTATGATGAAAGGTACACCCTTCCTACTGTGAAGCACGGAGGAGAATTGCTGATGTTTTGGGGATGTGTGAGCTACAAAGGTACAGGAAACCTGGTCAAAATTGATGGCAGGATGAATGCAGCATGCTATCAGAAAATACTGGAGGAAAATTTGAACTTATCAGCCCGGAAGCTGTGCATGGCACATATTCAGATGCTCCATCATGACAATGATCCAAAACACAAGGCCAAGTCAACCTGTCATTGGCTACAGCAGAATAAAGTCAAGGTTCTCGAGTGGCCATGTCAGTCTCCTGACCTCAATATCATTGAGCCACTCTGGGAAGATCTCAGATGTACAGTTCATGCAAGACAGTCCAGGAATTTACAGGAACTGGAGGCTTTTTGTGCTTTACCATCAGAGAAAATCAAGAGCTTTGTCCACAACTACCACAAAAGACTCCAAGCTGTTATCGATGTTAAAGGGGGCAATACACGGGATTAAGAACTGGGGTATGTAAACTTTTGATTGGGGTCATTTGGGTAGTTTCTGTTGTCATTATGATTTAAAAAGAGTAAACAGGGTGGTTTGACAGTAAATTGCTTCACACAACCACTAACCATGAGTGAAAAAAATTGTGTTATCAATCATATTCTCTGAAAAATGGCCAAAATAATCAAAACTTCTGCCTGGGTATGTAAACTTTTTAGCACAAGTGTAGGTTCAATGGACACGTTTTTATTATTAAGATGGTTAAGTCCAATAAACATGAAACATTGTCCAATGACAGAAAAGTGAACAAAAAGCTGCCTGCCAAATTTCGTAGTAGTCACTCACAAGTTGGTGCCACAAGTGGGGAAGTAATGATCTGAAATTAGATGCATAGAAAAGCATGAAATTCATAAACAACTTATCCAACAAAGACCAGCAATGTTTAAAGAAGAATGTTTGATAATTTTCAGTATGAATAGCTTCAAATTATGTCAACTGAGCATTGCAGATGCAATATTTGCTTAGACTGTTGATGAAGAAGTGGAGAGAAGGCCAGAAGGAGTTGCACTGTTTGTTTGTGGACTTTTAGCTTTTGACAGAGTGCCAAGAGAAAAGGTGTGGTATTGTATGAGGAAGTCTGCTGTGACAGAGAATTATCTGAGGGAGGAGCTGGATATGTGCAAGGACAGTCACCACACTGAGTATGGTGTGCTTGAGGTTCCTTGCTATTCGCTGCATCGCAGTTGTGAATCTCATGGTCCGTGACTCATGCGAGGTCAGTTTCAACAGAGTTTTGGTGTCGCCCACCCAACGGTCCCCTCTGCCTTCACCCTCAGACTTTGTCATCTGATGGTTAAAAATCACATTATTCCCTTTGATCACTTTAGATGTAGAGAGTCAGTCTCAGATGCACTGCTGTGGTCCGAAATGACGCATGTGCAGCAAAGGCAGGGCAGACCAATTTTTAGAGGGGACCATTCGTCTGCGACACTGGTTCAGGGTACAATGTAAAAAACCTCATGAAGTATGGACAACAAGACACCATCAAGGCACGGCAGAAGTTCATCACAGGTACTACACTTCCTCAAGATAACCTTCTCAACTTGCCATCATCATAATCGCCTGTGAATTTTCTGGATCAACGCCATCCATATTCTCATTAGCCATTGTTTACATTTGAGACACCGGTGTCACCGGCCGAATGGTCTGCCCTGCCTTCACTGCGCATGCATCATTAGCCGCGGTTCAGGGATTATCACCTTGTTTCTGCTTAAAACTGCACTCCAATCATCTATCTCAGCAACAGATATCTGAAGCTTTTGTACAACAATCATTTCCACATAAATTCAGCATTATTTCATCATAAAAGACAGATGAAGCGATCAGAGTGCCCCGGCTAGCTGACACATTCACTGTGCGTCGGTCATTTCAAAGTGTCACAGAGTTTCGCCTCGTTTCTACTTAAAACGGCTTCATTTCTGTATATAACTGACTTTAGAATAATTTCAGAGGTTTTAATTTGTCATCTGATGGTTCATAATCACATTATTCCCTTTAGTCGCTTTGGGTGAAGAGAGTCAAGACTCAGACGAACTGCTGTGGTCCCAAATGACGCATGCGCAATGAAGGCAGGTGGACCGATTTTTAGGGGGGCACCGTTCAGCCTATGACACTGGAACTCTGCTGGTGCTGCGGTGCATTCTGGAAAGTGCAAGGGGCAGCCAGGGGGATTATGAGAAACATTAAAGTACTGAATAATCAAAATTCCAGAGGAAGTTTTTTTTTCTGAACATGATTCCCAATGTGCTTGCTCAGGGGATGAGTCAGATTAAACCTTATCAGAAGAAGTGCCTTTAAGTGACTGATATTGTGATTGTCATATTTAAAAAATATTCAACTCAGTGCACTGTCCAACTCTGACCTTTATGTGTACCATAAAGACCATATTTCTATCAGTGTTGTTGTTATTTGGTAGAACCCTTGGTCGAACAGATATGGAGGCAGATTAGATTTTGAATATTGATATAGGCTGACAGACTGTGTTACACCATAGTTACAAAAACACAGCACCTCATGCACGTGGTGGGAGGAACGGCTGTGATTCAGTGTACATCCTGGTCAAGTATGAACGTCAGTCTTCCTGAAGATAAAGTTGGCATGACGGCACCATCGCCCATGTGGTTCTGCGGGTCAGGCCCATGTCTTGCAGCTGCATCGTTACGAGTCACATATAGAGGTGGGCGATACCAGGAATTTTGGTATTCATCCGATACCAAGTAAATACAGGCCCAGTATCGCCAATATCGATACCGATACTTAAAAAAATATCACTCAACACAACTTAAAACAAAATCTCCTGAGGTAGAGGGCTGACAAACCACAATATCACAAAATTAACACACAACAAAATTGGCTGGCGGCGCTGAGCCACGTGACGGCGCAACAACAAAAGATCAGAGGGGGGAGGATGCGCTGCTCTGTTGTGTGACACAGCGCAGCGCTGCTCTTACAGACAGAGAGTAGACTTTGATGAATCTGTGCACAGCAGTCAGTGCGTGCAGGAGAGAAAAAAAAGCTTGAGTATTGATCTTTTTACACAAGGATCATTCAATATCAATACCAGCGTTGGTATCGATATTAGGATCGATCCGCCCACCTCTAGTCTTTGCAGGGGTTCGGGAGGCTGTCCGCACACCATCTAGGTTTGTTTATGTATTTGTCTGCATAGTTTTTTGTTTTTAATCTGCATCATTTGTTTTTTTCCCTCCATAACTCCAAGTAAACTGCCATTTCAACAAACACCTTGATGTGTTTGAACATGTTCCAAACTTCAGTTTGGCGCTGCTCCATGTTTCAAAACATCAGTCACGTGGGCTATGAGGTTTTCTTTGAAGTTGTTGACAACTGCTTCAGTATCCGGTTCTGACAGCAACTCAAAGAACGTAATTTCAAAATAAAACCTGTTTAAGTTGTGTGTAGTGTTAACAGGTATTTAAGTACTTTCGAAGTTAAGTGTAGTTGATTTGCGTTTATTTCCTGTGAGTGATTCTGGTTCAAATGTTTTCCCACCGTGTTGTTGGCGATGATTCCCGCCGCAGGAAGAACCTGTCGGACCTTTTCTCCTGCTGGTTCCGCTTGTAGGAGAACCTGTGGAACCTTTTCTCCCACTGGTTCCCGCCGCGGGGCGGGTCTGCTCCGCTCTCTGATTGGTTCTTGATGTTCGCGGTTAGTTCCCAGAGTCTGTGTAGAGTTCTCGGCGAGGACTCCTGACGGCCCTCCTCCTGCGGGGACGAAGTTCCCGAACTTCTTCCTGACAACTACATACGACACTCCGTCCTCCTGCTTCACGGTGGCCACGTTGTTGACGAACTTCTTGAAGAGTTCCCGGTGCCGGTCCCGGTCCACATGGTCCCGAAGAAAGGAACGGAAGTGTACGAGCAAGTCGGAGTTCTTGACCGAGCCCCCGTGGCTCTGCAGGAACCTGAGGACGGAGTCCTGGGAGAGATCCGCAGCCATTCCTCCACTCTGCTCCTCTGCGCCTCCTCCTGTCACTCAAAGGTCCGACAGACACAAGCTCCGCCCAGCCGGCCTCACCTGTGGAGGTAACCCGGATGTAAACGCAACAAAATAAAGAACTTTTTCCAAAGTTCAAATTTAATGTGTAATAAATAATAATAAAATTAATAAATTCAGCGTTAACGTTGTTTCTGAACCGAAATGTCCACGTGATCTTTATTTTTGTAGTTATGACAACGAAACGTTTTAATCATCAAGTAGATGAACTAATTTCTGGAACTGTGACGTTACAGAATATTGTATTCGTCGTCTCGACGAACAGATTCGGTTTAAACTCGAAATTATTGTTTCGTATAAATCTCAGGACTTGTACAGGTAAGAGTTTGTCTATGTATTTTCAATTTTCAATTTCTTTTCATTTATATAGCGCCAAATCACAACAGAATTGCCTCAAGGTGCTTCACACAAGGTCTAACCTCAACCCCCAGAGCAGCAGTGGTAAGGAAAAACTCCCTCTGAGGAAGAAACCTCAAGCAGACCAGACTCAAAGGGGTGACCCTCTGCTTGGGCCATGCTACAGACATAAATTACAGAAACAATTCACAACACAAAAATACAGGAAATGCGTCTGGTGCACAGGACAGGAGGGTCTCCAGCACAAATATCACACCCATCTCTGGATGGAGCTGCAGCTTAAACAGAGAAGGAAAAAAAAAACAAACAGAATCAGGCATCAGAAAGACAAAAAATGCAGTATAATTTGTCAGCATTAAACAAGAAAAACAGGAAATACTAAGGTCATTGCCGTACACTAGCCCCAAGCTTCACTAAAAGACCCAGAATTTAGGTAAAGTTGAGGCTGCGGCATGCTCTTTCCTAATAAAATAGAGTAAAAAGTGCAGAACTATACTATGCCAGTGTGCTAGCCATACAAATGGGAAAATAAGTGCGTCTTAAGTCTGGACTTGAAAGTCTCCACAGAATCTGACTGTTTTATTGATGCAGGGAGATCATTCCACAGAACAGGGGCACGATAAGAGAAAGCTCTATGACCCGCAGACTTCTTATTCACCCTAGGGACACAAAGCAGTCCTGCACCCTGAGAACGCAAACCCCAGGCTGGTACGTAAGGTTTAATTAGGTCAGCTAGGTAGAGAGGTGCCAGTCCATGAACAATTTTATAGACTAGTAGCAGAACCTTAAAATCTGATCTCACTGTGACAGGAAGCCAGTGAAGAGACGCCAATATGGGTGTAACATGGTTGAACTTTCTGCTTCGTGTCAAAAGTCTGGCTGCAGCATTTTGAACCAGTTGGAGAGCCCTAATGCTGGACTGCGGTAAACCAGAAAATAGAACATTGCAGTAGTCCAGTCTAGAAGAGATAAACGCATGGATCAGGGTCTCAGCATTAGCCATAGACAGGATGGGACGAATCTTCGCTATATTTCGCAGGTGGAAGAAAGCAGTCTTCGTAATATTTCTAATGTGGAGGTCAAAGGACAATGTAGGATCAAAAATTACCCCAAGGTTCAACACTTTGTCAGTGTGATGTATGACACACGAGCCTAGGCTAAGTGTTAACTGGTCAAATTGATGCCGACCTGTCACTGGACCAAGAACCATCATTTCAGTCTTATCAGAGTTTAAAAGTAGGAAGTTTCTAGACATCCAACTTCTCACTGATGCAAGTCAATCTTCTAAGGATTTTAAGTGACTGAGATTACCAGCAGTTATCGGCATGTATAACTGAGTATCATCAGCATAGCAGTGAATGGTAATCCCAAAACGCCGCAATATGTGCCCAAGGGGTGCTATACAAAGGGAGAAAAGCAAGGAGCCTAAGACAGACCCCTGTGGAACCCCAAATTTCATGTCACTAAGGTTATAGGTAGTGTTACTGTACAAAACACAGCGAGAATGACTGGTCAAGTATGACGTCAACCATGCAAGGGCACTCCCAGTAATCCCAAAATGATTTTCCAGCTTATCAAGTAGAATATGATGATCCACGGTATCAAATGCAGTTTTGGGATTATATTGTTTGATGCTCATTGATTTGTTGTCTGAATAATTTTGCACAAAATTACACAAAGTTCTGGGAGCATGCGCCGGTGCCACACTTCACTGCATCCACAACACTGAAGAACCATCTTTGGTTCATAGACAGCAACCACCCAGACAGATAACAAGTCTATCTTCACATCTGTAAAATATAACCATCTATCTGCCGCAGCCAGATGAAATGTGGGTGCTGTGTCCTTGACCTTTTCCAGTGGTTGGGGGCAACAAAGAGACACCTGTTTTCTGGATCATGTCCAGAGAAACACACCACACGGTCAAAATGTGGTGTTTTCCTCAGTGTTATTGATCCTCCTCATCAGAGTCTAAGTCACCATTCATTTGACACAAAGTCATTCCACCCAGACCCAAGGATCCTCCACAGAGACCCGGTACCAAAGACATCCAGTCTTCACCTTAGGTCACTGGTTAGAGTCCAAATCTGACAACCAGACAGTAATACAGGAAGCACCAGGACCCTAAAGACTTAAACCTTCAGTCTCCTGCGAAAACATAAGAATCACCAAACACATCTGACCTTTGATCTCATGACTGCAAAAGATCTTCCCAGGCATCTTTGGATCTTAAAGTCTGAGGACCCAGAGATATGAACGTCTCTACAAGTTCAACACTTTCACCACATAGATGGCCAAGTCCAAGAAGTCAGTGAAAGCCTGGATCTTCATCTGGATCCAGGACAATCAAAAACCCATACACTTGGATTCCTCACTCAACTTCTCAAGTGCTGCAGACAGTGTCCACTGATTCTGCAAAAATCACAGCATTGCATGAAATCAAGGTCAGTGAATGTTTTCACCAACAAAAGCAACTTAACCTCTGGTTTTCACAATATGACCCAACACCTAGTCCATGCCAGGACTGAACAGGGCAGGAGCAAGAACATCCCTGAGGAACACACGTTTTCACTAAGGGGAATGATCATGATTCTCTTTTTGTGGGTTGTTACAAATAATTTTATGAAATTTTTTCCATTTCACAGACCAAAAAGTTTTATTCCATCCTGTGGTCATTGTAAATGTTTCATAATAAAATCCTATTATTAAAAAAACAACTATTGAACAAACTAAAATATAGAAACTGCAGCTTTTTTCTTTTCTCAGCATCAAACTCATGGTAAATAAACTGCATTTATATAGCACTTTTCCATCTGCATCAGATGCTCAAAGTGCTTTACAAATAATGTCTCACATTCACCCCAATGTCAGGGGTGCTGCCATACAAGGTGCTCACTACACACCGGGAGCAACCTTGCCCAAGGGCCCTTAGTGATTTTCCAGTCAGGCGGGGATTTGAACAGAGGATCTTCTGGTCTCAAGCCCAACGCCTTAACCACTTGACCATCACCTCCCTCTCACCTCATATGCTGTAACCTTCAACCTCTGAGGTAGATTCTGTTCAGACATGTTAAAAAAAAAGTCAGACATGAAATACAAAGTGAACACTTTTTTTCCTCCTCTCTTTTATTTCTTTGTTAAAGTTTTACATTGTTTCTTGTGATACATTCAGGTACCAGGAGCAGCAGCCAGCAGCCCCTGCAGCTTACATACTGTACAAACACAAATTAAGATTAAATTCTAGTTTTCTTTAAAACACACAAACAAAAATAGTGCAAACCAGCTTTCATGTGCTTGAACCGGACAAGTTTCTGTAGATTGTTTTCAGACAAAAATCTGAAAAAAATGATTTTCATTGTTGTCTCGTTTCATCTTTTTGGCAACATCACTAAGAATAAATGATTTCCAGGTGTTTTTATGTCCCGAACTATAAAATCTGTGCAGGAGATAAATTCACTGAAATCACACAAAGTTCTGACATCACAAAACTGCAGTAACTTCAAGGGGGTAAAGTGGAATATTACAGAAACAAAACGTACTTTTACAATAAAAATTCAAACATTGAGGGGAATAGTCACGAGACAAGAATAAATGTGTGGGTTTTTACTAAATGTTAATGAGAATAAAAACCAACCATTAGTCAAATTTGTATGAGAATGTCCCAGTATTTAATGCAAAGTTGTGATATTACGAGTCAAATGTTGAGTGTGATTCCAAAAATGTTATATTTTATGAATGAATACTTCAGTATCAGCACTACATTAAACCTACCAGTCATTTTATAATAAAACACGCTCATTAAATACAACTTCAGCCTCAATTTTAATAAAATATGATTTTTATTCTGCTATAATTATGGAAGAAATTATGGATTTATTTTTGGGCAAAACATAACTTTAATGTATAATGTAACCTCATGTTATTTTAATATTTTGGTATTTGGAGAATAACTTTAAAAGGTTTTATCAGCAGTTGGGTTCCCCTAAATTAAATAATAAAAGTTCATCTGTAATTTTATATATATATATATATATATATATATATATATATATATATATATATATATAAACAACCTGACAACCTTCTGAATTTGATTCAAACAATTACAAACAAAGCACATCTGATTATTCCAATTATATAATAACATAATTATCTTAATAAATTTTACTAAAACAAAGGAAGGAAAGAGTGGACAGAAGAAAATATTAAATAATAGATTAATATCAGGTGTGAACAACAATTACAAAACAGAACTTTCACAATAAGACACACTGAGGCCACTTCTATTTTTTTTCCTTTTCCAGTTAATTTTTTAAAATGTTTATAGCTTTTTAACATTTTAACAGTAGATTTTAACAGTAGCAGCATTATTTTTATATATTTTTTTTATGTTTGTATTTTTTTGGGGGGGGGGGGGGGGGGTGTAAAGGCTGCAAGGGCTGATGGGAGTTGACATCAGGTGGCTGAATGCGTGTGTGTGGTTTGAATCAAAATTCTCAAAGACTACGTTTGTATGTTTGTCATGTTTTATGACAAAAAGACAATTTTATTAGCAGCTCAGATGGACAACATTGCAAAAGGAGCTGGTGCAAAATTGCTGGTTTATGGAAAAAATAATAATTTTGCACCTCACAGCAGAGTATTAATGTTTGGGAGGGGGGACTGACCTTTTATAATACTTTGAACAAACTGCAATTTTAGAATTAAATGAAATTCATCCAAAAAAGAATTTTAACCAAAGTATGCGTTAGAAAAACTGTAAATTAGCTTTTCTTCTGACATAACACCAATGTACTATTTACTCACGATGTGCAGCGGTTAGCACTCCTGACTCACAGGTTGTGGGTTCAGACCTTCCCCTGTCTGTTGGAGATCTGGAGTTCTGCCGGAAGAACATCTAGTGTAAAATTTGTACCAAATCAACATGTGACGGCCCTGAGGGAAGGGAAACAGCTGAACGCTCTGATGCAAACAGGGAAAAAAAAAAAAACTCAAACTAAGGAATTCAGAATCTGTCTTTGATTAAAAACCTTTCCTCAAACCTAACACTCTGCCATTGTTGCATATTACAGACGAAGTTGCCATAAAATTGCCTGAATGTCGGGGTTTCTTCAGCCTGTGTTCTATTATCTGTTGTTAAACTGAATTTTGGGGAAAAACTTTATTTTGAAATGGAGTTGTTGTTTATTGTGTGCAGCAGGTTGTGGTTTGGTCCCTAGTAGTTGCTAACAAGGCTGCAGAGGTGGGCAGGGGGAGGAGTTGCTGTTCTCTCGGGACAACATGTTGCTGGTGCCAGCGGTCACTGGTAACACCTCCTCATTGATGGTGGCAGTAGCGTCTTCATTGTAGAGGCGTTTCATGCCATCGTAGAAGTCGTCGTCCTCCATCACCTCCACCTGAACAAACATTTTTCTGTTGACACCATTCTGTTGACCTAGTGTTTTGTTTTTTAAACACTGCGTTACCTTGCGTTTGGCGGATGACTTGCAGCGCAGGGTGACCTTGTGCAGGACGGAAAGATGGCGGAAGTGTGGGGGTGGAGACAGCAGAGCCGGGATGCTGCTGCTGTACGAGCAGAAGCAACGTCCATGGTTCTGCTCCTCTCCAGCTGAGTGAGGGGAGTCCAGAGCAGCGGCACCAGGGGACTGGTACCTGGAACTTCCCATGGTCCCTGCAGAACCCACAACAACAACAGGAAGGTTTCACACATGATTCAGCGACTTTATCACGACTTTATCAGCTGACATGAAACTAGCTTACCCAGGGTCCCGCAGGGGGGTGGAGCCTGCAGGGGATGGTAGATGTAGATGGTGTTTGGAGGCAGGAAAGCTCCAGGTGTGGAGAGGCTACGAGCCACAAACTCTCGGCTCCGGATCAGGTCGGAGCTGTCCATCTGTAAGAAAGACACAAAAATAAAGTCTGTTATTCTGACTTCAACCACACCTGTGGCATGGTGGATTAGCGGCTGGCACTGTTGCCTCGCAGCAAGAAAGTCATACGATCACTTCCCACCTGGTCCTTTCTGTGTGGAGCTTGCATGTTCTCCCTGTGTCTGCGTGGGTCCTCCCGAGAACTCCAATTTCCTCCCACTATCAAAAATATGCTTATTTAGGCAGTGGTGGTGGCCAAGTGGTGCGCTTGGTTTCAGTGCGGAAGGCTCCCGGTTCAAACCTCACCACTGCCACATTTCTGCATTTAATGTTGAGTTGCATCAGGAAGGGCATCTGGTGTAATATTTGTGCCAATTCAGCATGCAGATCCACTTTTGCTCTGCTATGTAGACCCTGAGTGAAAACAAGGGAGCAGCCGAAGGGACTTATCAAAAATATGCTTATTTACACTTATTTAGGGTCTGCCCCTGAGTGGGTCCCTGAGCGCTGGACTGTGGTTGTCTACTGCCCCTAGTGGTTGAATTGTGTCTAACTGTAATTAGGTTGGGTAAATGCAGAGGACAAATTTCATTTGGTCTTCATCTATGTAGAATGACAATAAAGGCCCTTCTTCTTCTGAAGACCCGCAGCGCCCTCTGGTGGGCAAACCAGCAGCCACAAAGAACACTTTCAAAGATTTTGATTGGTGAGAACAGTGTGTGTGTGTGTGTGTGTGTGTGTGTGTGATGACACTTTAACATGGGAAGTGGAACCGGTTGAGAACCTAAATGGAACACTGCGTTGGTTGTGGAATAAATGAACCGAGCTTCAGGTCTGAAAACAACACGTATCAATCACGGTATATCTGACTTAAGTGTGGAGGTGATCAAACTCAGCTCACACAATCAGTGCCTTGCTCAAGGGCAGAGTCAGTGACATCTTACTGCACCAGCAGGATTTCGGAGACATTCGTCTAAGAGTGGAATTGCTCACGCTGGGCAGACGGTACCTGTGCCTTCTTCAGCAGGTCGATCGTGAGAAGCAACCAATCAGGACAGCAGGTCTCCAGACCCAGACTGATGAGCGCCAAAGCCAGCATGGAACCTCTGAACTGTGGACACACACGAGGGATAAACAGTTTCAATATTCAGACTGCTGACAAGCTTCAATTGGGTAAAAAAAAAATGTGTGTGTGTGTGTGTGTATATAAGAGGCATCCCTTTAGCAATGCTCTGCAAAACTTAATAATTCTTAGACCAAACCCCAACCTCCCATCCTCTTATATGAAGCAATTGGCTGCTTGAGGCTCCAAAAGTGAACGGGTTCCTATAGAAGCTCATGTTAAAATGAGCAGAAATGTATATGCTTACAGCTTGGCACAACAACAACAACAATAACAAACGGTTTTGGTCTTTGGTCTCGAGATAATCTCCTTGGAAAAAAGTACAGCAGGAGACCCTTTTTTACAGTAGTGTTCAGAATAATAGTAGTGCTATGTGACAAAAAAGATTAATCCAGGTTTTGAGTATATTTCTTATTGTTACATGGGAAACAAGGTACCAGTAGATTCTCACAAATCCAACAAGACCAAGCATTCATGATATGCACACTCTTAAGGCTATGAAATTGGGCTATTAGTAAAAAAAAGTAGAAAAAGGGATGTTCACAATAACAGTAGTGTGGCATTCAGTCAATGAGTTCGTCAATTTTGTGGAGCAAACAGGTGTGAATCAGGTGTCCCCTATTTAAGGATGAAGCCAGCACCTGTTGAACATGCTTTTCTCTTTGAAAGCCTGAGGAAAATGGGACGTTCAAGACATTGTTCAGAAGAACAGCGTAGTTTGATTAAAAAGTTGATTGGAGAGGGGAAAACTTATAGGCTGTTCATCTACAATGATCTCCAGTGCTTTAAAATTGACAAAAAAAAACAGAGATGCGTGGAAGAAAACGGAAAAAAAAAACATCAAAATGGATAGAAGAATAACCAGAATGGCAAAGGCTCACCCATTGATCAGCTCCAGGATGATCAAAGAAAGTCTGGAGTTACCTGTAAGTGTTGTGACAGTTAGAAGACGCCTGTGTGAAGCTAATTTATTTGCAAGAATCCCCCGCCAAGTCCCTCTGTTAAATAAAAGACGTGCAGAAGAGGTTACAATTTGTCAAAGAACACATCAACTGGCCTAAAGAGAAATGGAGGAATATTCTGTGGACTGATGAGAGTAAAATTGTTCTTTTTGGGTCCAAGGGCCACAGACAGTTTGTGAGACAATCCCCAAACTCTGAATTCAAGCCACAGTTCACAGTGAAGACAGTGAAGCATGGTGGTGCAAGCATCATGATATGGGCATGTTTCTCCTACTATGGTGCTGGGCCTATATATCGCATACCAGGTATCATGGATCAGTTTGGATATGTCAAAATACTTGAAGAGGTCATGTTGCCTTATGCTGAAGAGGACATGCCCTTGAAATGGGTGTTTCAACAAGACAATGACCCCAACCACACTAGTAAACGAGCAAAATCTTGGTTCCAAACCAACAAAATTATTGCCTCGCAGATGTGAAGAAATCATGAAAAACTGTGGTTATACAACTAAATACTAGTTTAGTGATTCATAGGATTGCTAAAAAAGCAGTTTGAACATAATAGTTTTGAGTTTATAGCGTCAACAGCAGATGCTACTATTATTGTGAACACCCCCTTTTCTACTCTTTGTTTTTTGCTAATAGCCCAGTTTCATAGCCTTAAGAGTGTGCATATCATGAATGCTTGGTCTTGTTGGATTTGTGAGAATCTACTGAATCTACTGGTATCTTGTTTCCCATGTAATAATAAGAAACATAATCTTTTTAGTCACATAGCACTACTATTATTCTGAACACTACTGTATATGTTCCTCAGAAAACTTCTAGATGACATCACTAAGGGTTTGTCCAAGGTTTGACTTTACGGTTTAGTTTTTAAATGTGATTTTTTTTTTTCCAAGAAAAAAAAGGTAATTTTCACAATGTTATATTTCTGACTCCACACCTTTAACTGGGCCCACCTCATAATTGATTCCATAACAGGACAACAAACAGCAAGTACAGGCCTGTAGGGGGCGATGTGCACACGCTAGCATGTCATGACTGTTATGTGTATCAAACGTCATGTTCTGAACCAGCACAAAGTTATGCTTCAGATGATTTAATTTCTGCGTCTCCACATCTGACATGCTAATGTGTGCATATCGCCCCCTATAGGCCATTCTGGTTGTTGTGGGGGCTGTGATGGCTACATTAATTCAGAGGTGGACTGAGTTTGTGTGTTTGTTGGTGCATTTACAGGCTGTGGTGAAGAAAAGACAAAAGACTTCAGCATTCGAAGCAGAGTGTGTACCTGGATAAGCGTGTGGTCGGCCAGACAGTCGTAAAGCCGGCGAGTCAGCAAAGCCAGGTGCTGAGACCAGTTCAGTTCCAAGACCTCGTTCAGAAACTCAGACCGGTACGACAACACCATCGCATGGAACTGTTGATGAGAAGACAGAGTACACGGCTGCCACTTGCACCAAAATCACACATTTCACTGCCACACACACTTCAGTCATATGACTTTTCTGACATCACAGAAACCTTAAATCTCATTTTATGGATTGAATGTTGACACACCAAATGATGGCAGTCAACGTGAGATTAATTCTTTTTATTATTATTATTATTTATCCAGGTCAAAATGTGACAACTGTAAACTGTTCAGCCTTTGGCCTTCGACCTGTGATAACATGTCTTCATCAATCAATGTTTTTACGTTCCATAATTTTCTCATGAACAGACATGACAGACTCACGATGTGCAAGAAGTCCAGCGGCGTGGCGGTATGCAGATCCCAGTTCAGTTTGTCCAGGATGATTCTCTCCATCCTCAGGATCTCTGATGGAGAACAGCCGCAGTCACTAGAGGCTGCCAGCTCCTTCAGCGAGGGCACACACTAACACACACACACACACACACACACACACACACACACACACACACACACACACACACACACACACACACACACACACACACACACACACACACACACACACACACACACACACACACACAGAGTTAACTTAGCCCTTCCCCGTGTCAAACCATGTGACTCGCTGCCAGCCTGTGGAAATCAAACTTTTAGGAGATTAAGCTTGTCCAGACTTCTCTATCCTCATCCACAGTCCTCAAACTCTTCCAGGAGTTCCCAGGAACTTTTAGTTCATTCCTCAGCTATTTGAGAAATCATTTAGGTGATTTATTCAAGAAAAAAAAGCCACATTTTATTTATTCCAGCTTCTTAACTGTGATGATTTGATCCTTTTCTCTCTCCTTTTTTGTTTGTTTTTAAAGAGAACTATGTAAGTTTGGTCAGTTCTTTGCAGTTTCATCTGTTTTCTAGTCACATTCTTCTCTACAGAGCTCTCCTTACAGGCAGTACATATGTCACAAAACTTTCATAAAATCAGTCACATGTCATGCTTTCACGGTGAACTCGGCTCCAAAGCTTCCTGCAGTAGCAGGAATGCAGGTCTACATCTGTTTCAGCTCTGCTGTAAGAAAGTCCAACCGAGGTTGACCTGTGTGCGACCCCTCGCTCTGGCATGCTGTGTTTCTTTCTTGCTTCCTCCGACAGCATTTTCTTTTTTTTTTTTTTTTGCTGGCTCTGTAAGAAATAAAGCCT
Source organism: Thalassophryne amazonica (assembly GCF_902500255.1). Lineage (NCBI taxonomy): Eukaryota > Metazoa > Chordata > Actinopteri > Batrachoidiformes > Batrachoididae > Thalassophryne > Thalassophryne amazonica. The sequence continues at coordinate 40,923,953 of NC_047119.1, read as the reverse complement.
TCGTTGGCTTGTTCTTATAGCCGCTAGTTCGCTGGTGCCTCAACTGGGGAGCATGTATGTGTTGTTGTGGCGCCGTAAAGCAGTTTCTGTTTCTTGCTGTCACACAACTCCTGGTCGGCTTCTCTGAAGGTGCAAGGCTGGTTCTCTGATATGATACCCCTGGTGGGGAAGAGAGAGCCCCCATTCTTCCCAAAACAAGTCATTTAACCATTAGAATTACTCCAAAACCGTAAAATTAAGGACAAAAGCTACTTAGTTCTCCTTTAAGTGTCTGTTCTGTACGATGACTGACTGGTTTAAACAGATTTCAGAGAAATAATTTGATAGAAAAATAGCCAACTTCAGATAAAATATTAACAACAGAGTGTGCAGCTTCTTTTTTCCTGCTTCCTATTTCCTCGCTCTCTTAACCATGTGGGGACTATCACCCAAATCACACAAGAGTTTTTGGGCAGAATAAAAACCATAAACTGTGATCAATGGCACAATGAGCATGAAATCAAAAATCAGCTGCCTTCACTCTGTCGACCTTCAGAGCGGCACTTCAGGGTTGAGGGTTTGTGTGAACTCACCTCATCCTCCTCACAGGTTTTAGCGGCCAAGAAGAAGCAGGCGATGGCAATGCAGCGCAGGTACTTTGGACGAGCCTGGAAACAAACCCACTGATCTTCAAATCAATAAAACCACCAGGATGCAGACTTTCACCACTTCCAATCAACCAATCAATTAAAGACTTCAGATGATGAGATCCAACATACATATGGATGGATGGATGGATAGCTTTATTATCAGTCATTACAACAACGAGATTTCCACACTCACATTCCACAGACAAACAGCAATTAATCCACAATTATTACTTGTTTACCATAATAATCGCACACATCAGAATTAAGACAACACATATACATTTGACATTGTTTATGTGCACTAAACTTGAAACAGTCCGTTTTCCAAATTGAGGCGATGTGAGTGTGTGGTAGCCAATGCAAATGGAGTCGCGCCGCTGCCAGCTTGGGGGAACGGGCACCTGCCACAGCTAAAAACCGCGCACCCCCCGCAGGGGAAGGAATGACGTTGGCGGGCGCCAGAAAGGGGGGGTGTTGATGGGGAGGGAGGGGGTGAGGGAAGGGAATGGAATGGAACATGCTTCAGTCTTGTGAAAAACAGTTTATTGTCTTTGTGAGATGAGATAAGAAACAGCCAATATTTCCCAGGCCAAAACAAATCCCTCTGGAGGAGACAGTAGGGCAATTGGCCTTCAGGCTTGATAAGCCTGTAATCTTATAGTTTCAGCAGTGAAATCACTTTTTAACAGTTCCACTTGCACAACCTAATCCCAATTATGAATTAAGAATATTCCCAATTATGAATTAAGAATATTCACCGGCCTCTGAAATCTTGTATCCTGACCTTCTTGTAGAAAAAATGGTGTCAACAGAGTTCAGAGACCAGCTGATCAATTTCATGGTTAATCCAATGGTAGTCCAATAGATCCAGAATCCAATATAATTTGAGGAATACACAGTCTGGTGAAGTAGGGACTTGAAGGTCAAAGGCAGAGAACAGAGATAAGGGAGAGTGGAGGAGATGCGACCGCCCTCGTCGGAGTCCCAAGATGAAAAGAAGCAGCTAAAAACCGCACAGCCCACTTATTATGATCCTTTGATAATTTACCATCATTTAATTAGTTTCTGTTTTTAACATTTGTAGAAATACAAATACAATACAATACAATACAAATACTAGTACAGCAATACTACTGTAGTATTACTGCAGTACTGGCGATTTTTATTTACCTTGATGGGAGCAAGAAACCGGTCCAGGATGCTAACAGCTAACACCAGGGTTTCTGGGTAAAGCCGCAGTCTGCGGTGGAGTTCTGTCAACCAGCGCACCGCCTCATCACGCTGAGCTGGGGAAATGTCCATTTCCTGATTGAAGTCAAACACACCATAAACTTTCTTTAGCAACACAGGAAGAAATGCAAGTCATACAATGTAAAATTAAAAAGAAAAAATATCTGACATCAATATTGCAGATTCTGATACAATTACTTTTTTCCGCAAATCTGATTGTTTAATCGTGTGAGATTTCAGACCGTATAATATCAGGGTAAAGGTGGCAAAATATGTGACCATTTCACATTTGGATATATTACTCCGCGCCCTGTCCGGTGTTCTGACGAGATGTCATTCCTGTCCTCCGCACAACTGCGCATGTGCACGCATGCGCAATATTGTCAGGATGTGGAACTGTCGATTTATGCGACAAGACGCAATATTGTCGGGACACGGAACTGTCGATTTATGCGACAAGATGCCCAATTTGAAAGAACACCGGCTGCGCGTTGCTAGCTGTTAGCGCTGTTAGCTGAGAGCGAGAAAAAGTAGCGTATCGCCACCGCCGCTGAAATAGGTGAATTTAAGCTACCATACAAAAGTGGATTCTGATACAGAATTACCCTTTCACATTTGATGGATTTCCACATTTGATGGATTACTCCACGCCCTGACCGCTGTCTGAGCGACGCTGCCTCGGCTCAAAGGTAAGCCTTGTGACCAAATTACCTACAGAAAAATAAACCATGCAAACGAAGGAATTGAATTAGAATGGGAATAACCCTGTTGTGTCTGATGATTTGCGGACATTCATGCTGTTACACAGTCGCAAATAACCGTTTTACCGGCTCCACCGGTAAAGCTCAATTTGCGACCATATAACCAGAATGAACATCCGCAAATCATCAGACACAACAGGGTTATTCCCTAAGTGACAAATGGGAACAGAAACAACACTGCCTGCATTTGGTACGAGTTCAGTGAAATCAAACAAACACCACCTTCCTCATTAACAAGCCAGCAATCACTAAGTGCCTTAAAAAAATTTGAATTTTCTGAAGAAAAAGTGGTGCCTCTTCATATATATATATATATATATATATATATATATATACACATATACATAAAGACAGTAAATTAACATTAAGAAATTAAGCAATTAACAGGAAATAAAAGGGCTGACTTCTTCTATAAACTGTTGACATCTAAGGTGCTAAAAACATTCTGGACTTACACCATTCCAACTCATAGAAACTGCATAATTTACCATATTTATCAGCCTTGAAAAATGCCAGGTACCTATTTCATGAACACTACCCAATCTATAGCCCATAGGTATTATAAATGTAACAAATGACAGGAAGTCCGAGAACAGTGAGGAGCAACTTATTCGTTTGAATTCATTAAATCCAGTGTGTAGCTATCAGCACATTTATTACAGATGTAACCTTGAGCAAATAACACACCACCTGAGCATCTTTTCAAACCGCTCGCTGCTGCTATCTACATTACGTATCTGCACTTTTAACAGATGAACTGTGTATTTTGTCCTGAGATCACCTGAGAGATGGACTTCTTTGGCACGTAGACCTTCCACATCTCCACTTCCCTAGAGGCAGCCTTTTCCAGAAGAAAAGACAGCCTCTGGCGTTCCCAGGGTAGGATGAACTTCATTCGTCCTTCCCCTGGTTGGGCTGACCTCCCCTCTGGACACAGCTACCTGCAGGGACACACCAGAAGAGAATTCAGAATCCAGACCCTCACTTCAGAGACAAACCAGATTAAACTTCAGTGATAAATTGGAAACACTGTTTAATCTGGGAGGCGACGGGGAACAGCGCAGACTTAAAGTCATACCACCTACCTGACAGAGGAGGGCAGAGATCACATCATCACTTAACTCTTAAGTTTGAACAAATATTTCAAACTGTAAGATTGATTTAAAAATGACATTTATGTTAGAGAAAATAGACATTCTGAGACAGCTGCAGAAATATTCATTCATTTTAATTTCTAACACTGCACAAAAGACATTTTTCCCCAAGGCCAAAATATGGCCATTGGGTATTGAGAAGACTTTGCATCCATCCGTCTGTCTGTACTCAGCATAAGAACATTTCTATTACTGCCAGGGTCTTCAAATTCACAGAGACCATTCTTCGGACACAGACCTTGGACAAGTTTAAGGATGGCTAACGACCTATTTTAAAAAGGTCAAAAGGTCACATTCTGTTTCCTATTATATGCTCATATGGCCAAGGGTACTTTAGCATTGCATTCTATATTTACATATTACACCAAAATTCTGATTTAAAAGGAGAAGGAGGGCCTTTGTACATATATACACTGAAATTTGTCATCTGAATTTAACCCATCCTAAATACAGTTAGACACAATCCAACCACTAGGGACAGTGGACAGCTAAAGTCCAACTCTCGGGGACCAACTTCAGATGTTGAGACGCTGTCTTGGTCAGGGGCAGAGAAAGGAGCAGATCCTAAATACGCATGTTTTAGATTGTGGAAAGAAACCCACACAGAGACGACAAGCAAACTCCACACAGAAAAGACCAGGTGAGGCACGATCCCAGGACCTTCTTGCTGTGAAGCAACAGTGCTAACCGCTAAGCCACCATCTTGATCCAAATCAGAACCAGGAAGACTATTTTCTTTTCCAAAGTTTGAAGACAGTGATGTTGATTACAGAACTTCTGCCACACACAGGAAATAAGGCATGGGATTATTTTAAAATAAAATCTAAAAAAAATATATTTTTTAATCTGACCTTTATTTAAAGTGGTAATAAGATGTTCTTTTTTTCAATGATGACCTGGACAACAGGTGTCAGCAAAAGCACAAAAACCCCACAGTCCACATAAAACAACAAATCCAGTAAACAACCACACACAATAACATTTTTACAGTGCAACACCAAAATAAAAATGACGAGTGCCAGCACGTTGAAATTAATAGGTCAACATGAGACACAAAAAGTGGTTTCATGAATATTCTTTGACAGAGAAGGTGAGCAGCTACAACTATGACCTGCTGGGTGTTTTTGTTTGAATATGTTAAGTAGAGCCCAAAAGAGGGAAATTTTTTAATGATACAGGTATAAAAAAAAAAAAAAATTCTCTCCACTGTTGGTATGCTACAGGTACAGGTGATAGTAAGTCCCTTTGGCTGTGCAAACATGTTTGTTCTTTTCCTAAAAAGCCAATATTCAGCTGAGGTCCCCTCCTATTATGCTGATTTGATATGGAGCATGGACGTCACATGGAATCCATTTCAATGGTCCCCCTATTTCATGGTGGGGGACAGTGAAAAATGAGTGGAAAAAGGCAAATAATACAGGAAAGAGTAGTTTTCTATTAATTTTCATGCGTGACCTTGACCCTAAGGTCCAAGATCACGCATGGAAATTGTTTACTCAAGGGAGCTGGAATGAATGATTTGCTATAGGTGTTCAATGCAAATTTAAGCTTTAAAGAGAAATTTGGTGCTGAGAAGTCAAAATAAACCCAAAAAGTTTTTTTTTTATCCATTTGTATGTTTGACTTTGACCTTGAAGTTAAAAGTCAATTGTAGTGTGCTAAAGGCAGACAGGACACATGATTTGCTATAGTTTTTCAATACAAATGTAAGCTGTACAATTGATATTTGGGGAGAAAAGGTGGTATTTTGGGGTGAGACGGTGGATGTCTTTGTTGGCTGTTATCTTAGATGAACATGGAAATCTGGGTCAAGGTCATATGCACAGACGTCACATTTGTATCCATTTACAATATGATACAGGTAAGTAATGTCACAGAAAGCTAACGGAAATATATAATTCTCAAAATGTAACACACGCACGGAGGCCAGTTCAAGGTTCCCTTATTCTATGCCATGAGACAAAAATGGTTTCTACCCTACTGTTGTTCTCATATAAAACAATCCACATGCTCTTATTAAAATGTTAGTTAGGACACACACAAAAAAGGTGTTCAAGAACTTTGTGTCTCAGGTGTTAATAACCGAAATCTGTTTTATTTTACTGGGCTGTTTTACAATCAGGGTACATAAATGGATTTTAAGGATAAAGTTTGGTTTAATGACAAAGTGGAAATGACCAGCAAAGTTTAGTTTGCCATGGATAACTACTACTGGTCAATCAGCAGCAATGGTCATTTGGTTTGATATCCCCGTTTGTTTACTAGCAAAACTCTAATTATACCAGTTTTTACCAAAACATCTGTCGTTTCTATGATGTCTAATTTTGATGGGCTGCCAAAACTATTATTTATTTAGTCGGTAACCACTAAATGGACTAGGCTAATTTCCCGATCAAAGCCTAATTACTTTGCTCTAATTCCCAGGATCACTGTCCAGTGTGGAAACAATATGAAACAGACATTCAAAAATAAAATGTCATCTGTCAAAAATGTCCTCTCCAGAAATAGAGTGCATTTCAAACTCAAGTATCAGTGTTTTGTGAATAATAATTTTTGTTTGAAAGAGTTTGAAAGGATGTGTACATAATTCACTCAAATGTCTTTAATATTGGGGTGTAACTCTCCGTCTATCAAAAACTGTCCTCTCTGGAAATGCTTATAGTCCATCACTATTTGAGAATGCAGAAGCACAATAGCAGTACATATTTACCATCCACTGTTTGTAGTAGATAATATATATGGCTAGACTGCATTAATCTTAGTCTATATAATTTACACATCAATTATCTTATAGCCGATCATATCTGTGACCTCATATATGCAAACATCTGACAAGTCTGCAACTTTGGGCATTTAAGTACCCAGTCAGCATAACTTGACCAAAGTAACCACTTTGATTTTTTTGGTGCCAGTGACACATACTTGTGTACTTGTGATTTATTGTGATTTTAGGTTCAATTGGCTTAGTCACTTTAGTTAAGGCCCACTGACATGAGCATGCCTTTGATTCATGCAATAGCATGATCTGTGTCGTGCTGGAGAGTAAACTCATCTTTAACGGGTGCAGACAGGACGCGAGAGGGGCGCCGGTGCATGCTACTGCGCACAGAGAATTTTGAAATGTTCAAAAAAATCTTTCACGCATAAATGTCGTGCTATGCGGTGTGATCTAATCTCCAACACAACGTGCAGCTTGTCAAGTGGAGTAAAGAAAAAGTGAACAGTGCGAGTGGTGGCGTCAGCAGATCGCATCAGAGTGCATCTTGTCTGAAGGATTATAACAAGAACTTTAATCTGTTATAAACATACTTTAACAGCTGCACACAAGAAGGAAAGAACATGCAACTGTTTTATCAAGCCATAATAAGTAAACATGACAAATAATTACCTTTTTAGACGGCTCAAAATGCTTTCTGCAGGTAGTTAGGTGCATGCGTGCACGCGAACGGCTCTGGCTGCAGCCTCCTCTGTGATTCAGGATGCGATTAGAGCCGTTTTCAATGGCCAATTTGCAGGAAAAAAATGATTAATCCACTACAAAATAATTATTTTATATACGCAGCGTCCAGCGCAGAGCACGTGGCAGCTGGTAGAACAAAGAACGGCGTCCAGCTGGGAACACAGCGGGTTGGATCATAACGACAACATTCATGCTATTGCTTGAGTCACAGGCATGCTCGTGTCAGTAGACCTTTATGTTGCTGTTACCATGAATGACTTAAGTGTCATGTTGGTACCATGAGTGAAATATGTACTGCTTTTAATGTCTTCAGCTATTGTCTGTTTGTCAAATTAAACACAACTGCCTACAGCAGATTGCAGACAGACAAAAAGATGTGCATTTGTGCAGTTTTGATCACGCAGAAACTGCAAGAGCTGACATTTGCAGTTTGGTATGGTTATGTATTTTGGGTCAAGGATGAAAGGTACCAAAACTGAATGTTGATAGGATTAATATTTTTAGAGAAGCTACATATATTAGTTAACAACACTGAACAATGGACATTGATATTTACATTCTGGACTCACACGCCATTCCAGCAGGGGGCAGTAAATCATCTATATATTAAAAGCGTGTGTGCATGCGTGACTTTACTTAGTAAGTTCAATGTACATAATATAATTGCAAATATGAGGTCTATTAGACAATAAACCGACCCTTTTATTTTTTTTTAAACTATATGGATTTGAATGACGTGTGATTCCACCAATCATGCTTGAACCCTCGTGCGCATGCGTGAGTTTTTTCACGCGTCGGTGATGTCATTTCCCTGTGGGCAGGCCTTGAGTGAGATGTGGTCCCGCCCTCTCGGCTGAATTCCTTTGTTTCACACGCTGCTCGAGACGGCGTGCGTTGCTTTATCAAAATTTTTTCTGGACCTGTGAGGAATATCCAAGTGGACACTATTCGAGAAATTAAGCTGGTTTTCGGTGAAAAGTTTAACGGCTGATGAGAGATTATGGGGTGTTTCTGTCGGTGTAAAGACTTTCCACAGAACGGGACGTCCTGCAGCGCTTCCAGGCGCCGTCGTCAGCCTGTTTCGACCTGAAAACATCCTAATTTAAGGCTTAATTCACCCAGGACGTCGTGAGAGAACAGAGAAGATTCAGAAGAGGCCGGCATGAGGACTTTATGCGGACATTCCACTGTTTAAGGACATTTTGTAATGAAAGACGTGCGCGCAAATGGAATGTCCGAATAAACTCCTCATGCCGACTTCTTCTGAAAGTTCTCTGTTCTCTGACGACTTCCTGGGTCAACAGAGCCTGAAATGTGGAAGTTTTCAACTTGAAACGGTGAGACACTGCCACCTCGAAGCGCAGATCGCCGTCAGGCGCTGTGGGCCGTCCTTACGGCGACACTACCAGACCAAAATCTCTCATCAGCCATTAAAATTTTTACCGAAAACCAGCTGAATTTATCGAATGGTGTCCACTCAGTTGTGCCTTACAGTTTTGAAAAAATTTTTATCAAACAAAGCAGCAGTCTCTGAGCCATTCCTAAACAATGAAAAAATCGACGAGAGGGTGGGTGACTCCTCACTCAAAGACTGCCCACAGACGAATGACGTAACCGACAGGCGTGAAAAAACTCTTGCATGCCCACGAGGGTTCAAGCATGTCTGACGTAATCACACGTGATTCAAATCCATATGGTTTTTGAAAGAAATAATAACGTCGGATACTTTTCTAATAGACCTCGTACATTAAAAATACATGGATGAAACAATAAAGTAAAAACACTTATTTCCATTGTGGTCCATTTAAAAATCAGCTGTCAAAAAAGAAGCAAAAATAAAATAATATTAATAGTAACATTAATAATAATAATAATGATAATAATAATAATAATAGTAGTAGCAGTAGTAGTGTGTATATGATAACAAGAACCTAAACAATTTATAAATACAGTAAGAGTAAATTAACATAAAAAAATTACATACAACCTCAATTCCAATAAAGTTGGGATGTTGTATGAAATGTAAATAAAAACAGAATACAATGATTTACAAAACCTCTTCAACCTATATTCAATTAAATACACCACAAAGACAAGATATTTAATGTTCAAACTGATAAACTTTATTGTTTTGTGCAAATATTTGCTCATTTTGAAATGGATGCCTGCAAGATGTTTCAAAAAAGCTGGGACAGTGGTATGTTTACCACTGTGTTACATCATCTTTCCTTCTAACAACACTCAATAAACATTTGGGAACTGAGGACACTAATTGTGAGGGTCATGACTGGGTATAAAAGGAGCATCCCCCAAAGGCTCAGCTGTTCACAAGCAAAGATGGGGCGAGGATCACCACTTTATGAACAACTGCATGAAAAAATAGTCCAACAGTTTAAGAACAATGTTTCTCAATGTTCAATCGCAAGGAATTTAGGGATTCCATCATCCACAGTCCAGAATATAATCAGAAGATTCAGAGAATCTGGAGAACGTTCTATGCATAACGGCAAGGCTGAAAACCAACACTGAATGCCCGTGACCTTCAATCCCTCAGGCGGCACAGCATTAAAAACCGACATGGTGTAAAGGATCTTACTGCATGGGCCCAGGAACACTTCAGAAAACCATTGCCAGTTAACACAGTTTGTCGCTACATCTACAAGTGCAAGTTAATACTCTACCATGCAAAGCGAAAGCCATACATCAACAACATCCAGAAACGCCTCCACCTTCTCTGGGACCGAGCTCATTTGAAATGGACAGACGCAAAGTGGAAAAGTGTGCTGTGTCTGATGAGTCCGCATTTCAAATTGTTTTTGGAAATCATGGATGTCGTGTCCTCTGGACAAAAAAAGGAAAAAGACCATCCAGATTGTTACCAGCGCAAAGTTCAAAAGCCAGCATCTGTGATGGTATGGGGGTGTGTTAGTGCCCATGGCACCATCAATGCTGAAAGGTACATCCAGGTTTTGGAGCAACACATACTGCTATCCAAGCAACGTCTTTTTCCTGCTTATTTCAACAAGACAATGCCAAGCCACATTCTGCACGTGTTACAACAGCGTGGCTTCGTAGTAAAAGAGTACGGGTACTAGACTGGCCTGCCTGCAGTCCAGACCTGTCGCCCATTGAAAATTTTGAAGCGCAAACTACGACAACGGAGACCCCAGACTGTTGAACAACTGAAGTCGTACATCAAGCAAGAATGGGAAAGAATTCCACCTAAAAAGCTTCAACAATTAGTGTCCTCAGTTCCCAAACGCTTATTGAGTGCTGTTAGAAGGAAAGGTGATGTAACACAGTGGTAAACATACCACTGTCCCAGCTTTTTTGAAACGTGTTGGATGCATCCATTTCAAAATGAGCAAATATTTGTACAAAAACAATAAAGTTTATCAGTTTGAACATTAAATATCTTGTCTTTGTGGTGTATTCAATTGAATATAGGTTGAAGAGGATTTGCAAATCATTGTATTCTGTTTTTATTTACATTTTACACAACATCCCAACTTCACTGGAATTGGGGTTGTAATTAAGAGGAAATAAAAGGGTTTAGTTCTTCTTCAAAAAACTGTTGAGGTCTAAGTTCTAAAAACATTCTGGACTTACATGCCATTCCAACTTATTATAGAAACTTTGCACAATTTATTACCATCCTTGAAAAATGTGAGCTCCCCATTTTAGAAACACTATCCAATCTAGAGCCCGTGGATCCCCACAGACAACATGCTAGTACTAGATAATATCTACTGATGTGTCTGTTCACATGGGACTGTTATTTTGTATGCAGTTGTATTTTTCTGAATTTAAACCACAGTGGAAATATAATCATTTGGCTTTTTATGTTACCCTTAGCAGGTTTATGGTTCGTGGAATTTATGTACATGTACTAAAGACAGTTTTATTATTATTATTAAATTAAAAATAAACCAACTACTGTTTTGTGGTTCTATTAAATATCATTTTACAGAATAACTAAACTGCACTGTGACTTTAATCTTAAAACAGAAAAAATAAACTACAAAGACTCTGGGCCCTGGTTGGTTGGCGACATTAAAACATTTTGAAGCTGTTTTCGAGTTTATCGTTATGACAATTTTACAACTTTTCGTTTCATGAATCCGGCTACGACTATTGCCTGGATCGTAGCTGTTTTCATATGACAAACAGAAACAACGACACTAGCATAAAATGGCTGCGGTAACGTCACACACAAACAACATTAAGCACAAATAACATTTATTTCATAACATTATGAGTTGTTGTTTTGTTTTTTTAATATCAGGAAACAAAAGAAGTCCGACTCTTGGCCACGAAGATCTGTGGGACATTTAAATGTCCTTGCCGATAAGCAGACGGAGCCCTACCTCCCCTGCCGAGCGGAGAAAACCACAGGAGGATTTCATCCGGTCCACTCAAACCAGGATCGTTAATGGGTTAGAACCGAGGGACCGTTCTGCACTTTAGTCGTCCATCGTGACGTTCATGGCGCTCATTTACTTAAAAATAGGAAAAGAAAAAAAAAAACTAAACGGAATATAGACGATCCGTCTATTTCCGAAGAGGGGCGGGAAGGCAGGAAATCAGGCTCCGCCCACCACGGAAACGCAGCAGCCGTGTTGCCACATCACGCTGCGAAAATCCCCCTCTTGGATGTACATAATACCACAGATATACAGACATTCTCAAATGAATACAATCCTGATCGTCTGATGTTTTTATTATTATTATTATTATTATTTACACAGTGTAATGTACAAAACTTTTGCTGGGAGATAAGCACATTTGAACATTTCACAACAATGTCCAGTAACATACAAATAAAAGATAGAAAACAAAAAGTAAAAAAAAAAAAAAAAAATACATAGCATTTACAAGGCATTTCTTTCGCATAAGCATGTTCGTAATAATTAACATTCAAAACAAATATGTGGAGACATTTTCACAAAGCATTTGTGAGTCTTTACTTGAGTCTTTTAAAGGTGACAGGAACCAAAATGTAAACAGCAGAAGGGATGTTTTTCTACTTTGCCATGTACTTTTATGTATGTGGTATTTACCCATAATTATAACAATATTACAGAGTCTCGTTATCTCTTTTGGCATTTTGTCTATACCATAAAGAATTTGTTCCAATTTAGTTGCGGTATTTTGTCTATTTTGATTTGCATCCACCTTTTAACGTCATTCCCAAAAGATTTTGTTTCAGAACAGGAGAAAAACAGATGTTCAAGATCAAGATATCAAGATGTTCCTGATCGTCTGTAGGATTCCACTAAACAGTCCTCAACATGATCCTGTTACAACGGCAGACTTCACCCTAAATAACCCATCTTTAAGATAAATGGAAGTCTTAGGTTTTTTTTTGGGGGGGGGGGGGGGGGGGGGGGTTTGTTTGTTTGTTTGTTTGTTTTGCACAGCACTCAAATTATTTCATTTTTTGTTTTGTTTTTATTAATTTCACTTAAAAAAAAAAAAAAAAAACCCACAGCTAATGTTTATGCAGGCAAAAGACCAGGGGGGAAATGGCCTACAGGGAGAAAATCTCAAGGAGGAAAATGCCCTGATGAACAAGGTTACAGAGTGGGTGAGTGAGTAAGTCTGGCTCAGCCCGCTTGTGTTAAAAAAAAAGTATCTTCAGCTGCTCCCTTGTTTGTTTGTTTGATTTTTTTTGTACATTCAGGGTCAACACAGCCAATCCAACTCAGATCTTCATGTTGATTTGCCACAAGTTTTACACCAGATACCTCACGCAACTCACATGGATAAACTGGCAGGGGTTTGAACCCCTAACCCTAACAACTTTTGTAGCTAAAGCAAAAACAAATACTCTCATCTTTTTAACTCATCCAAAAAAAAGACAGAACAGTTCAGGAATGTGTCTAATCATTTAGTTTCATACAACCCCTGGCAAAAATTATGGAATCACCGGCCTCGGAGGATGTTCATTCAGTTGTTCTCAAATGATGTTGGTTGTTCACAGTCAGCTGTGTCTAAACTCTGGACCAAATACAAACAACATGGGAAGGTTGTTAAAGGCAAACATACTGGTAGACCAAGGAAGACATCAAAGCGTCAAGACAGAAAACTTAAAGCAATATGTCTCATAAATCGAAAAATGTGCAACAAAACAAATGAGGAACGAAAGGGAGGAAACTGGAGTCAACGTCTGTGACCAAACTGTAAGAAACCGCCTAAAGGAAATGGGATTTACATACAGAAAAGCTAAACGAAAGGCATCATTAACACCTAAACAGAAAAAAACAAGTTTACAATGGGCTAATGAAAAGCAATTGTGGACTGTGGATGACTGGATGAAAGTCATATTCAGTGATGAATCTCGAATCTGCATTGGGCAAGGTGATGATGCTGGAACTTTTGTTTGGTGCCTTTCCAATGAGATTTATAAAGATGACTGCGTGAAGAGAACATCTCAATTTCCACAGTCATTGATGATATGGGGCTGCATGTCAGGTAAAGGCACTGGGGAGATGGCTGTCATTACATCATCAATAAATGCACAAGTTTATGTTGATATTTTGGACAATTGAAAGGATGTTTGGGGATGATGAAATTATTTTTAAGATGATAATGCATCTTGCCATAGAGCAAAAACTGCAAAAACATTCCTTGCAAAAAGACACATAGGGTCAATGTCAATGAGCAGATCTGATTTGATGCAGGTGTTAATTTGGGGGATGAAAATTTACAGGGTGATTCCATAATTTTTTCCTCATAATTGAGTGATTCCATATTTTTTTCCCTCTGCTTGGTCTAAAAAAGTAACCATTACTGACTGTCACAAGCTTTTTTTCTTGATTTCTTATAGTGTTTCTTAAAGCCAGAAAGTTGCCATTTGAAATGACTTTAGTTTTGTGTCATGTCTGTGATCTTGTTGGGAAAGTGTCAGTACACGGACCCACAACAGGGGACGCAAATGAACGGACAATGGAGAAAGTCAAATAACAAGGCTTTACTGTTGTGAACGTGCACAACGAATACAACCAATCACGAAATGGACAACAGTCAATTCACAAAAGTGTCGTGTGGGCAGGCTCGAAGATAGGAGACGCCTCTCCAAGGTAAGACCCGAACCACACGGCTTCCTCCGCCACAGGACCCCGGAAATACTGGAGCCGCCAAGTCCCGAACTCCCAGGTGGCCACTGCCTCCGCGTGTCGGACCTGGTACTGCTGGCGAGGAACAAAGAACAGTTAGATGGGGGCGCGTTTGCACCCAAGACTCCGAACAGCAGGGAAGTTACCTCCACCTCTCGTTGGAACAGTAATCCACAAGCTATACACTAATCCAAAAGGATGCACTCCGTCAGCTTTGATACGTTACCTCGTAGGTAGAAACGATATCTCGGCAATGAGGTGGAGGTGCCGTCCTGCTGATATACCCCACAGATGATTGCCGTCAGCTGTCTCAGGTGATGGGTGACAGCTGTCACCGTAGCTGCTCACGTGAGGCGGCGGCGCCCTCTGGTGCCTGGAGCCCGCACTCCAGGCAGGGCGCCCTCTGGTGGTGGTGGGCCAGCAGTACCTCCTCTTCAGCGGCCCACACAACAGATCTGCTTTTTTTCTACAAAATTAAACAACTGAATGAACATCCTCTGAGGCCGGTGATTCCATAATTTTTGCCAGGGGTTGTATTTAAAAGCTACAGATGGTCTGCACATGCACAAGCACCATGACAGCATCGGTTCTAATAATCAACCACACAAAATCAGTGTCTGTCAATCAGGCCTTACTGGTCGTGGTGCTTGATGCTGCTTTTAAACATTTTACCACCACAATCAATTATTCATGCACCACAAACACTGGCACCATGGTAACCAACAATGATTTACATGGCATTAAATTAGAACATGAGTTACCTCAAACTACTATACACGTTAAGGCTCTGATTGCACCCAGCTCCTGAGCAAGTGGTCAGGAAAAACTCCCTCGGCTGGTTTTTTGGTTGTAGGTCGAAACTTCAAATAGACCAGACTCAGTGTGGTGACCATCTGCTCTGGCCATACTTTAATATATAAAAAAAAAAAAAAAAAAAAAACACTGTATGAACATGGAGCAACAGAAATGTTGCAGCAAAACAACCACGAGTCATTATGTGCAACAGCAGAGGAACAAGACCAGTTGTAGAATCTTAGACAAATAGGCTGCGTTTAATCAGGGGGTTAGCTGGGACGCCAGAAGAGACGCTTCTCTCAAACAGCAAGACTCAAGCTTGTCCAAAAGGCCTATGAGCCTATGATCTAAGGTTCTACATAGAATGTAGATCGACTCTTTGCTGGTGTCAGTTGCTCCACCAAGCAAACATCTTCCCATCCAGGTCCTTAATCCTTCAGGTAGACGTTCTCCTGGAAGTCACTCCGCAACCAGCTGAACCTCACAGATATCCATGAAGCAACCATTTAGTTCCATAAGTGGACGAGGTGCAGGATCCAGCCATTCAGACTAGAGAGGCACAGGCTAGATCAACCAGCCATCCAGGAGACAAAGCAGGTGGAAACTCAGAAACGGGACAGAAAATAATAATGAGACATACAAATCCTCCTTAGCATTCATTTAAAACCCAATCAATAATAATAAAAATAATAAAAGACTATTAACCGACCGCAAGGTTAATAATTTGTTTAATATATGGCTGTTTTTGTTGCTGCATCGACATCTTGCATGTCCATTTTGAGCTCGTTTGCTGTTAATTCCTCTTATAACTTGCAGGTTACCACCTAAAAGGTTTTAAAAATTAAAACTGATCATATTTGACTTATTTGTATTAATTTATAATGAGAATTACAGCACTTCAATCATATTCATCATTCAATATCAGATGGTCTTCAACTAAGCTTCAACTGTTTTTTATTCCCATTAAAGGAAAAGTTTGCATTTTTAAACCCAAGTCATATTCACATGGTGATGACCTCTGACCTCACAGTGACCAGTGAGCACTGGAACACCTGAAATTGCCACAGGCTGCAGGGTGAGACAGTACCACAGGGAGATGCATGTAGGAGTGTATGTTTTATTCAAAGATTAGAGTATGTCATGATCGTGTCCGAATGCCCTTCACAAGCATTGAAAGGTGGACATCTGGAGTCAACTGTAGAAGTGTGTGTTTTATTCACAAGGATTACAGTATTTATACACAGTTCAGTCCTGACAGAGGAAGCATCACTAGGAAGTCGAGCAAGCCCTTTGTCTTATTTCACAGCGAAGCACGAAACATGGGACAGCTTTGTGTATTTTACATCAATAACCACATGAGAGACAGTCGGTCAGGAAGGAGCCTTATTTGCATATAACAAAAGACAGGCGATCGTTTGCCCCCCGCGGTTCATGGGAGACATGAATGAGCCCTGAGACCTTTGTGTGCGTAGAACAAAGGACAGACAGTTGCACGTTGCGCCCTGTGACCACCAGCGGCAAAACTCACATGTGCAGAGCAGGAAAAACACACTGAAATCACAGATGACACACGCTTGGTGAACTTGGTGAATTCTGCCCAATGTGTGGTGGTTTATCACTACACACAGCATGAACCTCTTGACCTTTCCACTTGTGCCCTAGTTCACTGCACCTGGTTCACCAGCGGTGAGAGGCAGGACCCTTGAAAGGACCATGAGCTTCATGATGGCATCAGCAAAGACTCCCTCAGTTGGGGACCATGTCACACCGACAGCGACTGTTACCAGGTAGCCTGAGGAAGCCAGAATCGGGCCGCAACAGTGTCACAATCACCTGCTGTAACCGGTTTGTGTCACAAGTTTTTAGTGTGCATTTTTGGAATGTCTCACAAACAGCTGTTTATTCAAGGAAATGGAACCAGGCATTTATTATACCTACATAATTATGCAAAATATGTGTGAGAATATGTAGAATTTCTGCTTCAAAATAAAGGATAATAAAAATTCTTGTCACTACACTCAAAGAAACATATGTTTGAAGTTGTTCCAGTTAATCAATGAATTGGAAAAAAAATCCAATTTAAACAACCAGGTTTTTTTGGGTCCAGGTGACATAACTAAATACAGTATTTAATTTTTTTTACAGTGTATTTTTTTTTTTTTACTGAATTGGTTTGAAATTTCCAAAACCACTGATTAATAATTGGGCAACACAGACCCTCTTTAGAGTGCATACTGTAGTTCCACCCAAAATGCAGTATACGTTGTAATATTAAAGGCAATAGTTTTCTCATATTTAATATATGTGCTTCTACTACCACTACTAATAATAATAATAGCAATAATTTTGCCTTAACAGTCTTATGTCGTTGTTGTTTAAAAAGCATGAATGCACTCATTGACAAATATGGGTGCTGTCCAAGAGCCTCGCACCCTCTCGCACCCCACCACTGCACTTGGCCTGTTTAATTTGTGATCTTATAAATAAACCCGTCTACTTCAGCAGAATATTCAGAGTATATGATGGAAATAAAAACGTTCCTTGTAATATAACCATAAAAAATACATTTTAAATAAGTTATTTTAAAATGTTTGGATTCTGCCATTATATGTATAATACTATTTAGTAGGTTGCATTCCAGGCCAGAACCAACATAATACAATTACAACAAAACTTTATGTATGAATAAAACATCTTCATGTCACGATGATTAAAAACCTGTTTTAAAATCATTTATCCCCTTCTTGTGTTCTTCACAAACTACTACATGCAGAGTTCACATTTGCACAGATCCAAATTTTGTGTTTTTGACTTCAAAGTAGAACAAATACTAAAAGTGGCTGTACATCAAATGTGAGGAGAACAGGTTGTCCATTAATCAAACGGTCGGTGGTTTGATTCCTGCTTCTTGTTGCCTATGTGTTGAAGTGCCCTTGAACAAGAGGTCGAATTGCAAATATCCTCCAATGTGTCTGCTTCTGTGACAGGTGTATGAATGTGATTGAAAGAAACTTCCTGTAGGACAAAAAAAATGAGTAAGCGTGCATTAGCTGGATATTTTGTAGCATACTGGCTACAACAAAGAAATGTGAACCATTTGCACTGTGCCCCAGAACAAGTGGCAAGATATTAATTATTGTCTGGCCATCACAGGGTGCAACATTCAGAGGAACAGTTGAGTGAACTATTCCATATTTATACAACCCCTGGCAAAAATTATGGAATCACCGGCCTCGGAGGATGTTCATTCAGTTGTTTAATTTTGAAGAAAAAAGCAGATCACAGACATGACACAAAACTAAAGTCATTTCAAATGGCAACTTTCTGTCTTTAAGAAACACTATAAGAAATCAGGAAAAAAAAATTGTGGCAGTCAGTAACGGTTACTTTTTTAGACCAAGCAGAGGGAAAAAAATATGGAATCACTCAATTCTGAGGAAAAAATTATGGAATCATGAAAAACAAAAGAACGCTCCAACACATCACTAGTATTTTGTTGCACCACCTCTGGCTTTTATAACAGCTTGCAGTGTCTGAGGCATGGACTTAATGAGTGACAAACAGTACTCTTCATCAATCTGGCTCCAACTTTCTCTGATTGCTGTTGCCAGATCAGCTTTGCAGGTTGGAGCCTTGTCATGGACCATTTTCTTCAACTTCAACCAAAGATTTTCAATTGGATTAAAATCCGGACTATTTGCAGGCCATGACATTGACCCTATGTGTCTTTTTGCAAGGAATGTTTTCACAGTTCTTGCTCTACGGCAAGATGCATTATCATCTTGAAAAATGATTCCATCATCCCCAAACATCCTTCCAATTGATGGGATAAGAAAAGTGTCCAAAATATCAACGTAAACTTGTGCATTTATTGATGATGTAATGACAGCCATCTCCCCAGTGCCTTTACCTGACATGCAGCCCCATATCATCAATGACTGTGGAAATATACATGTTCTCTTCAGGCAGTCATCTTTATAAATCTCATTGGAACGGCAACAAACAAAAGTTCCAGCATCATCACCTTGCCCAATGCAGATTCGAGATTCATCACTGAATATGACTTTCATGAGTGATTCCATATTTTTTTCCTCTGCTTGGTCTAAAAAAGTAACCGTTACTGACTGCCACAATTTTTTTCTTGATTTCTTATAGTGTTTCTTAAAGCCAGAAAGTTGCCATTTGAAATGACTTTAGTTTTGTGTCATGTCTGTGATCTACTTTTTTCTACAAAATTAAACAACTGAATGAACATCCTCCGAGGCCGGTGATTCCATAATTTTTGCCAGGGGTTGTAGAAAGCTCTCAAAGATTTATAACATCTATAAAGAATATGTGAATTTAAAGCCACATTGCGCAAAACAGAATATGGCATTCATAACCATCTGTTCATTGGTGTATATTTACCTGCACTAACAAATCAATCTGTTTTCATAAATTTACAATGAGGCCTTATATCTAGTTGGGAGTTGGCCCTCTCACGGAGGCTGCCATCTTGATATAGTACCCCAAAAGGGACATACTTACCACACCTTTCACATTTTACAGCACAGTTGGCAGATTGAAGATAAAACAAGAGGAATTAGTCAT
Source organism: Thalassophryne amazonica (assembly GCF_902500255.1). Classification (NCBI taxonomy): domain Eukaryota; kingdom Metazoa; phylum Chordata; class Actinopteri; order Batrachoidiformes; family Batrachoididae; genus Thalassophryne; species Thalassophryne amazonica. The sequence goes on along the minus strand of NC_047119.1, from coordinate 40,904,216 downwards.
TACTCTCCTACTGCTACTCTGCTGGCTGCTAGTTTAGGCTAACAAGTTGAAGAAATTTTATTTTTTGAAATGAACGATCAATACACTTACTGGCCACTTTATTAGGTACACCTTGCTAGTGCTGGGTTGCCCCCCCTTTTGCCTTCAGAACTGCCTTAATTCTAGAAGTGGGCGGCTCGATCCTAATATTGATAATATCAATACCAACAGTAGTATTGACATTGACCGATCCTCGTGTAAAAAGATCAATATTCAAGCTTTTGTTCTCTCCCGCCCGCACTGACTGCTGTGCACACAGATTCATCAAAGTCTACTGTCTGTCTGTAAGAGCAGCGCTGCGCTGTGTCACACAACACGGAGCAGCGCACCCTCCCCCCTCTGGTCTTTTGTTGTTGCGCCGTCACGTGGCTCAGCGGCACCAGCCAACAGCCATGCAGGTAGTCTCAGCCTGGCCCGCCCACTCAGCGCTCCTCGAGTCAGCCCTCTGCCTCAGGAGATTTTGTTTTAAGTTGTGTTGAGTGATATTTTTTAAAACAAAAATGTTGATTGTGATAATAAAGTATATTTTGTTGTCATGTACAATGTTTGGCGAAATTCTATTGTAGGTCTTTTGGATCCTTTGGATCTCTGTGTGCGTGTGTATGGCTTCGATCACACAAACAAACAGGGAGAGTTGACATTTGCTGTTTGGTATGCTTATGTATTTTGGGTTAACATTGCAAAAATGGAAAATTGATAGGACAAATATTTTTGGAGAAATTAGCAATTTTAGCTAACCAATAAAGAATGGTTGCTGTGCTGCAATGCACCATGGGAGTTTGGGGTTTTGAGGTTTTAAATATTAGTTAAACAGTGATTTATTGTGTTTTTGTAGCTCAATTGGTTTTGTCAGTTTAGATAAGTCTCATGTTGCTCTTACCATGAGTGATGTAAGTTTCATGTTGGTACCATTAATGAAATGTTTAGTGGTTTTAATGTTTTCAGCCACTGTCTTTGTTTGTTAAATTAAAACCACCTGCTTACAGCAGTGGTGTGGTGTGCGTGCGTGCGTGCGTGCCAGCCTGCAGCAGCTTTGATCCGGTGCAAACAGAACACAGCTGACATTTGGCATGTGTTTTGGGTCGAGGATTAACAGTTCCAAAATGGAACACCAATAGGACTAATAGTTTTGGAGAAGCTATGAATAACAGCTAACGTTGATAATTGCATTTTGGACTCACAAGACTTTCCAGCAGGGGGCAGTAAATCATCTATTAAAAGTGTGAGTGTAAGTGCACGCATACATGGATGACACAAGAAAGTGAAAACACTTATTTCCATTGTGGTCCATTTAAAATTCAAATGACAAAATAGAGGTAATAATAAAATTAAACTAATAACAATAATAAGAATAAAAATTATCATAATAATAACGTGTATATGACATAGGTGGGAAGAAGGCACCATCAAGTCACTCTCAAGTCGTCATTCTGCAAGTCCCAAGTCAAGTCTCAACTCATAATGACCAACAATTGTTTGCAAGCTGACTTGCAGATTGATGACTTGAGAATGACTTGACAGTGACTTCTTCCCACCTCTGGTATATGAACAATAACCTAAATAATTTATAAATACATTAAGACAGCAAATTAACATTAAAAAAATTACACAATTAACGCGGGAAATAAAAGGGTTGAGTTCTTCTAAAAATTGTTGAGGTCTAAGGTTCTAACAACATTCTGGACTCACACACTCCAACTCGAAAAATAGCAGCTACCTATTTCATACGCTCTACACAATCTAGAGCCCATGGATCCCCACAGGCAACAGGCTAGTCACATTTTATTACATTATCTTGAGATTGGTAGGGAGGTTCTGTCAGTCATTTTTTAAATTCTTTATTAAATAGGTTGAACAATGGTGACAATAAAAAGGTCATGCAATTATGAAGATTAATTAATAAACAGTTATTTTGTGTGTGTGTGTTTAAACTGACCATGTTCTTTGTTCAAGTGATTTGGTTCCTATAAAGTTCAGTAACGGGGGAGGGACAGTGGGTGTTGATGTAATAGAAGGTTTTCCAGTTTCAGTCTGGGTGACACTCCCACAACACTGACTCGCGTCACAAAAAACACGCAATTAGACGTAATTAACACAATGACACTGTGATTACGTCACTAATATTCAATATTGCATTTCCTTTTTTAACCGTGTCAGTGTTTTACGTTTGCATGTTTTAATACAGGAACAAAGCACACAAACAGATGTTTTGTACACGTTCTGTACATTTATATGCGCGAATATCACACGAATAATCTGCAACCAAAAAACCTGACGTAATGCTCAAATTACATTACGGTCGGCCAATCAAAACCTCCCATTTTCGGCGGACTATTTGAACGCACCAAACTGACGACCGCTGATTGGTTGAAAGGAATATTGCCCTGTACAGGGACGGTGTCACGTAGCCACACCGCTTTTATAGATTACAGAGTGGTTGAACGATTGCTTTCTGCCGAATTGTCTTCTCTGTCATAAAATAACTGACGTTGATACGAAAATAAAAACCGAAACCATCTTTAAAAAGCACAATTTTTGGGCTTTAAACTCGACACACAGAGACCTGGTCTTGAATCGAAGCATCCGATTGGTGGTTGGCGGCGGACGTATTAAGTGGGCGTGAACGCTGTCGAACATCAACAAAAGGAGAGAAAAGACGAAGAAAGAGACTGCAGATATGTGGATTTAAACACGATAAAAAGGTACGATATGACATTTAGCAATAAGGTAAGATGAAATAACACTTAAAGAACTTAAAGGAAATGTTCATATTGATTTTATGTTTTAGGGTCCTTCAGACAGCAGGGATGAACAAAAAACTACACGGTTTTATCTTAATCTGATTTAAATTCAATTTATGAAAAATTTTCCCATCTCACAGTTTGTATTTTTTAAACGTTTTAGTCGCTCGTTCACAGAAAAAAACCTTTGCTAGATAAAATCTTTCACTTTTGGACAAACTATGACGTTGTTTCCTTGTTCTTGTCACGATTGAAAATGAGACTCTGGGCTAAACTAGACTGAGAATTTTACACTTTTTCAAAAATCATTAAAAAAAAGTATTTATAAACCGTTGCTTTGTTAGTTTGTTCATTGCTAAGCTAACTGAGCCGTAACACGGTTCATCAAAACTCGACTACAAAACCAGCTATTTAACGGTTTGTTAGACAAATATATCAGAGACGTATATAAAACAAGGTATTTTATTTTATTTTTAAAGCTTTATTGCTGTGTAGAGAATCTGCCCCTCCCCCATCAAATGAGTTTAAATGTTACCATGCTAACTCCCGTTAGCTTCTCTGCATATATATATATATATATATAAAAAAAAACACCCACACACAGACGTGTTTTAGTATCCGTGTGGACCATGTTTCTTAAAGCTTATAGCTGTTTGGAAGTAAACGTTTAACCGTCGCGTAGCGGTTGTTTATAGACACTGGAGAAAACGTCGAACCCTGAAATTTGACACCGTCGCTCAGCTGAGGGAAAGTAGGCGGAGCTTTGAGCGGTGACCTGGATGGTTGCTAGTTTCTTTTTTGCTTGTTTTACTGATTTCACGTTTTCACTGATTTTTATTTTTAGGCTACATCAGATGCTCCAGTTCCGGCTGAGATATGGACACTGTGAAGCTGTTGAAGGAACTGAGGCTGAATTATGACCAGGAGGTTTGGTACCGTCCCAAAGAGGCGGGGCTAAACCTGATCGAAACCTCTGCACAGGTGAGATGACGGAATCTGAACCCACACAGGCGATAATTACTGTCACATCTGGATCTGCAGTGAATTATGACCTGCTGACTAGTTCTGCATCAAGCCCAGAAATTTTAAAATAAATTAAACTATATGTCTACAAGTTCATGGGTGATTCTTAGACTACGGGCACTTATGTCCTTTGATCATATTGTATGAAAAACAGAAAAAAGGGGAAATTTCACACTTTTATAGTTATCTTTACAATAAAAGTGTTAAGAAATTTGTTCTAGTAGTCTATGATGTCTTTTTCACCTTTTTTCAGCATCATTATATGCAAATATTGCCGTTTTGTGCTTGTCCCACACCCAGACTTTTGACCTTCAATGATTAAAAATTAATGGTAAAGAAACGTTTTTTCTAATGTTTTAAAATATTAGTAAAATAATCAAAACATAATTGGGGTATTCAATGTCATACAACTATTGTGATTTTTGTTTAAACAAAATGTAGTTGTTCCACACTATTGCCATAATTTCCACCACAACACATAATGTCCCTTTAAACAGTTTGTATGAAAGATTGTTAGGGTAGTTTCTATGGAGATAAACATTGACATCAGAGCACATGTATATAGCGCCAAATCACAACAAACAGTTGCCCCAAGGCGCTTTATATTGTAAGGCAATGGTGTGGTGGAAATTACATTTACAAGGCCAATAGTGCCCGTAGTTAAAGAATCACCCTCATGCTGCTGCTGACATGATTCCTGTCATGTGACGGAGGATGTGGCTGACAGATCAGAGCCACCTTAAAAATCAAACATCTGACAATGTTGAGAATAAAGCCAAGATTCTGAGGAAAAAGACTGTTTAGCCTTTGGATGTATCACATCGATGTTGATGTTCATGGGGTGTGATGGACTAGCAGCCTGCACCAGTGGATACCAGTCAAGACCCAGAGTAGTTCTGTTCAAGTTCGATGCAGCCATGTGTGGCATGTTCTTAGACCTGTCATTTTGTAATAAAATATAAATAAGTAAAACAAACAAAAACAGTGTCCTTATAAACAGCAAGCAGCACATTTAGCACAATGGAAATATCCTTGTGGATGTTTGTCCTTGGTAATAGATTTTATGTAAATTTATAGCCAAAAATGATGGTCAAAATTGTCAAATATAACATAAGTGTAATCCTGCAAGAACATTTATTATAGTTTTTGTTTTACTTTCATGGTAGCATGTATAAAGATAAGAAAAACCTTTTTAGTCACACGATGCAAAGGGATAGTTACAGAAGAATTATGCAAAGTAAGAGCAACTAAGTACCAAAAACACAGAAAGCAAGTACTGTGCAGGAATAACAATATATACAGTAAATACACTAATTCCAAGCAGCAAAAAAAGTGAGAATTGCTGTATTTCATTAGCTTCTGTTGGATAAACGTCACCACCATGTCCTCTGCAGGACGACAGGCGGATCTCTGCGCGCTGCAGAGATGCCAAGGTGGAGGACTTGTGGAGTCTGACCAGCTTCTTTGGGTACAGCACACAGACCTTTGTCCTGGCTGTTAACCTGCTGGATCGATTCCTTGCCATGATGAGGGTATGAGACAAACCTGATTAAAATACTGCAGCTCTGTGCTGACAAAAAGCTGACATGAAGTGTTTGTGTTCTCAGATTCAGCCAAAGCACCTGTCCTGCGTCAGCCTCAGCTGCCTCCACATGGCAGCCAAAGTAACGGAGGAGAAGTACAACCTGACGCCCAGTGATGAGCTGATCCGCATTGGACAGTGCAGGTTCACGGTGTCCGACCTTGGCCGGATGGAGAAGATCATCGCAGAGAAGCTCAACTTCAAGTCCAAAGCCATCACTGCCTTAACCTTTTTGCACATGTACCACCAGATCGCACTTTCACACATGGCAGACAGGTGAGTTTATCACACCATCGATTTACAGAAAGTAAATAGCCAGCCTGTTACCTTATTAGCACCGCAGAGTAGCAGCTTTAGCCACATCACTGACAGTGCAGAGACACTGCTACTTTTTAATTTGTCCGCCTACATTACTAACTCCATTCAGTGTTAGCAAGACTTACAGTATTTGAAGATTTGACATTTGGTCAAACCTGCTAACTTGCACACATGGTGGCGTAAAACATTTGTGTATCAGTTATATACATCCTAATGTTAATATGCTAATATTACTAATGCTAACATTTTTTTTTTTAATTGTAAATGAAGTCACTAATGTGCTAATTTTATCTTGCCAACTCCATTAGTATTACATGCGTTTGACTGGACATGGACAAGGAGGCATTGTCATGATATGTTTATATAACATTGCGAGGTGTTTCTTATAAGCATTTGGGAACACAAGTGGACAAATGGAATGCTAATGAACTGCTGGGTATTTTAAAGCAGTTGCTGCTGTGAGAACTGTGCTTTGATGTGGATCTGTTTGGTCCTGAGCAGGACGGAGATTCTGAGTCTGGAGAAGCTGGAGGCTCAGCTCAAAGCCTGTTTGTGCCGTATCACCTTCTCCAAAGCAAAGGTACAAAACTCACACTTGAAACCCGTTGTGCTGCCAAGGCCATGGTGGAAAAAGTTTAAAAACTGTGTCTGTCTGCGTGCAGCCGTCCGTCTTGGCTTTGTCTCTGCTGAGACATGAGACCAAAGCCGTGCAGTCAGAGGACATGTTGGAAATTGCCCGTCACATCCAGAGACACCTGAAGGTCCGAACTTCTGCTTGTTTTAAAACTTCCATATCTGATAACTAACTTGGCAGAATCTGACATCACTTTGAGCAAACGTGCAATATGTGAAGGTGAACAAACCTGTGTGGTTTTACACATCCGTGTTTGGGTTTCAGATTTTGGATGGTGAGCTGCTGCTGTGGAGCGAGCAGGTTGCACGGTGTCTGTCAGATTACGCTTCACCCGAATGCAGCAAACCTGACCACCGGAGGCTCCAGTGGGTCGTGTCACGGCGCACCGCCCAGAACTTGCACATTAGCCACCGCAGCGTCCCCGAGCTGCCGACCATCCCCGAGGACTGCTGGAACGAGATTGAGAGGTCAGACCGCCACACACTGCTGAGCAAGGCATCAATCAACACTAGAGATAATCGGGAAAGAACAATTGCCAAACGTGTTTTCTCTATAGGTACTTTTTGGGGGATGTACAGCTTTGTTCTCGTTTATTAAAAAGTTAATACAAAAGTCAAAATGCCAGAAATGAGATTAACATTTTTTTCCTTACACTAAGTTTTTGGAAGTCAAATCTTTATGTCCAACAATACGAGTTTTATTTGTATGAAGCCATCAGTGTGGTAATTACTGTTAATTACAGTGTAATTAGTATATTAATTACCGTGTCTGTCTCTGCAGTGAGGACTCATGTGAGGACATGTTGAGTTCTGGTGAGGACAGTCTCAGCTCGTCTCTGGGTAGCGACGCTGAAGGGCCGTTCTTCCCGCTGCATCTGAAACAGCGCCGGTGTGACGTCAGCGCTTGACGTGTTGTCATCACGTTCTCATGTCAATAATCAGAGGTCTCAGGTTTTAGAATCGCCACAATAACTGGCAGCTGATGCAGACCCAGGGTTTTATATATATTCTATGTTTTTAAAAAAAAGTATCATCGAGCTGCCACAGAGCTCTCTATGGGTTTGTGCTTTCTTCTTCTCAGACTGTTTTTCTGTTTCTGATGAACACGTTCATCAGCTGCGCTCAAGCTCAGAATTTTGTTGTTTACAAACTAATGCCAGTTAAATTATTAATTTGTTTGACATTTACCAGTGTCTTTCGCTGGTTTCCTGTCCAAAACAAATATTTGGTTTCTGAGAAAAACTAAAATCTGGAAATTAATCCAGTGAACAAAGTTACCACCAGAAATTTTAACTTGGCCAAAAGATAGAGAATTCATCAGAAAATTTTCACACAATCAGACATTTGGAAGGAGACTTTTCTCATTTCTACCTCAGTCACATTTTGAAACGACAGAAAAATTCTGACAGAAAAATCTTTAAATTACCTCAGATTTAAAATCTTTGAAGTCATGTCAGGGTTTATGATTTGAAGCCGTGAAAAACATTAAAATATATTAAGTGTTCAGCAGTCAACCACATTTCAATGTATAACCGAAGCGCATTCAGTCTCGTTTCCAAACTGATGTGTGTTTATTTTGGTGAGTGTGGGTCATGTTGACCCGGTTTACACAGCGGTTCCTGATTTGCGCAAACTAAAATCCTTTGTCATCATTAAGTCATTGTATTCGTCAGACATAAATGGCGCTGTGACGATGTTCAGTCATAAAGTCCAATTTCTCAAATACTATTCATAATACTGGATGAGTTTCACTATTCTCAAAGCATCAGGACATTTTTAATTGTATAATATTTTGTGCGCTTGGACAAAACAATGTTAATTCTATGTTCCGTTTTCAATAATCAGTAAGATCTGACTGAGCGATAAGGCCCCATTTACAAAAAAAAAAGCTGATCATCCTTTACGTTAGGAAAAAAGTGGTGAGAGGGTGAATTTTTATTTTTTAGAAACATACGTCCTGAAAAATGACAGAGCACCTGCATAGCAAGTGAGAAACTGAAAATATATTAAATAAAACATATAAAATAAAATATGTTTCCATGTTGAATACAGTCAGTGTACTGTACGCAAGTGCATGATAAACACGCATACTGTGTCTGAGTGAGACGGAGCAACTGACTGTAGTTGTCAATGACAACAAGCCTCAACCTCCGAAATTTCGGCAGTCTTCAGCCAAAGCATGCTTGCCACCTAGGGGATGTGCCACTTCTTGTACCAGCTGTACTGCCGTCAGTAACCCCCCCCCCCCCCCCCCCAAAAATGGGCCGCTTTCAGCATGCAGGCAGAGATGATAAACCTTTTTTTTTTTTTTATAAATGGGGCCTAATGGAAAAATGCAAACGCTCAGACTGACGCCTGTGTTATTTTCAGTGCAATAAAATTTTTTATTTTATAGAAGAAAAAAAAAAAACTTAAGACATTTCAGAGACTGATCTTTTGTTCTTTAATTTGCACTTTGTTTTTGGGTCATTTTGAATATTGGAACAGTTTGAAGTAGGTTTGTGTCTGATGTGTCTTGCTCAAAGGCTTCAGCGCTGAGCAACAATCAGCCACAGACATGCCGACATTGGACAGATGTTTGTTTAAAGTGGTTTGTTTGTCTTTTTCTAAGATGTAGTGTGAAAATTATTCAGAAAGAAGTTAAACCAGTGTCAGAAAATGTTATAAAAATATGTAAGTGTAAATGATGTAAAAAAAAAGTGTATAGTTCTTTGTAGATATTAAGTTATTTGTTTTGTCACTGAAACTCTTATAAAATATTATTTTTAATTTGCCTGTTGAGTCTCATTGTGAAAGGAACAGAGTGAAGGTTCTAATTTATTTTTGTCTTCAGCAGGAATTTTTTTTATTAAAAACAATTTAAATGTTACATTTCTCTGACGATCAATCTTAATACATTTGGGAAAGTTTGATTTTTATTTAAAATCATTTTTAAAACTAGATCGATATGCATTAGAATCTTTATGCTAACAGCTCAGTGGCCGTTTGTGTCACAGAGGAGCCGAGTACATTTTCAGAAACTATGCATAAATTTGCATACTAATGAGATATTTATTGGACCTGACATGTTGAGTGGCAGTTTCACCATTTGTGTTTCCACTTGAATTCTTTACCTGTTACATTGAACAAACTTTTTTGTTCCATATTAGCAACACGTTCCACAACACGTTACTTTTTTTGTTTGACATTCTGTTTAGAACTTTTCTGTGATAAACAGGCTTACTTAAAACTAGACATTTTAATCTTTGGTAACCTCTGACCCATAGACAAAAGTTAGCAGTGTCCCAAATGGAGAACAATTTAACGAGCCGTTACACAATCCAGGCTTTTAAAAATCCTGATCAGCATGAACTGTTTGAAAAACACAGCACACCGGTTATACCCCTATTCCACAGAGCGCTGATCAATCTTGAACAGCAAATCAGGATGTGTTTTGAAGCATCACATTAACTTCTTGATCCATCTTTTGTCAATCTTGAATAAACTTGGTATATGGAGCCATAATCAGCACCAGTTTTGAAACAGGTGAAATTTTTGAGCTGGTCAAAAACATTTTTTTATTCTTAACCGCTTCAATCAAACATTCAATTAAACATCTTTAAAAGGGGTAGTCCTAGTGAGTACAACTTGATACTTGTTTGACTGAGTTCCATCAGGGTAAAAATCTGAAGCAAAAGCAGCGTTTGTTGCAGTTCTGCCTAAGAACGCAGCCAGGCACAACTTAACTTTTGTATTGGCGCAGGTTGCCAGGTATCTGCTTTATAAGCCAAACAGTTGTCAGGTCTGCAGTTTATAAGCCAGTTTGATAGACCTGCCAGAGTAAGCCGTCTCCATCCAGTTTTTGGACTTTTTCTGGATCGTGGGGGAGATCGTAGTAGAACAGCACCCCGTGGAATAGGTGTGTCAGCCTGGATTTCATATTCACTTTGGGAATTAGAATCCACACCAGAACAGAGATGTTACTTTAGTAACAAAAAGACAGCTTTGGGAGAGGGCACATGCCAATAATCCAATCAGAATCCCATTCGAGATTTCTTCTTGGGGTGAGACGCCTGCGTCCGTTGACCCAGGGAATTCTGGGACAGACAGAGTCCTCTGTGACTTGAAATCCGAGAACCAATAAGTTGAGAAGATGTGGCAGCGGTGTTCCCCTCCGGCTCCAGGAAATAGTCATTGTGTGAAGGATCATCCTGGAAACAAAAAGGAAGGCAACAGGAGACAACAGTTAAAAACAATAGTTTAAGAACAACACTGAAGCAGTGATCACCACCCAGACTCCATCCACAGCCACGGAACAGACTGAGGTGGTATACATATTGTTCTGGTCACATGATAAGGCTGGTGTGTGTGTGTGTGTGTGTGAGTGAGAGAGAGAGAGACACCCACCAACAATTCATTTCATTTATATAGCATCAAATCACAACAAAAGGTGCTTCAAAGGTAACATCTAACCCCAACCCGCCATCGATCATTTTCACAATCAAAACCTGCCAACAATTAATTTTTAATCAATAAATACTGGGAACATGGCTTAAAAAGAGCCAAACAGTCTGTTCTTACCTGCAGAGCAAGCAGAGGATTGAAGTAATTCTCATGTGGACGTTTAGTTCTCTGAGTAACGGGGGCAGAGTCAGGCTCTGATGGCTGGGACAAGCTAAAGATGGCAGCGCTGCTGGGTATGGTTGGCAGCTGCCCACAGTGCTGTTCTTCTGTTCCTGGACGTGTGCTGAGTGTCTTGGCTGTTGGTGTGGCAGCTCTTGGTGTCCTGGGAGTCACCGTGGCAGCCGCGGTGTCCGTCAGCGTTGTGGCTCGTGGTGTTTCACATACCAAACTGCCCTCTTGTTGGTACGACGCGCTCATACCTTCAGCATCTGACCACACCCCCTGACTAGCCTCAGATGACCAGCCCTTCCAGTCGGTAAGATCATCCAGCTCCATCTGGTAGCTGATGGATGAGGTGAAGCTCCTGGAAAGTGCCATCTGCTGCCTGGCAATTCTCCTTGCCTCCTTGTCCTTCCTCCTCCTCCTCCGCAGCTTCTCCTCCCTTTCCTCCCTGTTGAGTCCCAGGCGGTCCTCCCACCACTCCCTCCAACCTTCATCCCCTTGCCAGGACAGCGTCAGTCGCTGGCTAAGATCATCCGTCCACGCGTCGGTGTCCACCAGGTTCAACAAAGGCGGTGTCTTTTCAGAGCTGTGAGAGGCAGAAACAGTGTCGCCAACCAGCAGCGACCGCTTAGCCATACATGCTCTCAAAGCTCGCCTCTGGTCCTCCATCGCCAGACTTCTGGCCATGTCATCAGGTGCACAGAACAGATCTGAGTTCTTTATCAGCCTGTTCTCCCGAGAGTTTGGACGTGGGCTTATTTTCTGGGCCTTTTGTATCATTTTCTGGAGCCAACGCTTCCACGTGGCGAGAGCGTCATCGCTGAGCGTTGGCACAGTCTGCTGAGCGACACAACGAGGAGACCTGCTGCTTCTTGTCCGTAGACCACAGCCTTCAGTACAGTCAGCGATCAAGTCTGTGGACACATCCAGCTGATCTGGATCATCATTAATGACGACCTGCAGCCCCTTCAGGTTCGGGCGTTTCCTGTCTGACTCTGCATCCTCAGAGGAGGTGTCGTCATCTGTCCCGACAGCAGCATCTTCCTTCTTTTGTGCTTTCAGATTCTGAGTTGGTGCAATCACATCATCATCGCTGGACGAGTCTAAAAATAGAAGCTGCGACTCCGGTGGCGTCGCTGGCTGCTGCGTTCGTTCATCCAAAGTTTTCTGCTGAGACGGCGGTTCCTCCTCCGGCACCAGCAGCCGACTCGTCTTGAAGTCGGACTGCTGTGGAACGAGGGTTTGGTAGAATATATCTCCCACCTCCGTCAGCTGCAAAACGCAGATACAATCCTCGCTGCCTCCTGCGCCGCTGCGCATCTGGATGCACGACAAACCTGACAAACGTTTAAAAAAAAAGAAAAAAAAAGAAAAAAGATGCTGCACTGAAATCACTGTTGGCTGTTCAGATTACACAAACCCAAAACAGATCATTTTCTGCATCATCAAATGTGTGTACAAAACAGAGACCGAGCACCCCCTGCCTGTTGGCACCTGCAGCCGCTGAGGACAGTCTGTTGCTGGCGGTTTCTCTGCGGTGTGGGATCTGACCTGGAAGATGTTTCAGGACATCGCTGGGTTTAAGCAGAGTCTGAGGAGGACCGTGGCTGGAACAGGCATCCACTCCTCCTCCTAAACACCAACACACAGTGGAAAGTTGGTGCAGTTATCATGGAAACTACACCATCCTCACATACTGATGACATCACAAGGATTCACTGAAACTAGTGTGAGCGAATGTGCAGGATTAGTCATATTAAACCTGAGTACTGCAACAGCACCACTTCCTGAGACCTCTGCGATCCTAGCAGGATGTTGGTTGTTCTAGCCCCACCCACTGTGGAGACAGAGCCAGGAAGGACATCACAAAAAACGGGCGGAGACAGCATCATGTGATCCCACTTCAGCATGGGGATGCAGGGAAATCGTTCATCCACTATGTAAGCAGAGTTCTGAGAAAGGAAGAGAAACAAAAACAAGTCGCATTCGCACAACACCCTGAAAACCCTGATCGCCCACTGGTTTCACCACATAGGACATCCACCCTCCTGGAAGAACTTCAACGTGCTAAATGTTACTGAACATTGAACTGATGATGTCACAGTGGATTGGTCGTTCTTATTCATTTCTTCCTGGCGGTGATTGAGATACGGCGTCCCTGTGAAGATTCGTCTCATGGCGATAAGACGGATAAGAATCACCTTCCTATTGGTCTGACCTTTTCTAGAAATGCCCATCAGGGTTAAAAGGGTCAAAATAAAAGTGTCAGACAACCTGAGAGACCTGAACTTCTGACAGTGACGTACCTGAGTGGTAATGAGGTGGTGGAAAGAGTGGATATCATCCAGGTGTCGAGAGAGCAGGAGTCTCTCCCCACTGCAACACTCTGAGGTCTTACTGATCCGAAACAGAGTGTGAGAGGAAGACGGGCTGAGCTACAGGGAGACAGGGTGAGATCAGCAGAAAGACAGAGACGAGAACCAGCAGAATAAAGGCATGTCTGAGGGTGAAGCTAGACATCTTTTTTTTTTTTTTTTACAAACCAATCAGACCAGATTCAGAAGTCTGGAGTCTTTTTGTTCTTCAGAAACAGATCTAATTACAGCGTTGTGTCTCATGCTGTCCATGAACGCATCCTTTCAGCATGTTTACATTTCTGGCTCACCCTGATGTCTGTGAGCTCCGCCCCTGTCCTGTCTGCATACACCATCACCCGCGGGTGGGCAGAGAAGTGGCACCATCTCCATGACGACTTGGCATTGAAGTACAGGTTGCTGTCTTCCTGTCGAACCTTCTGGGTCCTGAACAGAGCATTGCCATAGCATTAATTTAAGGTGGGACTCACCGGTAGCGCCCCCCGCCCCGCCAAATAATCCTCACCCTTTACCGACAGTCCACAGGTTTGCTGCTCCACTCTCACTGGTGACCAGAACTTCACCTGAAACATGAGGACTGACCACAGATCAGTTATTTCACCCACAGCTCAAACCACGAACAGCAGAATTATCAAACCCACAGAGTTTAAAATTAGAGAAGTTTAAAATGTGTTGTTGTTGTCCATTTGGCTGCTCCCGTTGTGTTCGGGGTCGCCACAGCGGATACGGCCCGATCTGCATTCGTAATGTGTGAAAATTACAAAATCTGGATTCAAGTACAGTAATTTTAAAAAAAAATGTTTGAAGTTGTTTGAACACGTATCCCCCTATGGTACCCAGCTCAGCCAAATTTGGTAGGTGTGGTGTTGCCAGGTACATACCTGTCTTCACCAGTAACCTTTTAGTTTGTTTGTTTTAAGAACACCGGCTAAACGCAATCACGGATTTCTCCTTGTGCTTTAATCAATCGGGAAGGGGCACCACACCCCAGCCATCACAGCCAATAATGTAGCAGTAGCGTGCCATCGGTGTCTCACAGTAATTACTCTTTTAAATGTTATCTCCAGTTTCAAACAGATTTCACAAAAGTGAAAACCTATTCACATCAGCACAAACCTGACACTGACGCAGGTCACGACTTCCTTGGTTTTGACAACTTCTAGCAGACGAGGTTCATTTGTTTCATGGAATCGCCAAAGGCCACACAGGTAATCCGACCGCACGCCGACACAGCCTGCCCACAAACAAACAAAAGTGTATTTCTGTGCTTTTGTCAAATACGTCACGCTTCACAAGATGAAGAACAGCTCTCACAATGATCAAACACGGAGGCGGCGCTAATCTGCTTGATGGGACCTTTCAGCTGGAAACTCCGTGCTTTGTGGCTGCTGGTGTCCAAGCAGACTGGTTGTTCTCTGCGGAAGAGCAGCGCCACCCTGTGGAAGTCTGAAGTTTTGCATTAAGAACCAGAAACATTGTGAGCTCATCTTTGGTCTTTCAGGGACTCTGACGCACTTCAAAGATACTGAGGCGGTCCAGGCCTCGGTTTCCAGGGTACACGAGGCAGCCTGGTTTTGAGTCTGTATTATTGGGAGATGAGAATGGTATGAAAGCCAGAGCGCCTCCTGTGGTGGATTCAGAGAACAGAAGTCTGTCTCTCTGCTCCGTCAGCTCTTCGTACAGCAAAGAGCTCAGCAGCTCCGGGGGCACGGCGTGAACGCTGTCTGCTAACAGCACGCTGTACGCATTCATTGTAGGATAATCAAACCCGAGTGGACATCTGAACACACAAAACAAAACAAAAAACACAAACATCAGAGAGACAAACACACTCACAGGCGGAAGCCCAGCACCACCCCCCCCCCCCCCCCCCGCCTAAACACACCATGCTCACATTTTATATTTCAGCATGTCCAGAAAGTTTTTCACCCTCCACATACAAACAGAATCCCGTTGAGCCCCCTGAAACACACAAAACACACCCGTTAATTACCGCTATTACTCACTAGAAGATTTACTTTGGTAGCAAAACAGGCGCGCTCGACTCCAGAATATACCATGAAGCACCCACTCTCAGGCTTGTTCCCATCATATTTCATCTTTGTCAGGCCATGTCCACTGCACAAACATGTTTCGGACCTGAGCCTTCATCAGTGTATAGTGATCACCAGAAAGGAAGATGTTTACCAAAAAAAAAACAAAAAAAAAACGTAACGGGTGACTCCTATGACGTCATCCGATTAGCTGCATCTCAGGATGCGGCGCACAGATTACATGACATTGTAATACAAGATAGCATCATAGCAGCCATGATCAATGGATCCACCGAAGACAAAACAAGGGCCACAATTAAAAAACCAAAAAAAAAAAAAAAAAAAAAAAACACTACACACTGAACCTGAAAACAATTCTCTCTTATTTTCTGGAGTATAAGATGCGTTTTTGTTTTTACTAGATTGGGAGGTCCTGTGATTTATACTCCAGTGCAACTTAGATACAAGAAAAATGGATGAATAAAAATCACTTATTCATCATTAATAATAAAACTAGAGCACTGCGCTCCCAGAACGCAAACCTCCACCAACATGAGTTTCTAATTCCACAAAATTTGACTTTGGAAAAAATTTGCAAGGTCAAAGTCCTGTTAGAAGCGGCTTTTCATAAGCTATCAGGATATGAATAGAATATATAAATATAAGGATATTTATATATTTGGCCGAAACGTTGCTTGCTTGTTTGCTTGATTAAATTCACCCTTGTGTTGTGTTGCAAGTGAGGCAGTGTGCGAGAGTTTTTTGTTAGAATGATATATGTAAAATTGTGGGCTCCAGGCTGTTCACAAACAGACAAACAAACAGGGGCGAGAACTTCTTTCAATATTCCCTCCACCAACTTGGTGGAGGGAATATTGACTATTTTTCCACTGCTGTTCCCAAGAAATCAAGTCATTAAACAAAACAAATTGCAATAATAAAGGAATAAGTGACAAAAAACAAAAATACACCATAACAATGCATAAAAATCCCAAATTAAAGAGCTGAAAACACAGAAAAAAAAGGTGTGACTTATGCTCTGGAAAATACAGTAACTATGTAATGCTGCTGAAAAGTAGCCATCATGTTGTAAGACTATTTTTAAAGTTCTGACCTTTCTCCGCGTCTTTTCAAAGCAGAAGTTGTCTGCCAAAAGTTCACCGATGTTGCAGAAGGCGTCTTGGCAGTGATCTACGAAAAAGTTCTGCATCTAAAGCAACAAAACAGATTCAATTCCAACATCAGTCCAACAAAACACACAATGGCACAGAAACTCCAACGACGTTCACAAACGGAAAAACATCCCATCCTCCCACATTTCAGCCGTCACCACCATTTACTTATTTATTTTTTTAAACAAAATTTGCTTCATATTCCCCAAAGAAATATGACTGGTTTTGGTCTTGGACAGGCAGGATGTGTGGGTCACAAAGGCCATGTGCAGTGAGGAGTGCTGGACAAACCACCGCCTCATTGTCTCCAAGTTCAAAGTTCGTGCCCAGCCCCAGAGACGCCCACAGGGAATAAAAGCACCCAAACGCTTGAACATCAACAAGCTGAAGGTCTTTGACATCAAAAGAAACTTGTCGACACCCTGGAAGCTCGCCTTGAATCCACTGTGCTAGATGGTGATGTGGAGGCAGCATGGGCCACGCTTCGCGGGACGGTGTATGCCACAGCCATGGAGTGTCTAGGACCAAGTGCTAGGAAGCACAAGGATTGGTTTGATGAAAACTGTACAGAAATCCACCAGCTGTTAGAGGAAAGGCGCCGTGCCTACAGAGCGCATATTGATAATCCCAAGTCGACTGCGAAGAAAGACGCACTGAGGAACATATGCAGCAACATCCAACCCAAGCTGCGTCAGATGCAAGACACCTGGCTAAACAACAGAGCAGACAAGAGTCAAGGCTTTGCAGACAGGAATGACATGAAGAACATTTACGATTGCCTGAAAGAAGTCTACGGACCTACCACCTCGGGCACCTCCCCTATCCTCAGCGCAGATGGATCAGCATTGATCACAGACAAAGAGAAAATCCTCCAGCGATGGGCCAAACACTTCAACAGTGTCCTGAATCGTCCCTCTGCCATCAACAACAATGCCATCGATCGGCTACCCCAAGTTCCCATCAATGAAACGCTGGATGCCTTACCCACCTTGGAAGAGACTCAAAAAGCAATACATCTACTTTCCAGTGGCAAAGCACCTGGCTCAGACGCCATTCCAGCTGAAGTCTACAAAGAAGGAGGTGTAGCACTGATGGAAAAACTTCATCGGCTCTTCTAGCTCATATGGCAACATGAGACGGTCCCACAAGACTTCAAAGATTCATCCATCGTGCACCTTTACAAACGGAAAGGAAACCATCAGGCCTGTGACAACCACCGTGGAATCTCCCTGCTTTCAATCGCAGGCAAGACTCTGGCCAGAGTTCTGCTGAATCGTCTCATTGCGCACCTTGAACAAGGTCTACTACCTGAAAGCCAGTGCAGTTTCCGGAAAGAACGTGGAACTATCAATATGGTGTTTGCTGCCAGACAGCTCCAGGAGAAATGTTAAGAGCAAAACACCGACCTGTACTCCACCTATGTCCATCTGACCAAGGCCTTCGACACTGTTAGTAGAGAGGGCCTTTGGAGAATCATGGCAAAGTACGGATGCCCAAGAAAGTTCATCGCCATCGTCCGACAATTCCACGATGGAATGCTGCCGAGAGTCCAAGATAACAGCGAGACCTCCGAACCCTTCCTAGTCTCCAACGGAGTGAAACAGGGCTGTGTGCTTGCTCCCACCCTGTTCAGCCTTATGTTCTTAGCCATGCTGACTGATGCTTTAAGTGATACTAACATAGGCATCGGCATCAGGTATCGAACAGATGGATCAGTTTTCAACCTCAGGAGGCTTCAAGCAAAAACCAAGGTTTCGACAGACACCATTAATGAATTCCTGTTTGCTGATGACTGTGCCCTCAACACTGCCTCGGAAGCCCCCATGCAGCTTTGCGTGGACAAGTTCTCTGACGCCTGCAACAACTTCGGCCTGACAATCAACAAGTGATCAAAAAGTGATGCATCAGCCAGCTCCAGGCAAGCCGTACATTGATCCAAACATCAGCATCAGTGGGCAACGGCTGAATGCAATGGACAAGTTCACCTATCTCGGCAGCACGCTCTCCAAAAACATTGTCATTGACGACGAGGTAAATGCCAGACTATCAAAAGCCAGTGTTGCCTTTGGCAGACTCCACAAGAATATCTGGAACAGGAGGGGCATAACTCAAGAGACCAAAATCAAGGTGTACCGGGCCATAGTTCTTACCACACTACTCTATGGCTGTGAAACCTGGACAGTATACCAGCGTCATGCTAGGAAACTGAATCACTTCCACACGACATGCCTCAGGAAACTCCTAGGCATAAGATGGAAGGACAAGACCCCATACACAGAGGTGTTAATCCTAACTGGTCTGCCTAGCATCTTTACCATCTTGATGCAGGTGCAGCTTCGCTGGGCAGGTCATGTAGCCCGAATGCCAGACCACCGGCTGCCAAAAAAGTTGCTGTTTGGCGAACTGCAAGAGGGAAAGCGCTCTCAAGGCGGCAAGAAGAAGCCCTTCAAGGACACTCTAAAGGCCTCCTTGAACGCTTTCAGCATCAGCCACATGACCTGGGAGCAGACAGCTGAGGACAGAGGCAGCTGGCGAGCAGCCATCTGCCAGGGAGCAAAATCTCACAAGGCAAACAGGATTGCTGCAGCTGAGCAGCATAGAGAGGCCAGGAAAAACTGTGCCAACAGGAGCCCTGCAGCTGCCACCATTTCCTGTCCACACTGCCAGAGACCATTTTGCGCGCAGATTGGCCTCATCAGCCATCTGCGCACCCATAGATCTCGACCCCAAAAATAATAATAATAATAATAATAATAATAATAATAATAATAAAAAGGATGACTAGATGGTCCTCGCTGTATTGACGGACGAAGATGTATGTATGTATTAAACAGGAATCAAGTTACATTTTAAGTCACAGTTCCAGGCCGTGTATAGAAAGTGAGAGAATATAATAAAACTGTGGTTGGCAGCAGCACAAAGATCAGCTGCCAGCATGTACAACACATCAGTCCTCAGTTAACTAGCTGGTCAACATCTGACCACACAAGTGACAAATGTGATTACAGTTATTAAAAAAAAAGTCTGCCTCCCCTTAAAGACGCCAGACTGGAATTTCCTGAATGTAGAGCTTCACATGGCGTGTCACCGTGATTTGATGTTTGACTAGAATCCACCAAACACTTTAGGAGGAATTATACGTACATGTGTGAGCCAGTCAGTTCATAAATTTGTAAGGAGGAACACCCCCCACCCCCCAATTTTTGTTTGCAGGGATATAACTATTGTTCTAACTCAGCCACATGGGGTGTGCAGCCAGTACATTCTGAGTGCCGGTCCCAAGCCCGGATAAATGAGGAGGGTTGTGTCAGGAAGGGCATCCAGCGTAAAACAAGCCAACCCAACCATGCAGACTAAGAATCGAATTGCCATACCGGATCGGTCGAGGCCTGGGTTAACAACATCTGCCGCCGGTGCTGTTGCCCAACAGGGTGCTAGTGGAAATTGGGCTACTGCTGGGCAAAGAAGAGAAGGAGGAGGAGGACGAGGAGGAGAACGTGTCCACAGACAGTGGGAGAAGAGGAAAACTAGAAGGGTAGAAATGAGAGTGGGGAGTGTAACTGGTAAAGGGAGAGAGCTGGCTGATATGATGGAGAGGAGAAAGGTAGACATATTGTGTGTGCAAGAGACCAAGTGGAAGGGAAGTAAGAGCAGGAACATAGGAGGTGGGTTCAACTTGTATCATGGTGTGGATAGGAAGAGAAATGGTGTTGGGGTGATTTTAAAGGAAGAGTATGTTACAAGTGTGTTGGAGTTTAGGCGAGTGTCCAACAGGGTGATGAGTGTGAAGTTGGAAATTGAAGGGGTAATGACAAATATCATCAGTGCATAATGCCCCACGGGTAGGTTGCAAGATGTAGGAGAAAGAAGATTTTTGGAGTGTGGTGGAGAGTGTGCCTAAGCATGAAAGAGTGGTGATAGGAGCAGACTTCATTGGGCATGTTGGTGAAGGGAACAAAAGGTGATGAGGAAGTAATGGGCAGATATGGTATCAAGGACAGGAATGTGGAAGGACAGATGGTTGTTGATTTTGCAAAAGGATGGAAATGGCTGTGGTGAATACCTACTTTAGGAAAAGGGAGGAGCACAGGGTGTGGAGGAAGTTGCACACAGGTGGACTTCATTCTTTATAGGAGATGCAAGCTACAAGAAATCAGAAACTTATGCCACGTTCACACGGACGCCACGCGAGCGACGGCGGCAAGAGACTGCCATGTAATCCCTATGGAAGGACGCGTTGTGGCGCCACAAAAATCCAAGCCACGCATTTGTGGCGCGTTATCGCGTTGCGTGGCCCTCTTCCCCAAGTTGAAAAATCTGAACTTTTTCGTCGTCGCGCCACGATGACCAATCACGGACTGGATATGTAGTGACGTGGAGATGTCTGGAGTTTATACTTGATGTGGACATGTCCTGTTTCTGACAATCAGCCTGTGAGCAGGACTTATGTCCCTTATTTATTTAACACAATTATGACACAGGAGAGCGAGGAACTGCAACAGCAGACAGTTTTTTTTGTTCACATGTGCGCGCGAACGAAGCGTCCGTGAAGATAACTTCATTAACTACACAGATGTATAATAAAACAAATGGTGACTGGTTTATAACACAATTATGACAGAGTTGGAGAATGAGAGCAAGGAACTGCAACAGCAGACAGTTTTTTTTTCTTTGTTCACGTGCGCACGCGAATGGGACAGGAGGTCCTCAAACTTGGTCCTGGAGAGGTGGAAGTACCGCTGAAAGCGACCGTCATCCAGACGCAGCTCCTGCAGGAAATGATGAATTTGTGGTGTTGTGTGGCGTCCAGTGCGAATGCGGCTAAAGCAGAGCGACGCACCGGGCGATGGTGGCACGTCCAACGCCAGGCGAGGGATGCGAATTTGTGTAGTTAGACAACATAGGATGGTGGTTTGTAGGATGACTTTAGAGGTAAAGAAGAAGAAGAGAGTGACAGTTCCACCTTCTGATCCTTTGTTGAAGCTGAAGGAGGAAGACTGTTGTGTGAAATCTAGCAAGCAGGTGAGAGAAGCACTGGATGGAGGGGAAGCAATTTTGGACAACTGGAAAAGTACTGCAGATGTGGTGAGGGAGACAGTTCGGAAGGTAATGGGTGTGACATCTGGACAGTGGAAGGAAGAAAAGGAGAGTTCGTGGTGGAATGAAGAGGTCCAGGAAAGCATAAGGAGAAAGAGGTTGGCTAAAAAGTTTTGGGATAGTTGGAGAGATGAAGAAAGCAGACAGGAGTACAAGGAGATGCGGCATAAGGAGAAAAGAGAAGTGGCAAAAGCGAAGGAAAAGGCATGTTGTGAGCTGTACAAGAAGTTGAATATAGTAAGGAAGGAGAAAAGGACTTGTACCCATTGGCCAGACAAAGGGACAGAGCATTTTCACTTTTATTTCATTACTTTAATATTGAAAACTCATAGTTAGCATTTTTTTTCCATTAAATAAATGAAGTAAATACATGAGCTCAGATACTCACATGTTCTGTAAAGTCCAGCGGGTCTGGCGGTGTTGAAGACCAAAGGAATGCTTGTGGGGTGGGGGAAGCAATTTTACAAGTTATTTCAAACAAACACTGAGGTTGAGAACTGTAAAATCAGAACCACACAGCTGTGATATCCTGACACCTACAGGGATTAAAGGAAACAACAACAACAAAAATCCTTCTGACTGAATTTTTTTTCCCCACAGCCAAACCTTAAGCTGTTCACCATCTACCTTGTTATAGAAAACCCTTTCATGATCACGTACTACGAGTTAAGATAAACAAGGCAGAGACAGCTAAGAAAACAGCAAATTGTTCTCCTGCTGAACAAGATTATATTTACTCTCTAACCATCGCTGCTCTTTTCTAATGCAGGGCTCTGTTTTTGGTTAAATGTGGACTTCTGTTAACAGGGGGTCTGGGGCCGCTCAAAGCCCAAAGAAAATTTGGGGTTTTTGATATCCAGGGATGCATTCTGGAGGGATCTTTGATGGCCATTTTCTCACCCTGATCCCTCTATTTAGTTGTACTGCTTTATGTGTGTTGTATTTTCTTTTGCACATTTTCACCTTTTCTTTGCTTTTAACCAAAATTGATATCACAACCTACATGTTTGTTTGATAAGATTATTAAACACAAGAGCCGGAATAATTTTCATATTTTTTGGCTTCCCTCATCTTAATTAACCTGATTTTAAAGCTCGAACTCCAAACAAACCCAGTAATGCCTGAGCTTAGACATTACATTATAAAAACGATATTGCGTCACATCCCACTTTAGTTATGCAGAAAAGTTAAATTAACTAAACTTATTTTTATAAGGCTCATCAATTAAACTTAGTCCAGATGTACAGTAAAACTTAGGCACAGAGAAATACTGATTTAAAAATTTTAGTTGTTAAAATAATAATAACAATAATAATACTAAAAATGATAACTAGCATATTGCCTGTGGGGATCCATGGGCTCTAGATTGGGTAGTGTTTATAAAATATGTAGCTGACATTTTTCAAGGGCAGTAATAAATTAAGCAAAGCTTGTACAATGAGTTGGAATGTCGTGAGAGTCCAGAATGTTTTTATAACCTAATACCTTAAAATTTTTTAGAAAAGGAACTCAACTCTTATTTCCTGGTAATATGTAATTTTTTAATGTTAATTTACTGTCTTAATGTATTTATAAATTGTTTAGGTTCTTGTTATCATATTACCATTATTGTTTAATTTTATTATTTATATTTTGTCATTTGATTTTTAAATGGACCACAATGGAAATAAGTGTTTTCACTTTCTTGTGTCATCCGTGTATTTTTTAAAGTATTGAACTTACTAAATAAAATCATGCATGCACGCACTCATTCATTTAATATAAAGATTATTTACCCCCCCCCCCCCCCCCGAATGGCATGTTAATCCAGAATATAATTAGAAACGTTAGGTAATACCCGTAGTTTCTCCAAAAATATTAGTCCTATCGACGTTCAGTTTTGGCGCTGTTCATCTTTGAACCAAAATCCATAAGCATGCCAAATAGCAAACGTCAGCTGTCCGCAGGCACATGCATGCAGAGCTTTTTGCTTTTTCTGCATTCTGCTACAAGCATGCGCTTTTAATTTTTACACACGCACAAACAGAGACACGGTAGCAGAAGACATCAAAAGCAATACTCTTTTCACTCATGGTAACAACAACATGACACTTAACTAAACCGACTAAACTAATTGAACTACAATAACACTAACAACACTGTTAAACTTCCATGAACCACAATAACAACATTTAAAATCCCCAAACTGCAAACTCCCATGGTGCATTGCAGCACAATGTCCATTGTTTACTTGTTAACTAAAATCACTATCTTCACAAAAATTATTTGTCCTATCAACTTTCTGTTTTCGTAATGTTCATCCTTGAGCCAAAATGCATAAGCATGCCAAACAGCAAATGTCAGCTCTCCCCGGTTTCACCGTGATCAAAACCACACACATGCAGACAGAGGCCACTGGGCTATTGTAATACAGATAAAACAATAATAACATTTGTAGTAGTAGCATAAAAACTATTTTCAGAAGTGGACATTTAATCAAGGGGTGTTGTCGCTGATCTCATACTCACTCCACCTCTGCCCTTCTTTAGCGTCACGCAAGTGGAAACAAGCTTTGTTGATTAATAATGAATTCACTCCACTGATGATGAATCAGTCACAAAAAATAATTAACACCTCTCTTCATCAAACTGACACTTTATGAATACCAAACTATTATGATGAATAGTACCATTAAATAAATGCAATGTTTGAATTTGTCCCTTCATTCAGACATTGTGTAGCAGGTGGCCAAGTGGTTAGTGCACTTGGTTTCAGTGTGGAAGGTTCCCGGTTCAAACCCCACTCCTGCCACATTTCTTCATGTAATGTGGAGTTGCATCAGGACGGGCATCCGGCGTAAAACTTGTGCCAAATCAACATACAGATCCACCTTTCAGCCGAAGGGACTTAATATTCAGATATGGTGTAATTAATATATATATATGTGTGTGTGTGTGTGTGTGTGTGTGTGTGTGAGAGAGATTTATTTCTTCTTTTTTTGTAAAATGTTTTTTATCAAATATTTCAATAAAATAGAAAATGATTTGTAGACATTATGGTTAGTTACTGGTAAGTTAACCATAGCTGTAATCTCACCCCCCCCCCCCCACCCCCCAAAAATGAATAGCTTACTAATATAATTGTTTGCTACAGCACTGGTGCTGTCAAGACAGCCAAAACTAAAGGACTGGAGGTACAAGGACAGTAAAGGTGGCATAAAATACCCTCATTGGACATCCCCACTAGCCAATTAACCCATGGAATAAATAAATAACTGAGAACTCACAGTGCTTTGGAGACAGAAGGGGAAGTGGAACCGGCTCAGTATGACACCATGTGTCCCCTCTGGCCTGGTGTTTGGAGGTCCAACTGGAGGGAAGACCAGGACCGCCCTGAAACCACAACACCAACCAGAGATAAAAAATTTAAGAAGTCAGACTCAAAACTCAAGGGGAGGGGACGGTCAGTCTAGTCATTAAGTGTTGGGCTTCCCCTACTTGCTCCCAGTGTGTAGGGAGTGCCTAGCATGGCATTGGTGACGTCAGTGTCTGTGCGAGACAGAGCTTCTGATGCAGATGGAAATGCAGTCCATTTGCCTCAAAACCAGTCAGGTTTCAACTGAAAACAGAGAAGCAGTTTTGATAATAAGACTACACCTAATTTTAACTTGTTCTAGTTTCCTGAACCAGTCCTCCTTTTCTCATTTAATAATTCAACCGGCTCTTACATAAATTATGATGTACAACAACATTATAAAATATTCCTCAGCCTTTGAGATCCAAAAGACACTTTGAAAGATGTTGTGATCTTATCATGAGATCAAAGGTCAGACATGTTTGGCAACACTGATGTCTTTGCAGGAGAAAGAAGGTCAGGGTCTTTAGGGTCCTGGTGCTTCCTGAGACATGGACTCTAACCAGTGACCTACGGAGACAACTGGATGTCTTTGGTACCAGGTCTCTGTGGAGGATCCTTGGGTCCCCCTGGAATGACTTTGTGTCAAATGAATGGTTACTTAGTGAGACTCAGCTGAGAAGGATCACTGACACTGTGAGGTAACATCAGCTACCACATTTTGTACATGTGGTGTGTTTCTTTGGACACGATCCAGCACACAGGTCCCTCAGTGTTGAGGACACCAGAGATTGGAGAAGGTCAAGGACATGCCCACGTTTCACCTGGTTGCTGCAGAGCGGTGATTACTTTTGAGATATGGGGGTGAACCAGTTGTCTGCCTGGGTGGTTGTCATCCAGGACCAAAAGCACTTCCCTTACTTTGTAGATGTAGTGACGCGCAGTAACAACGCAGGCTCCCAGACCTCACCATCAAACATTCCAGACAGAAGCACTTTGTAAAAAAATATGTGTGGGAACTCATATGACATGTACAAGTTTACCAACGTAAATGTTCCTTCTGTTAAAGAAAAAACTGTGCAAAAGAACATTCATTCTTAATTATTATTCTGACAAAGTTAAAGTTTTTGTACTTTCACATAAGAAATCATCATCATCATCATCATGTGACGTACAACACAATGCTTTTGAAAAGGTGGACAGAATGTATTCATGTCCACTATCATTTATTGTTGTTATATATTGATTCTGTGTTGTATCTAGTGAATTTGACAGGTCTGGGCATCAAAATTAGCAATAAAAGCTGAGTGATTGATCTGAAGTGGATGTGCACTGACAACCTGTTCCTATATGACGTCATCAGTGGATTTCTTCACTGGTCTGTGTATGAAAGCAGACTGCTGCCACGCCATAAGACTTTTCTAATAAAATTACACATGCATCAGGGCTCCGGATCCTCATCTTGGTTTCCTGAGCTGGAGTGGAAAAAAAAACTAAAACAACAACAAAAACCGACGTCAAAATGCGCACAGAAGGAAATCGTATCGAGCCTTATGTTTTGTTCGTTTGTTTGTTGGTGTATTTGTTGAAATAAAGTTTTGAAAAAAAAGTCAATTAATTTTTAAGGATAATGACACAAACAAGTCGCATTTTGATTTAACAAGCGAAACTGTTTACGATAAAAAAACAAATACGACAGCTTTATAAACTGTGTCTTAGAAAATATTTTGTCCCGGTAAGTTGTCAAGTGCAGTGTGCGTTCAGGGAGTGGTAAGATGGCGGCTGCTGGTTGAACTCCTACCTGCGGTTTGACTCGGCCGTAACTGCACAGTTTTCCAGATCCGTGACCGGACAACCAGTCCGGAGGTCCGCCGAAGAAATAAGAAGGAAACAGCTGCTGCGGGAACTGATAATCCATCTTGGCCTTGTCACAGAATAACAGTCAGCAGACACGCAGCGACACAAACGCCGACGTTTTTCACGTGCTAACCTCAACTCAGCGTCAACCTGAATAAAGTCTGACACAAAGACTCACGGAGTTGTTCTTTTAAAAACTACAAAAATCAACAGTGATGGCGCTTAAACCCAAAAAGAATACACTAAACAAAATAAATAACTTCAGCAAAAAAATTCAGCATGGCGTTCTTCTTCTGCCGAGTTATTGGCGGTTTGCAAACCGACACGGTGCATTACTGCCACCAACTGCTTCGGTGTGGATTATTAATGACTTTGGGATACTTCTCCTGTAGTACATGTAGAATTCGTGTTTTTGGGGTGCTTTTTTCGTACCTGTGGATTTCATGTTTTGGGATACAGCTCCTGTTACTGTGGATTTCATGTTTTGGGATACTTTTATCATACCTGTGGATTTCATGTTTCGGGATACATCTTCCATACCAGTATAATTCATCTTTTGGGATAGATCTCCTGTACTTGTAGATTTCATGTTTTGGGATAAGTCTCGCATACTTGTAGAATTCATGTGATGTACCTGTAGATTTCATGTTTTGGGATACATCTTCAATACTTGTAGATTTCACATTTTGAGATACATCTTTCATATCTGTAGAATTCATGGTTTGGGACAAGTGTCGCATAGGTGTAGAATTCATGTTTTGGGATATATCTTCCATACCTGTATATTTCATCTTTTGGGATACATTTTCCCTACTTGTAGAATTCATGTTTTGGGATACATCTTCCATACTTGTAGATTTCACATTTTGGGATACATCTTCCATACCTGTAGAATTCATCTTTTTGGATATGTCGCTTGTACTTGTACAATTCATGTGGGAATGGGATACATGTTCCATACCTGTGGATTTTATAGTTTGGGATACAGAATTCAGCTTGGGACTCAGACGAGGGCAGTCGTATCTCCTCCACTCTCCCTATCTCTGCTCTCTGCTTTAACCTTCAAGTCCCTACTTCACCAGACTGCGAATTCCTCAAATTAGATTGGATACTGGTTCTATTGGACTACTATTGGATTAACCATGGAATTGATCAGCTGGTCTCTGAATGCTATTGACACCATCTTTTCTACAAGAAGGTCAGGACCGGGGGAATCCTACCTGCCCAGATGGAATGTATCTTGCGGACTATGTGCTTGACTCCTGGGAGTCATGGCGTGTTCCATGCTTTGTGCCTTTCTCTGTTGAGGACGTCGATGATTTATTCATATTTGGTCTTATGGTAGCAGGGCTGGTACTTTTTGGCTTATGTGCTGCCCTGATCTACCGGAAAATTGGCAAGATGGTGGCATCAAGAACCACAGCCCCTCGCTTGTCCGTCATGATTAACGAGGTGGGCAAGGTAGTGCATTCTCAGACTTAGATGACTCTTGAACTCAGACGCAAATTGGATGACATCTTGGAGCAGATGTGTGCCTTGCAGATGAAGATTTCAGAGGTCGGGGAATATTCTTAATTCAATATTCTTAATTCACAATTGGGATTTGGTTGTTCAAGTGAAGCTGTAAAAAGTGTTTTTCACTGCTCAAACCACAACACGGCAGGCTTATCAGCCTGAAGGACAAATTGCCCGACTGTTTTCCTCCAGAGGAATGTCTTCGGCCTGGTGAACATTTGGCTGTTTCTTATCTCAGCTCACAAAGACAAACTGTTTCACAGGACTGAAGCATGCTCCACTCCATCTCCCCACCCCCTCCTACCCCCCATCACACCCCCCATTCCGGCTTCTGCTCACGTCATCCCTTCCCTTCTGCGGGGCGGCGCAGTTTTAGCTGCAGCAGGTCCCTGTTCCTCCCCCCAAGCTGATAGTGGCGCAACTCAGGGTTGCTACGAGACCTTCACCCACTTGCCTCAATTCGGATAATGGACTTCTTCAAATTTAGTGCACATCAACAATGTCAAATGTGTATGTGTTGCCTTTAATTCTGATGTGTGCCATTATTACGGTAAAAAAGTAATAATTGTGGACTAATTGCTGTCTGAGGTAACTGGAGTGTAAACATAATTTCTCCACTGTGAGATCAATAAAGTATATCTCATCTCTCATCTCATCTCCTCTACCTGTGGAATAGTGTTACCACAGTTAGTGAAAATTACTTTAATTTATACAATTACTTCATTCATTTACATTCACTGCCAACAACTTGTAACTAAGACAATAACTAGTAATCTAACTTGGTTACTCTTAAGATTGATAATCAGCAAAGTACCTAATCAGACAAGTAACAAATAGTTAATTTTCTAAGAACTCAATCTTACAAATAACCAAATTAGATTACTAGTTACTTTTTTAGTTACATTCAGCAGCTGCCGACAAGTTGTCCACAGCTGCTAATGAAGTAACTGTAAAATGCAACTGTATAAAGTAACTTTTTAAATTTAACTGTGGCAACACTGCTGTGGAATTCATGTTTTGGGATAATTGTTGCACTGTTAAAGGTTTATAATTTCATGAATAACTGTATAAATGTTGTTATATTGATCAGGATGTAACAGTGGGCTGAAACTGGCAGCCCAGGGGCCGGATCAGGCTTATAAACTGGCCATTTAATACTTCATCACCTGTTGTCTGAAGTTGTGGTTTCACTTTCACTTACTGTTCGTAGTGGATTTCAAAGACTCTATGATGCTGATTGTATTGATCGGAAAATACTCAGTTTGCAGTTTGTCTGCAATAATCTGCTGTACTGAAATGGCTTTTTTTATTTTTAACGGCCAAACATCTAGAAGAACGATCATGTGGATTATTGATCTCACAGTACAATCAGGTTTTGATCACTAACTGATAAATCACAGTCACGGTGATGTCTGTAAAACCAGTGAAAACTGTGGAGACTGTGCTGAAGAAAGTTCACGTGAAGAATCAGGTTTTAGATCAGAAGCAGCTGGATTCAGACTGTAAACTTGTACCCAACCAGGAGTCTGTCACTGCTCTTGAACCGAACAGAGATCAGACACTGAAATCAGATTTCTTTCATGTGTTTATTTTTCATTCTGTATGTTTGATAGGTATCCTGTTTTTGAACCAGATTTGAGTTTTTCCTCATTCTAATAATTGTTTATTTGTGTCAACAAACAGATTGCTGCTGCATAAAATGAGATTTAATATTCTTCTGTCATCATCTCAGTCTTCAAATCTCACTTTGACTCTTCTTAACTTGAAGCATTTATTCAACTTGTTGCTGATGAAGTCGACTATGTGAAGTCGTATAAACCACAGCAGCACCCAGGGTGCAGACTTCCGCCAAAACCAGGACGACCTCTGAGGAACACCGAACGTCTTGTTCGTTTTTGCTTTTGTCATTGTGTAATTCCAAATGGAATCTTCTGTGCCCCAGAATGCTTCAGCTACTTTCTGAAAACTGGTGACACAAAGTAAGAAAACAGCTGAGAAATCAAAGCTCACATTTAATGTTTAGTTCATTGTCTCTTCTGTGAGGAAAACAAATATTTCATACATACATTATTTTAAAATAATTATGATAGAAAAAAAACACCATAGTATCTCTTATTGTGCCTCAGGTCAGAGACTGTAACATTGAAACATCATGTCTGAGTCACACGCGTGTAAAATGAAGCACGTTGAAGAGTTTTCTTGTCGTAAAGGAGACCTGGTGGAGGCCACACCCCTTTTTCCTTCATGCAGAGCAGCTTTTGCTTTGAGTGTCACTTGGATTCTCGTCTGTCCTTCAGTGGTTTCTGTAGCAGCGGCGAGTCCGTTACCTCACAGCGACGTCACAGTCGTGGAGCGTACTGAGTGGGCGTGGCCTTGGATCATCTGTGAAATTGGTGGAAATGGATGAAGGCAGTGGGCGGAGCTCATGAATGGACACAGTCTGGACCAACCGTGAGCCTCCACCAGCTCCGGTGGTAGACTCTCCAGCAGCTGCGTCAGTTGCTCCTCCCTCTGCCGTATGAGGTCATTAAGGTGTCGCTGGCGAATGAGAAGTGAGGGTTTGGTGCTGACAAAGCGGCGATAGTCACAGAGCTGTGGTTCGCTGAGGTAGCCGGACAGAATGCTGTGGACGACACGCTGTCGACGATCCATGTTCTCCTTCAGATCACAAGCATCTTCAGTTTGACAGAGAAGCTGAGCACGTTTGTGATGGAGAGAGATCTGGAAAAACAATTAGCATCACACCGTTCATTGTGAGAATAATGTTCACAGGAGCAAGGTGGGCGTGGTCTTACCCTCTCCTCAGCTGCCGCCTCCTTGTTCTGCTGGTCTCGGTCAATGGTGTTCAGACTTCGGTCGATTCTTGAGAGGCGGCCGCACAGAGACAGCAGCAAGTTGACAATCTTCTCCAGATCACCTGCAAACACACAGTCACCTGCTGGTCAGCTCAGAGCGTCGAGGTGATATTGTTCAAGAGTGTTTTTGGAACATACCAATGAAAATGTTGTATTTGTCCCGCTCGCTGGAACTGCAGTGTTCCTGAATCAGCTTGTCGACATCCGCCCCTAAGGCCTGGTGCTGGATCTGCTCCTCACTCAGGGCCTCCTTCTCCTGCCGCAGAGCTATCAAGCAGTCCTGCAGAGCCTTACACAACTCCACCTGGTGGACACGATTGGGAAATATAAGGTTGTCTACTACCATAAGCAACAGATTTGTCATGTCCCAAGGTTATAGAAATGGAGCAATATCGCCACCTGGTGGACAATTTATACAGGTACAATAGAATTTCACCAAGACTCCATATATTTTCTAAATTGTAAGATTTTTTTAAAATCCAGAAGGGAACTGCTTATGTTACAACTGCACAGATAAACAGAGGCACAAGTAGACATGAAGAACAGTATATAGGAAATATAACTATAAAGGAAGAAAACAAAATCAAAGCTACGCATCCAAATAAGACTGCTTTAAAAAACTCTTTAGCCTGAATTCTTGCACTTCATAGTGCTGATAATGTAGTACCTACAAATGACATATTGCACATTGTGATTGGACAAGTTCATGCACATATGAGTAGCTGCAGACATGTTACTGCACATTTAAGAATCATAAAAAGGAGTACTGATGACCTAGATTAATTTAAAATGAGGGAACACAACGTGATGTTACCTTACAAAAACGCTCAGCTCGCTTTTGATGTTTGGAGTTCCTGTGTTCAACTTTTTCATATTGTCTAATAAACAACTTTAAAATTCATGCAACGACACAAACTAAAGCAGCACTCAGAGTTAAAAGTATACAAACTGTTAAAATACCCCAGATCTGGTCCAGATGAGGACTAAGATTAAAATAAGAAACTCATTGTGCAACAGGCAAAACCTCTATGACAGAACAAATAATGGAAATTAAATTAGTTTTACCTTTCTGGTGTTCAGATCTTTGTTGTGCTGATCCAGATCAGTTTCTGTGTCTACCGAAGGAACACAGACGCCATCCTGGATCCTACAATGGGTTCAACGTTATTTCAAATCCTGAACTTTAAATGGTGTCAAACATTAGTTCCTCATCATCAATCATGATTATACTGAAGTTTAAGGAGCTTGCGTTTTCCTTGATATACCACCTCTGACCACCAGGTGTCAGTGTTGTCCAGCTCATCAGATGTTTGCATGTTTAGTGCAAAATGTTTTCAGATATTTTATTCACATGAACAGTCAAAGGTGCAAATCCTGCCTGACTGTTAACAACAAGAACAAAAACAAACATTTCACTGAACGACACGGAGTGTGATGACATCTGTGGAAACATCTTCTGAACATCAAGTTCACAAATCTTCAAACACATTCACTTTAAATCAGCTTCACAGATAAATTAGTGTTCAAGAACAACAAACCCTGTTTCTGAACCTTCACCATTTACATATATTTTATCTGCTGTATCGTCAGATAAATGGACTGACTGCATTTATATCATGCTTTTCCATCTGTTTCAGAACCTCAAAGCGCTTTCAAAGCACATTCACCCATTCACACACCGATGTCAAGGTGCTGCCATGCAAGGCACTCACTACACACCCCGGGAGCACCTAGGGGTTTAAGGACCTTGCCCAAGGGGTCTTTCTGATTTTCTGACTCTCTGAGCCTGACTCTCTGCACCCAAAGCAATCAAAGGGAATAATATGATTATTAACCATCAGATGACAAAGTAAAACCTCTTAAATCATTCTAAAGTCAGTTTTAAGCAGAAACAAGGTCGTTTTAAGCAGAAACAAGGCGAGGGTTTGAACCGAGGATCTTTTGGTCTGAACCCCAATGCTTAAGCAACAGACCATCACCTCCCCACAATAAAAAAGATCAGGAAACTGCAAACAGTTTTGTGAGCTCCGTAAAGATCATCAAATATCTTGGGCAGATTTAACCCCCCCCCCCCTCCCTTTTTTTCTTGTTTGTTTGTTGTTTTTTTAGCACATCTTACAGTTGTGAAAGGGGGAAAAAAAAACCTAAACACTGTTTGAAATGCACTTTCAGATTTGTGAAGCCTTTTTACTTTATATGAAGATGCAATAAAGGGGCATTTCACTATTCTTGTTTGTTTTGTATTTTTGACCACATTGGTCTGGGTCGAGATCAAAAATTCCTGTACTTTTTGGGTTGAAACATATTTCCAGACATCGCATGTATATTGCCTCCGTCTTACGGGCTGAGCCCCCCCTAAAGACCCGATCCTAGATCCACCCCTGATCTCACCTAATAAAACAGACAAATAATAAACAAAACTCTACAGTTAAACATCTCAGAGTCAGAATCCACTGACATCAGCAGAGATTATGTTCATCTGCAGTTTTTCTTACGGTTATGTCAGGTTTTGTATTGGATTTTCCATTTACCTGTCATCCAGGTTGCTGCTGCCCGTTTGTTGCCATGGTGATTTAACAGTTTTGGGAAAAATCTCCTTCATAAGATCCAGCGTTGTTTTACTTTCCCACAGGTCCAGGAGGGGTGCTAGAGAGCGATCCTGCAGCACCTGGACACAAAAACAAAATTAGAGTTAATGAATCCAAATCTTATTTAAAATACCATCAGCGATGAGGACGTACTAAGTCCTGGCTCAGCATCTGGACCCGCAGCTCCTCCAAAGTCTTCTCCCTGTGGGGCAGCGGCTGGTACTCGAGTTCGTGGCTCTCCTCGACTTTCTGGGTGAGGGGACATGAGGAACCAGAAGCGGTGACAGTGGATTGATGCGGCTCCACAGGAGAGTCACGGCTGGATGCAGGAACAGGAAGAACAGAAGTGGACGGCGATGCTGGAGGTGAATGATGGCAGGAGCTACTGCTGGGACACATGGAATCATTAAGGAAAGTAGGAGGGGCATAAAGATCAAAGGCAACAGATCAAAAAGAAAACAAAGGATAAAAGACAGTGAGAACAAAAAGCTTTTACAGTTAAAAGGAAACACTGGAAACCGAACCTGTCCACAGTCTTCTGTCCTGCTTCCTGTTTCGGACTTAAAAGAGGTGACGTGATGGGTGGAGGAGGTGATGGAGGTGAGGGGGTTTGCAGGAAGACCTCGTCTAAGTCCTCCTGCAGTAAACCCATGGAGGGTTCGAGAGCCACCTGCTGGTCAAAGAAGCTGAACACGCTCGACTCTGAAATCCTCAGTGAGGTGGACAGAGAAGGAGACCACAGGTCATTCTGTCTGTCTGTTCCGCTTGTTGAGGCTGGAGGCTGCACACATGGCGGTGGTGGCGGTGGTGACGGCGGCGGCGTTGACATTATTGTCAGCAGTGGTTCTGTGCTCTCTGGAGGTCTCCTTCTCGTCTCCAAACTGAACGCGCGGTCTCTGAACGCTTCATTCTGCATTTCTCCTGAGGTCACGGCGTCGCTCAGTTGGCTCTTCTTCCATGTTTCGCCATTACTGCTAACAGATGGACTGTCGTCGCTATGATCCACTGTGTTTGTGACTGGGATTCCTGGGAAGGTGATGGAATCCAGGTTGGCTTGGCTAAGCCTCTCCTCAGCGACCCACTCAGCGCTGCCCTCAACTTGAGGTCCGGATGAGGAAAGGGGGCAAGGCAAGCCCACGGAGGCCGCCAGTGTGGAGGTGCTGTGGGCTCGTTGGCGCTCCGTGTTCCTCTGTCGATCTCTCCTTGGTGTGCAAGTCTGGACGGAACCAGGATCTACAACAAGAACAAAGACCCCCAACAAATTTATTACACTCATTTCTGTGTGCACACATGCAAACAGGGTTCTAAATTTGTGTCTGAATGGGAGGAAGATGTTTACAAATAAGCATGTGTAATAGAGGCCAGCAGGTGGCGCTGTGCAGAAGAAGTGAAATAAGCCTCCTGTTCCTAAGGACAAAAGACACGCAAAACGCGTGTCTTCGTCTGCACAGCGCCACCTGTTCGCCTCTCTTACATCTTCTTTCTAAACTTTGTTGCATAGATCGGAAGACAGGTTTATCAACTAGACTCCAAACACACTTATTTTAGCAAGAAGAACCTATTGGATGAAGAGTCTTTAAACCAAAACCTTCAGCTATTTTTACTAAACACGGATGAAAGGATGAGCTCAAAATTAATCTAGTATTGTCACCATGTAGCTCGGTCCAAGCTTCCCCCTCAATCAATTATGTCAGAACCTTACTGAGGTTACAGAAGAAGAAAATGTCAGATGGTTTAAAAGTTGAAAAGGGTGTGTTCATTGCCGCAGAAATGGTCCATCTACTTTCAGAACCTGCTTGTCATGTAACCGAGTGAGTGGCCCCCTGCTAGCTGGCTGGTCGCCGCCATGTGAAAACATGTGGTTGAGGTTTGTGTTCTATCTGAAGTATGTCTGAGCTGTTTTAGAGAGAAGCCTGATGTCTGTGCGGATAGTGTGTTTAAGATCTGACCTGTAGAGGGCGCTGCAGGCTGCACAGTGCTTAGGTGGTTGGAGGACTGAGGAGAGACTATTCTGCGTAAAAGCTGGACATCTGCAGGTCTGAGACACAGACACAAACTGTTTGTGCAACTTTCAAAAGAAATAACATCACGGGGGAAATCATGAATTTTAAATGATGCACTATTTGCTCTTGTGCATCTGAATTTTAATTAAAAAAAATGAATGTGCAACATTTTAGACAGATCAATTACTGTAATCCACAGATTTCTAATCAGATTAACACTTTTAAAAAGGCTGTAAAATATTATATTTGAAACGAGATTCTCAAATAATGAATTTTTAAAAAATTTAATTTCTCAATTTTTTTCTCACACGTTCTCAAATTTATGAAAAATATTTTTAAAACTTTTAAATATTATTTTAGGCTAACTAATTTTGTTTTAACAACAAACGCAACAACAAAGATAACAACAACAAAAGGTAACAGCAACAAATGCAACAACAACTAAAGTAACAACAACAAAAATAGCAACGACGTAACAACAAACGTAACAACAATGAATGCAAGAACAACATAACAACTATAACAACAAACATAACAATTATAACGACAACGACTGTAACAACAAGCGCAATAAAGGAGCTCTTTCAGCCATTAGAGGATTTTAATCAGCTGAGGAAGTGTTTCTTTTGTCTCCACAAGAACAAATTTATTTATGAATAATACATTTAAAAATAACAATTAATCATGAGGATCTGATTCAAAATGTTCTGGAGTTACAGGCGTCTGTCCCTTTCTGTGAGGTTCCATGTCTAAAATTACACTGTCAGACAGAGAATTAAAACATAAAACAATGATGTGATTCCAATGAAGTGAAGCATGAAGCTCTATGAAGCCCTGTGATGTCATCAGCTGCCACTGTGTTGTCAGTGTAGACCGACTTGTGACACACAAATGTGAAACAACACAACTATCAAATTAAATTAGTTTGACTGGTTAGTACCCTAATGTGACTTGATAATTGCGTATATTTTACTTCTCCTCTCAGTTCTGCTTTCCACTTTTTTCCTCATTGACAGATGGACAAAAGAAACTGAAAACCTGACCTGTATGTGAACTGCTTAACTGTACCTGTTCTGAACCACAGAGCAGACACGTGGTTCAGCGATGAAAGTGTCAAATATTCCAACACCTTTGGCTGAGAAGAAGTCCTGAAACACAAAAACAAAAACTGCAGCTGAGATCTTTAAATGAAACCCAATCCATCTGTTTGATGCTGCTTCAAGATTCAGATCATCAAGATTCATTTACATGATAAAATGACACACAAGTAAAACCAGAAGTTTGTGCAAAATGTCAGAAAAATAAAGTCAGATCCCAGTTGATGTTTGTGGTGGAGCTGAATGAACCCCAGAATTGAATGAAACAATCCGAGTGTCATATCAAACAGCTCAAAACAATGACCCACATTAGACAGACGGAGGAGTCTGAGTACGTAGTCGATGTATCAAAGCTTTACCATTAACTCAGAGGCTCGATCTCCAAGCGCCCACTAGAGGTTTTTGTATTCATGGTCGTATTGTAATAAGGAATCAGCAGGCCATAAATTCAAGATAATTTCAGAATCATCGATTTTGTTCCTGGTGACTACTATTTAGTTTTTCAGAAAAACCACATGGGCCTCCTTTGGACTGGGACTCTGTGACATCCTTTTGGGACGAACGTGGTACCTGGTCCAGTCTCTCCACAGAAGGTGATGAGCGAGAGCGGAAGTGTTGAGGTGTCAACTGTCTGTCCTCCGATCGCTCAAGGAGATCCTCAGTGGACGCAGATTTCCCAGAACTATGACCTGATCCGGCCCTCTGCAGAGCCCTGTTGAGCTGTTGAGACAGTCTGCAATCCCCTCTGAACTGGGCAAGCTGGGGTCCGGATTCTAGGTCTGTCCTTAATGCTTGACCTGGTCCTGGTTTTGCGGTGAGGTCCTGGAGGAGGTGGGGACTGCAGATGTGAGGCTGGAGGTCAGGATGGAATCCAGGAGGAGCACTAGGAGGAGAAACCAGAAGAAAAAAACTAGATGGGAACTCGCTGCAACCAGGGTTGCCAGATTTTACAAAGACAAACAAGCAAGCCAGCCTATGAAAACAAGCCCAAGCTCGGTGAATACGAACTGAATACAAACTGGAATATCAGCAGTGCTTCCCTGCTGACTGCAGTACACTGATGTTTGCACAGTGTTTGAATTGACTGAGCAGGCTGATGTCTGAACATGCTGAGCATTCATCAGAGATCTACACACAGACACTGTGAGTGCTGTGTGGAGCAGAAACACAGTGCACGAAGCAGTTACAGATTAAGTGATTAATGCACAGAGCACTTATTGATTAAGTGATTAATGCACGGAGCACTTATAGATTCAGTGATTAATGCACAGAGCACTTATAGATTAAGCGATTAATGCACAGAGCACTTATAGATTAAGCGATTAATGCACGGAGCACTTATAGATTCAGTGATTAATGCACAGAGCACTTATTGATTAAGTGATTAATGCACGGAGCACTTATAGATTAAGTGATTAATGGACAGAGCAGTTATAGATTAACTGATCAATGCACAGAGCAGTTACAGATTAAGTGATTAATGCATGGAGCAGTTATAAAGTTTTCTTTATCTATAACTAGATAAAGTTTTCTTTTTACTTTTTTATGCTTTTAATCTTTTAATTACGCGCTTTGATCTTTTGGTTTAATTTGTTTTATTTTAGTTGTTTACTGTGAAGCACTATGAGGTGACGCTGTCGTGATTTGGGGCTCGATAAATTCAATAAATTGAAATGAATTGATTAATGCACAGAGCAGTTATTAATTAAGTGATTAATGCATGGAACAACTATTGATTAAGTGGTTAATGCACAGAGCAGTTATTGATTAAGTGGTTAATGCACAGTGCAGTTATTGATTAAGTGATTAATGCATGGAGCACTTATAGATTCAGTGATTAATGCAGAGAACAGCTATTGATTAAGTGGTTAATGCACAGAGCAGTTATTGATTTAGTAAATAAATAAAATTTTTTGGGCATTCCAGAAGTTGCTGACCTGACCTTTGTCTTGATAAAAGACTCAAATAATTAAGTCCTTATCAACATTTTAATTGATTATCTGTCCATGGATAAAGCTATGAATGGGTTGATCGTTTCGTACCTCACTCCTGGGCGTGCCGGCGACGTCACCCTGTCTGGGTAGGAACTCTGCAGGCTGGTTCCAGGAGGCAGTGTGGAGCAGAGACGCCTCTCTGTGGGAGAGCATCTCCAATCTGGGCCCGAGTCCTGGAGTGAGAGCAGGCTGGTGGTAGAGGAGAGGCTGATGGTGTCTAAGTGAGAGAAGGAAAAAGAATTAATCAAAGAACTCTCCAGGATTCCATTGTTTTCTTCATCTTCAGCCCACCTGTATGGTTGTTGGTGTTGTTGTCAGGTTGTAGAAACATGCTGGGAACCTTCTGAATACTCCTCTGTCCTCCGTCTTCTCTACTCATCCCTCGTTTCCTCTCCACATATTCAGCCAGGGCGTCCTGCTGAAGCTGGCGTAGATCCATCCGTGATATGGCGTTCTGTGAAGCCCCGCCTACAGGGCGCCTGGCTGCCAGCTCAAACATTTTACGCCGATCGGCCACACTGGTCTCTGACGGATGAAAAAGCGGATTGTATTCCAATTACATATTTTCTGCGAATCTGATTAGTTAATCATGTGAGATTTCAGACCATAAAATATCACGTGGAGAGTGGCAAAATATTAAGACTTTCACATTTGATGCGTTACTCTGCCCCCTGACTGCGTTGCTGTGCAGGTGTCAACAATGGCGCTGTCAACTGAGAGTGACAGAAACTAGTGCAGCAACGACGATCCCGAAATGCTTGGCTTTAACGGATTTAACTGGACTGATTGATGGATTTACCTCAATGCAGCTGACGAGATGGAGAAATCTGTGGGTCTTAGAATTTCCAGTTTGGCATGAAGAAGTTTTGACGAGCCGACCACACCTTTTCACAACGATTCGCTGACCGAATTATTTATAGAAAAATAAACCGTGCAAATGATGTAATTGGATGAGAATGGGAATAACCATGTTGTGTCTGATGATTTGCAGATGTTCATGCGGAATTTTACGGTCACAAATTGAGTTTTACCGGCGACGCGTTAGTGGAGCCGGTAAAAGTCAGTTTGCAGTTTGTTTAGGAATTGTTTTTGGTTCTGTTTCTTCTCCTCATTACTGCGACACTAATGCTGCGTTCACAACGGGCGCAATCAGACGCCACAAATCCGCGGGGGTCGCGTGGCGACGGACGCGCCACCATTACCCGGTGTGTCGCTCTGCTTTTGCTGCGAAAATTCGCCCCGGTGTGTCATCAAATAGGAGGAGCTCCGGTTGTCAGTCAAGTTAACATGACGGACCTTGATCACACGGAGCGAGTTGTTGTGGAAAGCTCCCAATTCGGGGAGTATCATTATTTGCTGTAGGAGCTGCATCTGGATGATGGCCCCTTTCAGCCGCCTCTGCGGGACCCAGTTTGAGGACCTCCTGTCCCGTTCACGCACGCACATGTAAACAATAAAAAAAAAAGAAAAAAGAAACTCTGCTCCCCCTGCTGTGGGGCTGCAGCTCGCTCTTCCCCAAAAAACTCTGTCATAATTGTGTTTAGAAGCCAGTCACCATTTGTTTTATTATACATCTGTGTAGTTAAGTAAAATAATCTCCACGGACGATTCGCTAGCACGCGCACGTAAAAGGAAAAAGAAACTCTGCCCCCCCTGCTGTGGGGCTGCAGCTCACTCTTCCCACAAAAACTCTGTCATAATTGTGTTTAGAAACCAGTCACCATTTGTTTTATTATACATCCGTGTAGTTAATTAATAAAATAATCTCCACAGACAATTCGCTCGTGCGTGCACGTAAAAAAAAAAAAAAAAAAAAAAAAAAAAAAAAAAAAAAAAAAAAAAAAAGAAACTCCGCTCCCCCTGCTGTGGGGCTGCTGCTCACTCCAAAAACTCTGTCATAATTGTGTTTAGAAAGCAGTCACCATTTGTTTTATTATACATCTATGTAGTTAATTCGCTCACGCATGCACGTAAAAAAAAAAAAAAAAGAAACTCCGCTCCCCCTGCTGTGGGGCTGCTGCTCGCTCCAAAAACTCTGTCATAATTGCGAAATAAAGGACAAAAGAGACATAAGTCCTGCTCTCAGGCTGCTACCAGAGACAGGACATATTCACATCTTCAGTCAAACTCCAGACATCTCCACGTCACTACATATTCAGTTCCTGATTGGTCATCGTGGCGCGACAAGACGAAAAACTTCAGATTTTTCAACTTGGGGAGGAGGGCAACGCAACGTGACGCAACGCAATATCGCGCCACAAACACGCCAATTGCTCAAAATCACTTCACTCGCGTCGCTTCATTCGCATCCGTCGCACTGCGTGACTTGGCGCCAAAACGCGTCGTCCCATAGGGATTACATGGCAACCTGTCACTGCTGTCGCTTGCGTCGCGCCCGGTGTGAACGCGGCATTAGAGGATTAATCAGCATCAGCATCCAGACACTGATGCATGCCTCAGCCCCTAAACCGTTTTCCAAACACATAATTACCCGATAAAAACATTTGCTCTGTTTCTGGGTGATACTTTACACATTAAGGTCAACTGATGTTAAAAAAAGCTTTAAATGTACCTCCTCCACGCCTGAAGAGGGCAGTGTTCTCTACATTGGACACCCCAACTTCATTAATTTTTTCTGGCTCAGAGTAAGAGCGCTTCTTCTGGTCCATGGTCAAACGCTTGCGGCCACAGATCCGCACTGTTGCAGGGGGTCTGACTGGAGGAACACTGGGGAGGGCTGGTGGACTCGGGCCGCGAACATCTGGGCTGACTACGTGACGCTCCTTTGGGGTATGAGGAGACATGACTGGCAGCAGTGGTGTAATGACTACGGCCTGAGGTTTTGGCATAGTTTTAGGACCTTTCTTCTCTGGGGCAGGCTGCTTGGAGGACACAGATGGAGGTGGGTGGGTGCTGGTGGAGGAGTATGAGGAGACGATGTGAGGAGGCGTGGGGCTGATGGAGCAGCTGAGGTCTCTCCGTCTGAAGGAGGTGGAGCCAAGGACCTTAGACTGAGCGTCTTTTAGGGAGTCTCTGTACGACCTGATTAAGAACAGGAGTGTCACAGTGTCGATTACCATCAGAAATGGCAAAACATATCTTTGTATTTCAATAAGATTCAGAATGAGACACACAGGAGACGACTCATGGACATTGCCATGACTAAACATGGTGTTCACCTCCATCAACGACTCTGTGGCTTCAGAGTCTCCAACATGTTGAAAGAATGTGATCTGGTCTGATCAGGACCAGGTCTGACCTGTTGAATGAGGTTTCCTGGTTGGAACCCAGAAGTTCCAGGATGTCTGTTCTTGAGGGGTAGCTCTGCCCGTCTCCCTCCTTGGACCTGTCCAGCTGGAAAGTGCTCCGGCTCCTCTGAAGGGCTGAACTGGGATCAGCTGGACTCCTGTGAGAATAATGAGGTGCAGAGCTACAGATTAGCTCAGACTTTGGGTCAGAGGACATCCCCTGTTGTGGTTATGGTCTAAGCCTCCTACCTGGATTGCGCGGAGTCATTACTATTTCCTCTGTAGCTCATTGTCCGCTGGGCTTTGATCACACTATTGCTTCTCTCCAGCATGTTTCTGAGGTCCTCTGCACCACAGGGAGCACCTCGGCCATTCCCGTTTATCTGGTTCTAGGATGAGAAACCATAAAAAGTGATAACAGAATGTCACAGCAGGCAGGCCTAGAGTGTACCATTGCAAATTAGCACTTTAATTAGCATAACTGTAAATTGTTTGTGCCACAATAACACACTGTGAATATAAAGCTTCAAACATAGAAGATTCTCAACCAATATCTGAGAGAGAGAAAACGTTTATCCTTATTAATATGCAAATACAGTGCATCCGGAAAGTATTCACAGCGCTTCACTTTTTCCACATTTTGTTATGTTACAGTCTTATTCCAAAATGGAGTAAATAAATTTTTTTTTTCATCAAAATTCTACTCAGAACACCCCATAATGACAACATGAAAAAGCTTTTTGTTTTTTTTTTATTTTTGCTAATTTATGAAAAAATGATTACAAGTATTCACAGCCTTTGCTCAATACTTTGTTGTTGCACTTCTGGCAGCAATTACAGCCTCAAGTCTTCTTGAATATGTCATCACAGGTTTTACGCACCTATCTTTGCTCAGTTTTGCTCATTCCTCTTTGCAGCACCTCTCAAGCTCCATCAGGTTGGATGGGAAGCGTCAGTGCACAGCCATTTTCAGATCTCTCCAGAGATGATCAGTCAGATTCAAGTCTGGACTCTAGCTGGGCCACTCAAGGACATTCAAAGAGTTGTCCTGAAGCCACTCCATTGATATCTTGGCTGTGTGTTTAAGCCCATTGTCCTGCAGAAAGATGAACCATTGCCTCAGTCTGAGGTCAAGAGCACTCAGGAACAGGTTTCATCCAGGATGTCTCTGTAGATTGCTGCATTCATGTTTCCATCTTGACTAGTCTCCCAGTTCCTGCTGCTCAAAAACATCCCCACAGCATGATGCTGCCACCACCATGCTTCACTGTATAGATGGTGCCTGGATTCCTCCAAACATGACACCTAGCATTCACACTAAAGAGTTCAATCTTTGTCTCATCAGACCAGAGGATTTTGTTTCTCATGGTGTGAGAGTTCTTCAGGTGCCTTTTGGCAAAGTCCAGGCAGCCTACCATGTGCCTTTTCTAAGGAGTGTCTTCCGTCTGGCACTCTACCATACAGGCCTGATTGGTGGACTCCTGCAGAGATGGTTGTCCTTCTGGAAGGTTCTCCTGTCTCTACAGATGAATACTGGAGCTCTGACAGTGACCATCAGGTTCTTGGTCACCTCCCTGACTAAGGTCCTTTTCCCCTGATTGCTCAATTTAGACAGGTGGTCAACTCTAGGAAGAGTCCTGGTGGATCTGAATTTCTTCCATTTATAGATGATGGAGGCCACTGTGCTCACTGGGACCTTTAAAGCAGTAGAAATGTTTCTGTACTCT
Organism: Thalassophryne amazonica; assembly: GCF_902500255.1. NCBI lineage: Eukaryota > Metazoa > Chordata > Actinopteri > Batrachoidiformes > Batrachoididae > Thalassophryne > Thalassophryne amazonica. Next base: position 40,860,381 of record NC_047119.1, on the reverse strand, counting down.
TCCCCAGATTTGTATCTCAAGACAATCCTGTCTCAGAGGGCTACAGACAATTCCTTTGACTTCATGCTTGGTTTGTGCTCTGACATGCACTGTCAGCTGTGAGACTTTATATGTAGACAGGTCTGTGCCTTTCCAAATCATGTTCAATAAACTGAAGTTACCCCAGGTAGACTCCAATTACAATGTGGAAACATCTCAAAGATGATCAGTGGAAACAGGATGCACCTGAGCTCAATTTTGACCTTGGCAAAGGCTGTGAATACTTATGTACATGAGAATGAATTTCATCTATTTTGGAATAAAGCTGCAACATAACAAAATGTTTAAACAGTGAAATGTTGTGAATACTTTCTGGATGCACTGTACATACACCAAACAACCTTAAAATCTAATCAGCTCATTGGCTCCCCAGTGGGTACCTATGGTGTAAGAACCAAGTGCCTGGGACATATCATTAATGACTTATCACGCTCACAGGCACAAACAGGACAACATTATGTTACGGCATGATGGTGACATATGACAATGATGAAAGTTTAACGCGCTCTAAAAACCCGGCTCACCACCTGTGGCGCCATAACTTTAAATCACAAACGCAAACAAACAGAACTGATGGGTTTTACTTAAGAGGGTGACGACTTTGTTGTCTTCTTCTGTGGCTGATTTACCCGCTGATGGCTGGACCTGCTGCTCATGCGGCTGCTGCTTTGAGTGCGGTGCTTTCCAGAACTTTCCCGCTGCTCAAAGCGACTGATTTTCTCCAGGACAGACAGGCTGCGGGTTGGACCCTGGCTGGATTCACTGGAGATACAGTCGTCGTGATTACTGCTGGTGGTAGCAGCGTTGTCTGGGCCGACATGGTGCTGAACCCCAGTCAGGGAACTTTCCAAACGGCTCAGTGGGTGTTCTTCTTCCCTGTCCATGTACTGGACCTGCAGAGCTGCTGAGTCGCTGTGGTGGCGAGAAGAGGTTTGGGTGGGCAGAGCCTGAGGCTGAACAGGTGAGCGAGAAGGTAGCACCTGACACTGAGCGATCCTGAAAGACACAACAGAATCTGGATGACTGAAAGGCTCGCTGACTGAAACAGATGGCATCAGAATCAGAATCGCCTTTATTGTCATTGTAATTTGCATTACAACGACATTTGAGTGCAACTCCAAAAAGGTGTTTTCCGTGATGCGAGTAATTTTTAGCCAAATAAAAGATAGTGAAATTTAACGGTAAATTATTCAGAGTATATGTACAACTAATATAAACATAAGGTAAAATAAATAAAATGTGGACCAAGTAAAATGTAAAACGAGAATTATATACAACAAACAAACAAAAAACCCTGACAAATGTGTTAATTATTTAATTGTTTAAACTCTAAAACCAACTGACTGAAAAGGTGTTGATGAAGGAGGTGACCGTCTGCGGAATCCTTTTTTGTGTGTGTAGTTAGATTTTTGCCATAAAACAACAAAAACATTAAAAAGCACAAATGCGGTAACTTATTTGTGATTCACTGCCAAATCAAATCCACTTTAAACTGTTTCTGAGGATCTCAGAGAAAAAAAATGAATCATTCTGATTTGTGACCAATCAATTCATAAATATCTGAGTATTTCCTTCTGATAGTGAGTTGAAGAACAGCTTCCTCCTAGAGGAACAATGCTATCTGGTCACATCCTAGAGTCTTGGTCCAGGACAGCACCGCTACCCCTCTGTGTCCAGTATTTGAGTTCTGATCGAGGACAGCACCGTTACCTGTCTCCGTCCAGTACTCGAGTCCTGAGTTGTGCAGAACCAGAAATAGAAGACAAGGAAGATGACATTTTATTTTGTTGTCCGTTCTTCACAGCTGACATCCTTCCATCCTGTAAACCTTCCATCATCCCTCCATCAACCTGCTGATGACCGTTCTTGGTGGCCCGTGCAGGGCACTCGCCCTCGGACCCTGTGCTGGACCTGGGCATTTGGGGGTAGTAGGGTTCGGGTTGGTAAGTGCATGTGGTGGGAATGAGGCATTCGGATTGGGGGGTGGGGCCTGCGGCAGGTGATGTCAGAGGCGGGAAGCCTCCACCCTGTCGTGGCTTTGTGGTGGGGCTGCTCTCCGGGCTCTTCTCGACCACTGTGTGGAGCTGACCCTCAGTACCGTACGAGCCTTTAGCTGCAACCACAGCAATGACATCAGAAAGTTAGAATAAAAAAAACTGAAAACTTTCAAATTCTGAGATCATCCTGTGTCTAAACATTAAACATTTCTTCTATATTTTATAGGGTGATGGCTAAACCCCATCCACCAGTCTATGTAAACTGATATAAAGTAGTCAGCTGAGTGATATTATAACCTAGCCAAGGTGGTTGTGTCAACTGGACTAGGCTAACTAGCTAGCTTGGATGCTTGCTAAACAAACAATTACTTGAAATCATTGTAGTTGAACAATACAGGCAGATTTAAACCGGCTGGCTATTTTTTTTTAAATTTTATTTAACCTTTATTTCACAAGGTTAGTCCCATTGAGCTTGAGATCTCTTTTGCAAGGGAGACCTGGGCAGTTAAAGTTTGCAATCCACCTAACCTGCTTGTCTTAAAATGTGGGAGGAAACCCACGCAAACACGAGAAAAACATGCAAACTCAACACAGAAAGGCCCCAGGTGGGAATCGATCCCATGACATTCTTGCTGTGAGGCAACAATGGTAACCACTATCAACAACATTTTGGTGACTGTTTACATTCTGTAGGTCAAGTCTACAGTAGAAGACCTGTAACTGACATTCCATTCAAATTTCCATATCAAAAATCCATAAATCTGTGACTTTAACATTTGGTCACCAAGCATTCATTTTATCGTCTACCTTACGGCAGAAACCAGCTAGATCTAAAATTGCTGTGGAATGTTAAGAACCAGCAGAACCAATCACATTTTAAAACTAAAAAAATAAGTTTATCAAGAATAATCTACACCTAAATATTTCAGCAAAGTTCAAATATGAAAAAAAACAACCCCAAAGCAAAACCAAATCCAAAAGTCCAAAAAACCAAAACACGATAATTGAAACATACCTGAAGACACACAGCCACTGGAGTGATGCCAAGAACCTTTTTGCAGTGACCTGAGTCAAACACATGAGGACATTATATTTGTGATGAATGTGTAATAAATGTATAATAAATGTGTTATAAATATGCAATAAATGAGTGACAGGTGATAAATGTATAATAAATCTGATAAATGTATACTTGTGTAATAAATGTACAATAAATGTGTGATAACGTATAATAAATCTGTAATAAATGTATCATAAGACTGATAAACGTGTAATAAATGTATGGACTACATTGTTCAGTGTCGTCATAATTGCATTTATCAAAGAAATTCAGTGAGATAGAAAAGAAAGACCTGTTATTAGTCCATATTTATTTTATTTATTCGATCAAGTCCTTTGCATGAAGCTCATTTTTTTTAAGACCAGACCCTTAGCCTAATGAGGCAATGTCAGAGCGAAGTGTCCATCCGTCTGTCCACAATTCACGTAAAATGTTTCTTCTCCTTCAGTTCTTGATGGATTTTCATTCTGGTGGTTTGTTTGATTCATTTGAACACTGTTCACAATTCTTAATTGTAGAATTTGAAATTATTAAAGTTAATGGAAAATACAGACTTGTAGTGCTGAAAACTACAATACACCCAAAATGCTTCTTCTCCTTTAGTTTCTGCTAGATATAAATTGTTACAGTTTTCTTTGATACATCTAAGCAATGTTCACAATTCTTCCTCATAGAATTTTGAAATTTTGGAGAAAAAAAAAAGTCCCCCAAAATAGGCCATGTTCCTGACTTGCATCAAGAAAAAAATCCACCAAAACAAGACACGATTCATGAAAATTTACACATTGGTGTCAACGTTTCACTTCCTGGTGTTTCAAGATCCATTCAAATGTATAATTACAAAAACGCAGAAAAGAAAATTTAGAGTAATGGGAAATAATTTTATTTAAATTATGGCATAATTTTCTTCAACTGCTTATTGTGGGGAAATAGTTCGTAGAATAAACCCAGATGAGTTCTGCACCATTGACTCTGGTTCTTAAGTTAATATAGTGTTGCTGACTGAGCACTGTAATTAATAAGAGGAGTACAGGGTATATGAGGAGAAGGATGCTGAGGACTGAGTCTGGCAGAATTAAACATGAAAATATCACACAGTCTCTGTGTGATAACAGCCTTAGAATACGAGTACTTGGAACTGCTCCAGTATTTTAAGGCTAGTTTGTATTACAGGTTCTAAGCAAAAGTATTGTTCAGCTTATGAAGGAAGCATGAAATTTGGCACACGTACTACAGGGTATATAGAAAATAATTTAGGGGTGGACATCAGTGAAATTAATCTTCTGAGGGGGTGTGGCAACATTTGTTTAAACGTGGCCTCCAGAGTTCTAAAAACAGCTTTTTTTTTTAATAGCTCTGTCTGCTTTTTTGAATAGTTCTGTTTGTTTGTTTTTTTAATGACTGATGGTGAAATTCTTTTAAAGAACTCACAAAGCAATGTGTTGCAGTCTATTAGAAGTCCATTTTCAACATATTTAATCCCTGCCTTTGACTTTCACGTTGCAAAGACTAACTTTTTACTTGAAGAAATTACAGCAATTGTAATAATCGAAGTTTTACTGTTCATTTTTGTATGTTGTTGAAAGAGTAACACTGTATGCATAAAACATAATATTGCATTGTCTTAAATTTCAGAGGCAGTGGTCAGAACCAGTGAAGAATACAACCCCTGGCAATAATTATGGAATCACCGGCCTCAGAGGATGTTCATTCAGTTGTTTAATTTTGTAGAAAAAAAGCAGATCACAGACATGACACAAAACTAAAGTCATTTCAAATGGCAACTTTCTGGCTTTAAGAAAGACTATAAGAAATCAGGAAAAATATATATAATAAATCAGAATAAATTATGGAATCACCCTGTAAATTTTCATCCCCAAAACTAACACCTGCAGGGTCAAATCAGATCTGCTCGTTAGTCTGCATCTAAAAAGGAGTGATCACACCTTGGAGAGCTGTTGCACCAAGTGGACTGACATGAATCATGGCTCCAACACAAGAGATGTCAATTGAAACAAAGGAGAGGATTATCAAACTCTTAAAAGAGGGTAAATCATCACGCAATGTTGCAAAAGATGTTGGTTGTTCACAGTCAGCTGTGTCTAAACTCTGGACCAAATACAAACAACATGGGAAGGTTGTTAAAGGCAAACATACTGGTAGACCAAGGAAGACATCAAAGCGTCAAGACAGAAAACTTAAAGCAATATGTCTCAAAAATCGAAAATGCACAACAAAACAAATGAGGAATGAATGGGAGGAAACTGGAGTCAACGTCTGTGACCGAACTGTAAGAAACCGCCTAAAGGAAATGGGATTTACATACAGAAAAGCTAAACGAAAGCCATCATTAACACCTAAACAGAAAAAAACAAGGTTACAATGGGCTAAGGAAAAGCATTCGTGGACTGTGGATGACTGGATGAAAGTCATATTCAGTGATGAATCTCGAATCTGAATTGGGCAAGGTGATGTTGCTGGAACTTTTGTTTGGTGTCGTTCCAATGAGATTTATAAAGATGACTGCCTGAAGAGAACATGTAAATTTCCACAGTCATTGATGATATGGGGCTGCATGTCAGGTAAAGGCACTGGGGAGATGGCTGTCATTACATCATCAATAAATGCACAAGTTTACGTTGATATTTTGGACACTTTTCTTATCCCATCAATTGAAAGGATGTTTGGGGATGATGAAATCATTTTTCAAGATGATAATGCATCTTGCCATAGAGCAAAAACTGTGAAAACATTCCTTGCAAAAAGACACATAGGGTCAATGTCATGGCCTGCAAATAGTCCGGATCTTAATCCAATTGAAAATCTTTGGTGGAAGTTGAAGAAAATGATCCATGACAAGGCTCCAACCTGCAAAGCTGATCTGGCAACAGCAATCAGAGAAAGTTGGAGCCAGATTGATGAAGAGTACTGTTTGTCACTCATTAAGTCCATGCCTCAGAGACTGCAAGCTGTTATAAAAACCAGAGGTGGTGCAACAAAATACTAGTGATGTGTTGGAGCGTTCTTTTGTTTTTCATGATTCCATAATTTTTTCCTCAGAATTGAGTGATTCCATATTTTTTCCCCTCTGCTTGGTCTAAAAAAGTAACCATTACTGACTGCCACAATTTTTTTTCCTGATTTCTTATAGTGTTTCTTAAAGCCAGAAAGTTGCCATTTGAAATGACTTTAGTTTTGTGTCATGTCTGTGATCTGCTTTTTTTCTGCAAAATTAAACAACTGAATGAACATCCTCCGAGGCCGGTGATTCCATAATTTTTGCCAGGGGTTGTAGTCCAGATACATAGTTACGAGAATAATTCAAGTTTTTTGTTCCAGGCATGAGTATAATGATCGCGCACTTCTCCATCATGTAGAGGTTTGTGTAAGTGCAAGAAAAATGCCCTGACTGGCACCAAATTATGTGCTTGTGAAGGAAGATGTGCAGAGTAGATGAATATATGACACATTCTGTTGCTTTAACATGTATAACTTGTTAGAGGCTTATCATTTTTATTTTAAAAGAGAAATGAAAGGACATTACATGTGTGTTTGTTTAGCATTTTGTGAAAACATCAAGCTGCAGATTCTGATAAATGTATACATACATAACATTCCGAGCTTTCAAAACTGCCACTTGCCGAATATTTAGATGTAGCTCTTTTTAAAGCTGTTCAAATATGATTTGTCTGTTTGTCTGATGAATAGTCACTTGATGACTGTCATACAAGTAGAATCATGCACATGCAGATGTATATGAGAAACGACTTGATAACACCAAACATTTACATACATTGACATAATAATCCTAATTAGTTACAGTGAGAAAAATAATTATTTGAACACCCTGTGGTTTTGCAAGTTCTCCCACTTACAAATCATGGAGGGGTCTGAAATTTTCATCTTAGGTGCATGTCCACTGTGAGAGACATAATCTAAAAAAAAAATCCGGAAATCACAATGTATGATTTTTTTAAATAATTTATTTGTATGATATTGCTGCAAATAAGTATTTAAACACCTGTGAAAATCAATGCTCCCCCTCTAGCTGCCACCTTATCGTGGTGGGGGAGTTTGCATACCCGGATGATCCTAGGAGCTATGTTGTCGGGGGCTTTGTGCTCCCTGTAGGGTCTCCCAAGGCAAACAGGTCCTAGGTGACGGGTCAGACTAAGGGCAGTTCAGAATCTCCATGACCAGTAAAAAATCAAGGACCGAGACGTCGCCCGGTATGGTGGAGCCGGGGTCCCACCCTGGAGCCAGGCCAGGGGTTGGGGCTCGCGCGCGAGCGCCTGGTGGTTGGGCCTTAGCCCATGGGGCCCGGCCGGGCTCAGCCCGAAAGAGCAACGTGGGCCCACCCTCCTGTGGGTTCACCAGCTGCAGAGGGGGCCATGGGGGTCGGGTGCAGAGAGGATTGGGTGGCGGCCGAGGGCAGGTGGCCCGGTCCATGCTCACAGCCCCTGGCTGTTGGGACGTGGAATGTCACCTCGCTAGGGGGGAAAGAGCCTGAGCTTGTGCGGGAGGTTGAGAAATACCGACTAGAGATAGGCAGGTTCACCTCCACACACAGCTTGGGCTCTGGTACCCAACTCCTGGAGAGGAGCTGGATGCTTCATTTTTCTGGCGTTGCCCACGGGGAGAGAGGCTGAGAGCTGGGGTCGCATTGCTTATTGCTCCCCAGCTCAGTCGCTATGTGTTGGAGTTCACTCCGGTGAATGAGAGGGTCGCGTCCCTAAGCCTTCGGCTCGGGGACAGGTCTCTCACCGTTGTCTCGGCCTACGGGCCGAGCAGCAGTGCAGAGTACCCGACCTTCCTGGAGTCCCTGGGAGGGGTACTAGATAGCGCTCTGACTGGGGACTCCTTGTTCTCCTGGGGGATTTCAACGCCCACGTGGGCGGCAACAGTGAGACCTGGAGGGGGGTGATTGGGAAGCACGGCCTCCCCGATCTGAACCCGAGTGGTGTTCAGTTGGTGGACTTCTGTGCTAGTCACAGTTTGTCCATCACGAACACCATGTTCGAGCACAAGGGTGTCCATAAGTGCACGTGGCACCAGGACACCCTGAGCCGGAGGTTGATGATCGACTTTGTAGTCGTATCATCTGACCTTCGGCCACGTGTCTTGGACACTCGAGTGAAGAGAGGGGCAGAGCTGTCGACCGATCACCACCTGGTGGAGAGTTGGATCCGCTGGGAGGGGAGGAAACCAGTCAGTCCTGGCAGGCCCAAATGTATCGTGAGGGTCTGCTGGGAACGACTGGCGGAACCCTCTGTCAGCGAGGTCTTCAACTCCCACCTCCGGGAGAGCTTCTCCCAGATCCCGGGGGAGGTTGGAGACATGGAGTCCGAGTGGACCATGTTCTCCACCTCCATTGTCGATGCGGCTGCTCGTAGCTGTGGTCGCAAGGTCTCTGGTGCCTGTCGCGGCGGCAATCCCTGAACCTGGTGGTGGACACCGGAAGTAAGGGATGCCGTCAAGCTGAAGAAGGAGTCCTACTTATCTTTGTTGGTAGGTGGGACCCCAGAGGCAGCTGACAGGTACCGGCAGGCCAAGCGTGCCGCAGCCCATGCGGTCGCAGAGGCAAAAACTTGGGCCTGGGAGGAGTTTGAGGAGGCTATGGAGTAGGACTATCGGTCGGCCTCGAAGAGATTCTGGCAAACTGTCCGATGCCTCAGGAGGCGGAAGCAGCTCTCCACCAGCATTGTTTACGGTGCGGGTGGGGAGCTGTTGACCCTGACTGGGGATGTTGTCGGGCGGTGGAAGGAGTACTTCGAGGATCTCCTCAATTCCATCGTCACGTCTTCCAAAGAGGAAGCAGAGATTGGGGACTCAGAGGTGGACTCATCCATTACCCAGGCCGAAGTCACCGAGGTGGTTAGAAAGCTCCTTGGTGGCGGGGCTCCTGGGGTGGATGAAATCTGTCCTGAGTACCTTAAGTCTCTGGATGCTGTGGGACTGTCTTGTCTGACATGCCTCTGCAACATCGCGTGGCGATCGGGGACAGTGCCTCTGGATTGGCAGACCAGGGTGGTGGTCCCTCTGTTTAAGAAGGGGGACCGGAGGGTGTGTTCCAACTATAGGGGGATCACACTCCTCGGTAAGGTCTATTCCAGAGTACTGGAGAGGAGAATTCGACCGATGGTCGAACCTCGGATTCAGGAGGAGCAGTGTGGTGTTCATCCTGGTCGCGGCGCACTGGACCAGCTCTACACGCTCCATCGGGTGCTCGAGGGTTCATTGGAGTTCACCCAACCAGTCCACATGTGTTTTGTGGATCTGGAGAAGGCGTTCGACTGTGTCCCTTGGGGCACCCTGTGGGGAGTGCTCTGGGACTACGGGGTCCGGGGTCCTTTGCTAAGGGCTATCCGGTCCCTGTACGACCGCAGCAGGAGCTTGGTTCGCACTGCCGGTAGTAAGTCAAACCTGTTTCCAGTGCACGTTAGCCTCTACCAGGGCTGCCCTTTTTCACCGGTTCTGTTCATTATTTTTATGGACAGAATTTCTAAGCGCAACCAGGGTGTAGAGGGGGTCTGGTTTGGGAACCACAGACTCTCGTCTCTGCTGTTTGCGGACGATGTGGTTCTGTTGGCTTCGTCAAATCAGGACCTTCAGCGTGCACTGGGGCATTTTGCAGCCGAGTGTGAAGCGTCCGGGATGAAAATCAGCACCTCCAAATCTGAGGACATGGTTCTCGACCAGAAAAAGGTGCTTTGCCCTCTTCAGGTCGGTGGAGTGTCCTTGCCTCAAGTGGAGGAGTTTAAGTATCTTGAGGTCTTGTTCACGAGTGAGGGATGGATGGAGCGTGAGATCGATAGACGGATCGGTGCAGCATCTGCAGTGATGCGGTCGCTGTATCGGACCGTCATGGTGAAGAGAGAGCTGAGTAGGGGGGCAAAGCTCTCGATTTACCAATCGATCTATGTTCCGATCCTCACCTATGGTCATGAGATTTGGCTCATAACCGAAAGAACGAGATCGCGAGTACAAGCGGCCGAGATGAGTTTCCTCCACAGGGTGGCTGGGCGCTCCCTTAGAGATAGGGTGAGGAGCTTGTTCACTCAGGAGGAGCTCGGAGTCAAGCCGCTGCTCCTCCATGTCGAAAGGAGTCAGTTGAGGTGGCTCAAGCATCTTTTAGTTCAGGTCTGGAGACTGGCCAGGCCACACCAGGACCTTGAAATGCTTCTTATGGAGCCCCTCCTTAGTTGCCCTGGCTGTGTGTTTGGGGTCATTGTCATGCTGGAAGATCCATCCATGACCCATCTTCAATGCTCTTACTGAGGGAAGGAGGTTGTTTGCCAAAATCTCGCAATACATGACCCCATCCATCCTCCCTTCAATACGGTGCAGTCGTCCTGTCCCCTTTGCTGAAGAGCACCCCCAGAGTATGATGTTTACACCCCCATGCTTCAAGCTTGAGATGGTTTTCTTGGGGTTGTTCTCATCCTCTAAATATGGTAAGTGGAGTTGATTCCAAAAAGCTCTATTTCGGTCTCATCTGACCACATGACCTTCTCCCATGCCTCCTCTGGATCATCCAGATGGTCACTGGTGAACTTCAAACAGGCCTGGACATGTGCTGGTTTGAGCAGGGGGACGTTGCTGCCCTGCAGGATTTTAAACCATGACAGCATCATGTGTTACTAATGTAATATTTGTGACTGTGGTCCCAGCTCTCTTCAGGTCATTGACCAGGTCCTCCTGTGTAGTTCTGAGCTTTCTCAGAATCATCCTTACCCCACAAAGTGAGATCTTGCATGGAATCCTAGACCAAGGGAGATTGACAGTCATCTTGTGTTTCTTCCACTTTCTAATAAATAATCATAACAGTTGTTGTCTTCTACCAAGCTGCTTGCCTGTTGTCCTGTAGTCCATCCCAGCCTTGTGCAGGTCTACAGTTTTGTCCCTGGTGTCCTTAGACAGCTCTTTGGTCTTGGCTATGGTGGACAGTGATGCCGATACTCTATGCCAGTGATACTCTAATCTAACCACTTTTTTAGTAACGAGTAATCTAACGCGTTAATCTTTCCAAATCAGTAATCAGATTAAAGTTACTTCTCCAAGTCACTGTGCGTTACTATTATTTTTGCATTGTGGGTTGATAGCAGCATTAAACTTGGTCCGTGGGCAGGAGGTCGGGGTTCGACTGAACTGCCCACTTTAAGCGAGCTGTGAGCTTTTCATCTGCGGTTTTCTGCAGCAGCTATGACTTGTCCTCACCTCTTAAAGCGCAGTGACAACAGCACACCTGCACTGAGCTTTACAAAGACATTTTTATGTTTTTTTTTTCTCCTTTATTTAGAATTCTGAGCTGAGCTGCTCCGTATTTGCGCGCTAAAATCAGCTGATCCTCCGTGATGCGTCAACAACTATTTTTCCACTCAAATGCACCTAAACTCTCTTTCTGAGGACCACATGATGTGAAAACGCAATAAAACTTTCTTACCTGTAAATCTGGTCATGTTTTCTGCATAAATAAATTTTATCCATTCTTTGTGCTCAAACGCCAAAGCAGGGGCGAATCCAGATGGAATGAGGGCGTAGGGCAGGGATGTGCCCCCCCCCCCACCACACCCCTAGATTAAAGGTCCAGTTTTGAAGTCTTTTTTTACGACAACTAATAATACTACTTATAATAATAATAATAATTTCAACAAGTAAAATGTTTAGCGAGAATTTAAATGTTAGAAAAAATGTTAGAAAGAATTTAATAGTTACATTTATAAACAATGTAGGTTAGAAATTGCAAGTTTTACTGTTACAGTGCTGTCAACACTTAAATATGAGGTCAAGAAAGAGGTCTTTATTTTACTTTTTATAAAACAAGTATTTATTTTCATTGAAGTCAAGAAAGGGTGACTATAAAGTGAGTTTTGGCAAAACATGTATCATTGTCATGTTGAGGTGGCAGAGAGTTGTTGTCGACAGCTGGGAAAAGTAACTAAAAAAGTAACTAGTAATCTAACTTAGTTACTTTTACATTTGAGTAATCAGTAAAGTAACTAAGTTACTTTTTGAAGGAGTAATCAGTAATCAGTAGTGGGATTACTTTTTCAAAGTAACTGTGGCAACACTGATGGTGGACAGGTTGGAGTGTGATTGATTGAGTGTGTGAACAGGTGTCTTTTATACAGGTAATAAGTTCAAACAGGTGCAATTAATACAGGTAAAGAGTGCAGAATAAGAGGGCTTCTGAAAGAAAAATTAACAGGTCTGTGTGAGCCAGAATTCTTGCTGGTTGGTAGGGGATCAAATACTTATTTGCAGCAGTAACATAAAAATAAATTATTAAAAAAATCATACATTGTGATTTCTGGATTTTTTTTTTTTTTTAGATTATGTCTCTCACAGTGGACATGCACCTAAGATGAAAATTTCAGACCCCTCCATGATTTCTAAGTGGGAGAACTTGCAAAACCGCAGGGTGTTCAAATACTTATTTTCCTCACTGTATGTTTATCACCACACAGATGATGAGCCTATTCTATTCCAACATATTATTATTTGCAGTACACCTTTTTTGTTATGTCTTTTATGAAGAGCATTTAGGATACAAACTAGACAGGAAATGTAAATCTTGGTTACTGATGCCATTGTATATGATTTGTATAATGGCCACATTATATAAAATGTGTTCAGTTTTTACTGTTACTGGGACCTATGTTACTTGGACATCATAGCAATTAGTGAAAAATGTTGATTTTTTACAAGTTCAAGATGTGTAATTTGCAAATAAAGTGCATTTATCATCTGTATGTATTTACGTTCAGTTCTTTTGGTGGCCATTTTGAAAATCTCAGGCCACGTCTACTTAATTTGCATATTTCACTGGTGTCCCCCCCGTAGATTGTTCATTATAACAAAGATTGAGTGGGAGAAGTTTCATGCTTTCTTCAAAATGTGAACAACTGGCCCATTTGTGGCACCTTAGAACCTGCACTATGAGAGTGGCCTACAATTTGCACTCTAACGTCAGTACGTTGCATCGGTCGCTCGTACTGCGACAAACTTGACTCACCGCAGTGCACGAGCATGCTCCACACTAGACCAGGAGTTTGGTCTCTCATTTTTCTCGTGGATCCTGATGGCAGCGTAACTGTCGGTGCGCCTTGGTGGAGCAGGCGCCCCCTTCAGGTTCTCATAAGAGCTGCAGCTAGCTGTAGGGTCCCATATTGGACCAACACTGTGCCGGTTTGAAGCTGGAAGGCTGCTGCTGCTGCTGCGGTAACAGACCCCGCCCACTGAGCCTGTGACCAACAGAATAAACAAACTGAGTGATGTCAAAACCATTTTTTTTTTTAAATGAACTGTTTATGACTATGGAACACCGGGACTTCAAAGACAGCTGCATTTCTTTAAATGGCCAGTAGGTGCTGCTCCAAAACACTTTGTGTTTAAAACATGATATATTTATGACAATGTGTTCTTGTACTCATAGGTTCACAGTTCTTCATCTTTACCTTGAAGATCTTGGTCCGTGTCCGACCTCACTGTTCTGCTGCTGTGGGAGTTGCAGTTTAGCAATAGTGCAGAGGAGGTGGAGCTCAGTTCGTGTTCATCACCCTGGTGGGTGTCGTAAGCTCTATGGAGGTATCGAACATCCGAATGATGCGTGTCTCCACTTCTCTGAGGAACGGTCTCCAATGAGTAGGAGTGCTTCTGGCTGAAGGAGGGGGCTGATGCAAGGTATTCTGGGATACTGGAGCTGGTAGAGAAGGAAGAGTAGGCGGAGTCACGTTTGCTGTGGAGGTGGTCAATACTGTTGGACGACCTGGAACACAAACACAAACACCCACAAAACAGATGTTTAAACAGGAATTCAAAAATGTGGTTTTAGCAGCACTTAACTTAAAAGCTACAAACTCTGGGTAAGTGATGTTATGAATCATCGTAACAGTCCTTTGAACTCAGGTGTAACGCATTCAGTCTAGCTGACTGGAATGGATTGTTGACTGCTAGTGAAGGCTCTGTGCTATGTTAGGCTATTGTTTTTATGACGCTTTGTTTTTCATGCTATGATAGGCTAACATGTTTCTGCTCCTTCTGAACTTTGTACATCAACATGAATTTTCAATTTGGATTTCACCTTGTTACATTTGTACTAAGCTAGACTAAGCTTGGCTATCAGTTTTGTCTTGGAGTATTTTTGTGTTAATTCTCAAGGTCGGTCATCCGGGCATTTAACCTGGAGGGGCGGGTTTTGTTCCAGGCAATGAGAGCTATCAGGTGGCTGTTAAAAGCAATTTAGAGACAAAAGCAAACTGGCTGATTTCAATAGATAATCAATGCAGCCCGAGTGAGTTTTCACCGAGTGGCCAGTCGCAGAAGTACGAATTCTCACCTTCGGATTTGTCACTTTGCCGGTGACGTGGGCGCTGCCCTCAATTTTTGTACGAAGATAAACTAAGCTAACGTGTTTCCTCTGCTTCTGATCTTTGTGTATCAACATGAATTTTCAATTTGGATTTCACCTAGCTAAATTTGTACTAAGCTAGACTAAGCTAGGCTATCAGTTTTGTCTTTGAGTATTTTTGTGTTCATTTTCCTCTGCCCTCAATCTTTGTACGAAGACAAACTAAACTAGACTAAAATGTTTCCTCTGCTTCTGATCTTTGTGTATCAACATGAATTTTCATGTAAGGTTAAGTAAGGTTATACTTTACGATTATACTATAGGTTATACTATACTTTACGTATTTGTGTAAAGCCCTTTGAGGCAACTTTGTTGTGATTTGGAGCTATATAAATTGAATTGAAAAAAAAATTGAAATTTCAGTCTGGATTTTACCTTACTAATTTTGTACTAAGCTAGACCATCAGTTTTGTCTTGGAGCATTTTTGTGTTTATAGTTTTCCTTTGCTTCCAATCTCTGTACTAAACTAAGCTAAGCTAGGCTATCAGTTTTGTCTTGGAGTATTTTTTGCGTAAAGCTAAGCTAACAGCTTTCCTCTTGGGAAGATGATGGTCTAGTGGTTAAGCGTTGGGCTTCAGTCCCGAAAAACCTCGGTTCAAAACCCAGCATGCCAGAAAATTACTAAGGGCCCTTGTGCAAGGTCCTTAATCCCCAAGATGCTCCCGGTGTGTAGTGTAGCACCTTGCATGACAGCACCCTGACATCGGTGTTGGAGTGTGTCTGTGTGAATAGGTGAATGTGAGGCCTAATTGTAAAACGCTTTGAGCTTCTAATGCAGATGGAAAAGCGTTATATGAATGCACTCCGTTTCCTTTGTTTCCGATCTTGGTACCAAGCTAGGCTAAACATACATTCTCAGCAGCAGAAGAAGAAATTAGAAAATGATAAAGTGGAAGTTTAAAGGCTGAAAACAAGAAAGTTTTTCTTATTTTTTTTAGAACCTGGCAGAGGATAGCTGGTGGCAGGAGGAGTAGGCCGGATGGGACCCGCTGTTGCCGCGGTGATGGCGATTATCCTGCACTCCAGGGTGAAGCTGATAGGTTCGTGGAGGATCCAGGCTGTCCATGCTGCCCCGGGAGCTGTACTGGTCCGGACTCTTCCTCAGGTAGCCTACAGCAGGGTCAAATCCGGACGACAGGTCGGTGGTGGAGTCGCTGAGGTGGAGACAGATTTCCATTTACAGAGTCAATGTTAATGTATGCAAATAACATTACAAATAATCAATAATTGTAGCATGATTTTTTTAAATCAGTAATAACATTTTATTATAGTAGAATCAGATTGCTATTAAATAAGATTTTAAATGATCATTTTATTATTGAGTCTTTGTACACATATAAAGAAATCAAGTATTGACTTTCTTTTATTGTAAAATGAGAATTGGAACATAATTTGCGAATTTGTTTGATAACGATTGAAAATTTTGCTTGATAACTGACAAATAATTCAACATTAAGAAGAAGAATCAGATCTGATTAGTCACCGAGGGTCTCTCTCTCACTCTCCCACACACGCACGCACGCACACACACGCCTTCCATGGTCTTCAAACAACCAACTTGGGTCACGACATGTCCAACATTTACAGAGTGAAACTGAACCATTTATGACAATAAACTGAAAGTGTTTCCAGTTTCAGTGCTTCTGCACTGATGCAGATCAGAATTCGGATCTTTCAAACTGAAACTTATGAGATAGAAAATATCTGAAAATGAAATTCTTTTTCTTCCAATGAAAACAGGCTCTATGAGTTATTAAACATGTCATGTGGTGTTCTTGGATTTGTGTGTAGTGGGCCATACTTGGAGTGACATGACCAACAGCAGTATTTGGTGTGACCACCATTTGCCTCACGCACTGCAATACATGTCCTTTGCATAGATTTGATCAGGTTGTTGATTGTGGCCTCTGAAATGTTGGTCCACTCCTCTTCAATGGCTGTGCAGACTTGTGAACAATATTTGAGAGAAATAGGTCTTTTGTGTATATAGAAAATGTTATAGATCTTTGAGTTCAGCTCATGAAAAATGGGAGCAAAAACAAAAGTGTTGCGTTTATATTTTTGTTCAGTGTATCCATTATATAAAGCTGACCGTGTGTGTGTCTGTTCGCTATGCACAGCCACAGTAAAAGCAATCAACACCAGACTTGCTATGGTGACTGAGGGGGAGTCAATGTGGCCGTTAGGTTATAAGCGTATGTGCGCTTTAATTACAATTACGACCTACTCACTGGAGCCCTTATTTTCGCAGTTCACGTGGTACTCAGGTCAGGTAGCAAGCCCACACTTTACTTAGAACATAATAGCGGCTGGCTAGGGTGCACTTTAATTACAATCCAAACGGGCCAGTGCACACCGCATACGAGTTAAAGTGTGTGTTTTTGCAATTATGCCTCCCAAGACATCATAGGGACAGTCACTGAAAGTGGTTGGGTTAAATCTGGAGACACCGTGCTTCTCACACTGTCAGCTATATGTAGGATGCTCCCGTGTTGGTCACCCTGACGGACTCTTCATTTGTGCACCTCAGGGTCACACTAAGAACATTATATATCCCACAGCATTGCAGTAATATGACATCCTATCACCTTTTGTCATCATTCACTTGAGTCTCATGAATGTTAATAAATTGCTCTATGAAAATTAATGACGACAATATACACACAATGCAATGCAACTTACTCCACCTTAACTAAAGTGACATGAAATAAACAATGACATAGCTAAATGCCGTGTGTAGAATGAGTAACTCACTCAACAAAAATATAAACGCAACACTTTTGGTTTTGCTCCCATTTTGTATGAGATGAACTCAAAGATCTAAAACTTTTTCCACATACACAATATCACCATTTCCCTCAAATATTGTTCACAAACCAGTCTAAATCTGTGATAGTGAGCACTTCTCCTTTGCTGAGATAATCCATCCCACCTCACAGGTGTGCCATATCAAGATGCTGATTAGACACCATGATTAGTGCACAGGTGTGCCTTAGACTGCCCACAATAAAAGGCCACTCTGAAAGGTGCAGTTTTATCACACAGCACAATGCCACAGATGTCGCAAGATTTGAGGGAGCGTGCAGTTGGCATGCTGACAGCTGTTGCTCGTGTATTGAATGTTCATTTCTCTACCATAAGCCGTCTCCAAAGGCGTTTCAGAGAATTTGGCAGTACATCCAACCAGCCTCACAACCGCAGACCACGTGTAACCACACCAGCCCAGGACCTCCACATCCAGCATGTTCACCTCCAAGATCGTCTGAGACCAGCCACTCGGACAGCTGCTGAAACAATCGGTTTGCATAACCAAAGAATTTCTGCACAAACTGTCAGAAACCGTCTCAGGGAAGCTCATCTGCATGCTCGTCGTCCTCATCGGGGTCTCGACCTGACTCCAGTTCATCGCCGTAACCGACTTGAGTGGGCAAATGCTCACATTCGCTGGCGTTTGGCACGTTGGAGAGGTTTCTCTTCACAGATGAATCCAGGTTCACACTGTCCAGGGCAGATGGCAGACAGCGTGTGTGGCGTTGTGTGGGTGAGCGGTTTTCTGATGTCAATGTTGTGGATCGAGTGGCCCATGGTGGCGGTGGGGTTATGGTATGGGCAGGCGTCTGTTATGGATGAAGAACACAGGTACATTTTATTGATGGCATTTTGAATGCACAGAGATACCGTGACGAGATCCTGAGGCCCATTGTTGTGCCATACATCCAAGAACATCACCTCATGTTGCAGCAGGATAATGCACGGCCCCATGTTGCAAGGATCTGTACACAATTCTTGGAAGCTGAAAATGTCCCAGTTCTTGCATGGCCGGCATACTCACCGGACATGTCACCCATTGAGCATGTTTGGGATGCTCTGGACCGGCGTATACGACAGCGTGTACCAGTTCCTGCCAATATCCAGCAACTTCGCACAGCCATTGAAGAGGAGTGGACCAACATTCCACAGGACACAATTGACAACCTGATCAACTCTATGCGAAGGAGATGTGTTGCACTGCATGAGGCAAATGGTGGTCACACCAGATACTGACTGGTATCCCCCCCCAATAAAACAAAACTGCACCTTTCAGAGTGGCCTTTGTGGACAGTCTAAGGCACACCTGTGCACTAATCATGGTGTCTAATCAGCATCTTGATATGGCACACCTGTGAGGTGGGATGGATTATCTCAGCAAAGGAGAAGTGCTCACTATCACAGATTTAGACTGGTTTGTGAACAATATTTGAGGGAAATGGTGATATTGTGTATGTGGAAAATGTTTTAGATCTTTGAGTTCATCTCATACAAAATGGGAGCAAAACCAAAAGTGTTGCGTTTATATTTTTGTTGAGTATATATATAAAACGCCATTCATCTCTGCAGACTGGGTAATTCTGGAATCCTGCATTTGGATTAATGTCATTGTCACTTATTTGCTGCAATAATTTCATTAATTATATCACTTGCTGAGAGTCACTCCTGATATATTTCATTGACAGCAGAGATTTATAAGACATTGACTGAAATTACTTGAAATGACTGAAAAATCTCCAATCTCAAAACATCTCTCACTGAACATCTCTGGAGAGATCAGAAAATGTCTGTGCACCGACACTTCCCATCCAACCCGATGGAGCTTGACAGGTGCTGCAAAGAGGAATGGGCAAAACTGCACAAAGATAGGTGCGCCAACCTTGTGGCATCATATTCAAGAAGACTTGAGGCTGTAAATGCTGCCAAAAGTGCATCAACAAAGTATTGATCAAAGGGTGTGAATACTTATGTACAGGGAATTTTTTTTTAAATCAATTTACAAAAATTTCAAAAAGACTTTTTCATGTTGTCATTATGGGGTGTTGTGAGGAGAAGTCTGAGGGAAAAACGAATTTACTCCATTTTGGAATAAGGCTGTAACGTAACAAAATGTGGAAAAAGTGAAGCTCTGTGAATACTTTCCAGATGCAATGTAGACCTCAGACATTAACTAGCCCTGGCTGGTTTACATCCTGAGGTATATTCTGGGCTCCAGCCACACCCCAGGTTAAAGCCTGGACCAGTCCAGAATCTACCCGAGATTTCAAATACGAAGAGCTCCAATATATTCTGGGTAGGGGTCATATATTCTCACAGTTTCACCTTGGTGTCTGTCATGAGCCGAATGGAGTTGGTGGAGTGGCTTTGAACTTTGTGCTGACCTGCTGTGGTAGCCCTGGTGCCAGGTGTTGGCCACCGTGTCCGTCCGTGCCTGGGAGAACTCCACAACTTCTTCCTCCAGCGGATCATCATTCAGCTTCACTGAATGCCATGAATGAGGACGAGATGCTGGCTCCGTGTGTCTGTGGGCAAAAACAAGGGATTAGTGTGTTTGCACTGTGGCTCCAGCGCAAGAGTCTGTGTGGTAATTCAAAAAATAATTACATTTAAAACAAAATGACTACAGACAGGAAGCAGGCTGAAAAACGTGCATCTTGCATGAGTTGACAGCAGTTTTGATTTATTAGCAGCTCAATGACTTACAAATGTCCCATTTCAGAGAAATTTGTAGTGGTAATGCTCATGGTGGACAGAGTAGGACAGTACATAATTAGGCATGCTGTCCACTCGGCTGCTCCCATTTCGTGTTTGGAGTCGCCACAGCGGATACAGCCAGATCCGCAATGGTAGTTGGCACAAGTTTTATGCCAGATGCCCTTCCTGACGCAACTCCAGTTTCACACGGAGAAACACACACACACAGCCGCTGGTGTTCCAAAGAGGTCTCCCATCCAAGTACTAACCAGGTCCTGCACTGCTTAGTTTCTGAGATCTGACGGGATCAGGCTGACACAGAGCAGATCGGCTGCAGTACATAATACAGAAGAGAAATCAAATATACAATGTAACCAGGACAGACAGTTAATAGATTTTAACTTTAATTTTAAGTTTAATTCTTAAATGAGAGACATTGAATTTTTTTCTTTATTTTACTTTGTCTTTTATTTTGCTTTTAAGATTAGTTCATTTTTAAAGGAAAAACATTTAATGCTTTTTTATTTTTAACTTTTTACGTTGCATTTTAATGTTAAGACATTTAATTTTACTTTTTAACTATCATTTTTGCTGTTTACATGTATTTTGTTTATAAGAAAGACATTTAATTTTTTTACTTTCACTTTCATTTTTATTTTTTAAATATTATTTACATTAAATTTTTAATGTAAAAATTTTTTAATTTTTAAATAAATTTGGTATGGTATTCCAGACTAACACATCATTCCAGCAGGGGGCGGTACATCATTTTTATAGTAAAAACATGAGTTCATGTGTGATTCTATTTTGTAAGTTCAATGTAATTACATAATATAATTGTAAATATGTAAAAATTACATAGATGACAAGAAAGTGAAAACACTTATTTCCATTGTGGCCCTTTTAAAAATCAAACAACAAAACATAAGTAATAATACAATATACTGCTATTACTACTACTACTACTAATAATGCTAACGATAATAATACTAGTAATAATGTGTATATGTAAACAAGAAACTACATTTATAAATACATTAAGACAGTAAATTAACATTTAAAAAAATTACATTATTAATGAGATATAAAAGGGCTGACTTCCTCTTCTAAAAATTGCTGAGGTCTAAGGTTTGAAAAACATTCTGGACTCATACGCCATTCCAACTCATTATACAAGCTTTGCTTAATTTAGTACCATGTTGAGAAAATGTCAGCTACATATTTAATAAACACTACCCAATCTACAGCCCGTGGATCCCCATGATCGTTAATTAATTGATTTAATTCATTCATTTTTACTTCAATCTCAGAGGAACTTAATTCTGCACATCAGTTTGGTCACCATTTATCGAAAGGATGAAATGTGCGATGCTTCACGCAAAAGTCCTGGCTGGCGTACGCATGTTTCTTCAGCTATTGGTCCACTGCTGACATGAAGTCATCAGAGTGATGTGCACACCAGAGACACACTTATGAGCAATTAACACACTGATATGTTGAGAATTATAGGGGTGGACATAAAAGTATGCACAAAGTGATGCATAAAATGGCATTAACAATGGCTGTGTTAGTGTTGTTAGAGGACCTTGCAAATGGTCGACGAGTAAAAAAAAAAAAAAAAAAAAAAATCAGACGTAAGTGTGTACTCAGGGTACGCAAGGATTTACTTGCAAATGACAATAATTGGCCCACAAGCCGATTTTGATTACAAAGCCCTGGGTTACTGGAGTTGTGCACAGAACTGTGGCCAGCCCAGAGCACAATATGATGAGGAGCCAGGCGGTTGTCTGTGTCCACACAGATGCTGACCACGCTGGGCTTCCTGGCAACAGGGGCATTCCAGTAGGAGCTGACCGATTGGTCAGGAGTGTGTCAGTCAACCTTGAGCTGAGCCGTGCCAGCTGTGTGGAACGCAATCATCTGAATGTCATCCAGGTACATCACATTTCAACATTGACTGCACACATATTGCTATAAAGGCACCATCACATGATGAATTTTTGTTTTTGTTAATAGGAAACATTTTCATTCCTTCAGTGTTCAAATCATGTGATGCACAAATGCATTGGGTTGGGGTGGGAACAGGCAGGCTGGCACAGTACACGATGGGTGGCTGTGTGGGTAAATAGTTTATTGGTGTAATTGTTCCGACCGAAAACCAGCACAGGCTATTTGGGCATGTGCGCATACAAACATGGTTTTTGTGATTACTAATGTGTTTTCTTTTCGTCGAGGGTGACACTAGAGCTGCAGATTCTTAACAGGCCCTGATTGTTTCCCTGTATTCAGTATTTGTCAATAAGCACGTGTGTAAAGTTGTGAATGTCACACCTAATTTCTTTTAGCTTCCATGTGTGTGCACTGCTCTGAGCTCAAAGTGGCCTCACACACACGCTCCCATTAACTCTTTTACCGTGTCATGTTTATTCTGTTTGACGGGGAACCAAATAAACTATCCCTGTGTGTCTCCATGTCATCTATGGCTCACACTCGGTATAATTTCTGTGTTTATGTTGACTGATCTGACGGAGGGGAATTCCCAGCTCCCGGGGCTGATTTACATTAATTTGAATATTTAAATAGGGGCATGGAAAGGGAGGAGCTTGGTCCATGTGCATGTGTGCACAATTCCACGTTGATTGGGATGCACAAATGGAAGAATGTCATTAGATCCATGCGTACGCACACTTTGATACATCTGAATTTTTTTAAGTGGGTTTTGGCGTACGTCATGTTTCAGTACGCCAAAACCATAAGTGTGGAATGTAGTGTGTTTGATGACTTCTGCCATGTCTCTGTGTTGTCGTGTGTTAAAATTACAGCACTTGTAGCATGCAAACGCAACAAAAGCTATGGCTCGGTCGCCGTTCTTCCACGCAGCTCGCCGCAATGTAAAATGAAAATGAAATGAGTGCGTCCGTGTGTAAATGCTAAGTCCAGAGCAGCACACACACAATGAAGTAAAAAGATATTAGGTGTGCGACAGCTGACAGTGTGTGACATTCACAATATTACACACACATTTATTGACAAATACCGAACACAGGGTGACAGTCGTGGGCCTCTAGTTTCACCATCAAGAAAAAGAAAACACATTAATAATAACAACAAAAAAAACATTTGAATGTGCACATGCTCAAAGGTGCCTGCACTGGTTATCATTCGGAACAGTTACATGAATAAACTATTTAACCACCACACAGCCATCCATCATGCACCATACCAGCCTCGAGCCTGTTCCCAACCCAACCGCATTTGCGCAATCACATATGATTTGAACATTTTTTGGAGTGAGTTAGATGAGGTGGTGGAGAGTGTGCACAAGCATGAAAGAGTGGTGATAGGAGCGGACTTCAATGGCCATGTTAGTGAAGGGAACAGAGGTGATGAAGTAATGGGGAGATATGGTATCAAGGATAGGAATGGGGAAGGACAGATGGTAGTTGATTTTGTAAAAAAGGATGGAAATGGCTGTGGTGAATACCTACTTTAAAAAAAGGAGAACCGCAGTGTGACATATAAGAGTGGAGGAAGGCGCACACAAGTGGACTACATTCTTTGTAGGAAATGCAAGCTAAAAAAAAAAAAAAATTGGAGACTGTACGGTGCTGACAGGAGAGAATGTAGCTAGACAGCATAGGATGGTCATTTGTAGGATGACTTTAGAAGTAAAGAAGAGGAGGAGAGTTAGAGCTCAACAAAAGGATCAGATGGTGGAAACTTAAGGATAAAGACTGCTATGTGAAATTCAGTGAGTACGTGAGAGAGGCACTGGATGTAGGGGAAACAATTTTGGACAACTGGAAAAGTACCGCAGATGTGGTGAGGGAGACAGCAGGGTGTGACATCTGGACAGTGAAAGGAAGACAAGGAAACTTGGTGGTAGAATGAAGATGTCCAGGAAAGCACAAGGAGAAAGAGGTTAGCAAAAAAACTTTTGGGATAGTCAGAAAGAAAATAGACAGGAGTACAAGGAGCGTAAGGCGAAAAGAGAAGTAGCAAAAGCTAAGGAAAAGGCATATTGTGAGCTGTACACAAAGTTGAATAGTAAGGAAGGAGAAAAGGACTCCTACCGATTGACCAGAGAAAGGGATAGAGCTGGAAAGGATGTGCAGCAGGTTTGAGTAGTAAAAGATGCATATGGTAATGTGCTGACAAGTGAGGAGAGTGTGTTGAGGAGGTGGAGGACAAATTTTTAGGAGCTGATAAATGAAGAAAATGAGAGAGAGAAAAGGCTGGATGATGTGGTGAGAGTAAATCAGGAAGTACAAGAAATTAGTAAGGATGAAGTGAGGGCAGCTATGAAGAGGATGAAGAGTGGAGAGGCAGTTGCTCCAGATGACATTCCAGTGGAAGCATGGAAGTGTCTAGGAGAGATGGCATTGGAATTTCTAACCAGATTGTTTAATAAAATACTGGAAAGTGAGGGGATGTCTGAGGAGTGGTGATGAAGTGTGCTGGTTCCTATTTTTAAGAACAAAGGTGATGTGCAGAGCTGCAGTAACTACAGAGGCATAAAGCTGATCAGCCACAGCCAAAAGTTATGGGAAAGAGTAGTTGAAGTTAGGTTTAGAAAACAGGTAAAGATCTCTGAGCAGCAATATGGTTTCATGCCAAAAAAGAGCACTACTGATGCAATGTTTGCTCTAAAAGTACTGATAGAGAACTATAGAGAAGGCCAGAAGGAGTTACATTGTGTGTTTGTGGATTAAGAGAAAGTGTATGACAGGGTGCCAAGAGAAGAGTTGTGGTACTGTATGAGGAAGACTGGAGTGGCAGACAAGTATGTGAGTAGTGTAGGACATGTACAAGGACAGTGTGACAGCGGTGAGATGCGCAGTAGGAATGACAGATTCATTCAAGGTGGAGGTGGGATTACACCAAAGATCAGCTCTGAGTCATTTCTTGTTTGCAATGGTGATGGACAGGTTGACAGTTGAGATCAGACAGGAGTCCCCATGGACTATGATGTTTGCAGATAACATTGTGATCTGTAGTGAGAGTAGAGAGCAGGTTGAGTCTAGTCTAGAGAGGTGGAGATATGCTCTGGAGAGAAGGGGAATGAAAGTCAGTCAGAGCCAGACTGAGTACGTGTGTGTGAATGAGAGGGAGCTCAGTGGACATGCAGGTAGTGAGTGTGAAGGAGGAAGGTACAGGGGACAGGGCGAGATGGAAACAATTGATTTCCACAGTCATTTCGTATACCATGTTTTTGTGCGTATGCATGCTTTGTACATGAGGCCCCAAGTGATTGAACTGATTAGCTCCTTCCCTCATGTCACAATGTCAAAATTTGAATTTCTGAACGTAGAAACAACAGAACAGAAATAACGAATCTTATTTTCTTCTTGAAATTATTTACACAGTTACACACACTGGCTCCACCCACTGCTGATGGAAAAGAACCTACTTCCTGAAAGAACCGTCTCACCGATCACTTGTTTGACCTCCTGCCCTCCGTGAAATGCTTCAGATCAATCAAAGCATGCACCACTACAATGAATGACTTCTTCGCCAAAACCATCAATGCACCACACACTGAACTCACTGAATGCACTGAAAGCCCCGCCCTCTCTTAGACAATTCTCCCATTACATAATACCGTGAAATAATCTTATTTTACTTAATCAGATTTGTAAGTTTTTTTGTGTAGTATTGATATTCACTATTGTGCAATACTGCTATTTAAAACTTTAAATCTTAATTTTTTTAATGTACATGTAAATAAATTAATGTGTGTGGGTTAAATTTGAGTGCATGTGTAAATGATCATTTTTAATCCTGTAATTTTTTTTTTACCATGTTGAGCTTCATTTATGTAGTGCAGCTAAATATTGTGCAGCATGCTATTCTATTTAAAAGTTCTAATGGTAATAATAATATAATAGTAATAATAATAAAATATTAAAAATAAAAACATCATCATATCAGCTCGCATTTGTCCTGAAAGATACACAAAATTAACAGATCACAGGGGAAAAAAAACATGAAGAGGTGGTCTGCACCAGACTTTTTTCAGACTACAATCTGCATTTTATTTGAAAATCCAAAATAATTCCTGCTGTTTCATGTGCAGAAGGAAAAAAGAAATCAGCGTGTTGATGATATTCAATGATATGCCTGATCAGGCTGACTGCTTTCCAGTTTTACGACATCATCACATTATCGTTTTGAGATCACAAAGGAATGACAACGACAAGGCGGGTAAAATAATCTCCCCTCGTGCTCGTCGCGTTTCTCACGTTGCTCAGCTCTTAATTCATCTCCACAGATAAACAGGAAAAGATCAAATCTCTATAATTACAAAATGACTACATGAAAGTCTGCCCTGACTGCCACCACCGACACGAGCGGGATCACTCAACACGTTATCAGTTACAACCACACAGATGACTGCTACTACTGCTGGTGGAACGACGGCAGGATTAAAGCAAAGTCAGCATCCGTACTAACGTTCCCAATGCACAAACAGGTTCAGTTATGTGGAGCTAATTTCACTGCTAGCTAAAAACATTCAGCGCTAATCATAGCCAAAATGTAACTGAGTCAATATTCTTCACAAAATAACTCACAACAGAATGTACGCATGAAAGTAGAACTTTGTGTGATGGTAACTATTAATATGAAAATAAACCACTTAAAGTTAAGTGTATCTGGTCATACTTAGTGATGGGATAAGAGCTTGTATTGAAAAAGTATTGATTATCACTAACTACCCAGTTGTTGCTCACACATGCTGACACCTAGTGGGTAGACAGAGCATAAATGCTTATGTCAGGGATAAGAAATCCCCACAGACAGACAAGTTAAGTTATGCCTTCTCTCAATGCCACCAACGGATATGAGGAACCCGGGTCACGTTTTCTGGTCCTGGATAAGTGCTGCAGTTTTACTGGTCAACACTGTTATATTTCAAGCATTCAGCATAACAGTTGTATAATACAACATAATTTAAGGTATTTGAGATGATGTCACAGTAGACAATTGTTACAGTTATGCTACACAGGTCCCTCCTATCATTTGCCATAACCACACTCTCGCATGAACCAGTCTCACATGAATGCGGATATCCATGGATCCACAGGGAAAGTCTCACATTTGTAAAATACAGTAAGAATATCAGACAAAGTCCTGATGAATAATTATTGTGTCATTAAAGGTTCAAAATGTGAAACAGACAAACTGCTGACATAAATGTGTTTACCCACAATGCACTGCACTTAGCAAAGAGATCTGTACTTGAAACAACACAAACAATGCTTGGCAACAGAGTTTGAAACAAAATTTCAAAGGTGAAAACATCTGCTTTACACCAGAAATGCTAGTACTTCAAATGAAAATGAATAAAGTACAAATAAATGAGCCGAATATTTGAGCATTTTTAATTATTGCAAACTACACTTCCGAAAGGTTCATGCATACGCAGTTTGCAGCACCGCAACAAACAGCCTCATACAAAAACATACAAATCTCACTTGTGCTTTAGAGCCTATTTCAGAGGAGGCTGAGCAATTCAAGTAAACTTCATCGTAACTTAGTTATTTAATTAAATCCCTGAGAAGCAGTTTAACGTCACGCACCATCGTCACAGTTAACGATTACAAGTAAGATCAACACACTTGTTTTCAAGCTAGCGACATGCTAACATGCAAAATACATCATAACAAGCTAAGCTAGTTAGCATGAGAGCCACAGTAGCCTTTAGCACAGCCGCTACAGCACTGTTTTACCTCATAACTGACTATAAAACAATCAGAGTGATTTTAGAACAGTTTTTACTCTGGAAGAGCAGAGTTTAATAAAACTGTTCCAATAATTGATAAAAACCAGACAACTAGAAAATAACTGAATGTCGCTGGAAGCGGAAAAACTCATGACCAGAAACTGACACAATGCTTCAATTTCTTATTTATGACAACTGTGATGAATGTTATTTCAAAATGAAGTTCCTTAACAGTGTAACTGGAATATCTGTTAATACTTAATGACTGTAATAAACATTTGTGTTTTTGGTGTCATCCAGCAAACAAACATCCAATGTTCTGCTTGGATAAGGAACAGATTTCACTCTGGATTCAGATCTGCACCATAAATTAATTAATTAATATTTCAGCTGGTAAGATTTTGTTCATTAGTTAGATATGAAGGAATCTTGACATTTGTCAGAATTCAACTGAAAATAACATCAAATCAATGTCCAGGCTTTGCATTGATATTAAAAGTGATTTTTTCCAAAACAACTGTTTTGGGCATTTCAGCCTTTATGATAGAAACTTGGAGTCAGAGAGACACACAGACGCACTGAGTTCTTGCCGTTACCTGGAGGTGAACCTGAGAACTTTGGAGATCAGGCCGCTGACGCTGGTCTCTGAGGGCGCCCGGCACAGCACCACCTTCTTCTGCTTCTTTCGGAGCTTCCTGCGGTAGAACACTTCCAGCAGCTCCATGGCCTCAATCCAAAGTCTACTTGGTTCTAATGTTTCTGTTCTCCAGTCCTCAGATTAATGTTTCCATATTATTCACTGCAAAGTTCCTCCTTGTGGTTCTTCACAGCAACTCCAGACTCAGACAGCACTAAGATCTGGACCACATCCTCTCTCAGACCTTCTGTTCTGTAGCTTGTGTCAATCCGCTGACCTCAGACTGAAACAAAGCTCTTATTTTTTTCTTCCTAAAATCTTCTCTAAAATCTGCTGCATCTAAATTCTGTTGCATCTGTCCCCTCCAGTTCCAGTCTCCACTCTGTGCTGGCCCCGGGCCCCAAGCTTGTTAAGCACAGGCAATAATTAGGTGTCATTACAGGCCGGCACATGATAAAAACATCAAGTAAACTTCCTGTGGTTCTGTCTGGACAGTGGCTGTGGCACAGAGGCCGATAAGGACAAGATGTACAAAGGTGATAGAAAAGAGGAAATAAAGGGAGGATGAAAACTAATTCCAAAAACATCTAACCTGCCACATTTTGTCATGTTTTTGGTCACTGTTTCATCATTGTGATGGCGAAATGTTTTTTGTTTGTTTTTGTAACAGAAACATTTATTGCTCTCAGAATTCTTGCTTAATTTTAAATCATTGGATTTCATTTCTGCACTTTTCCACCTGATGGAGATGCACAGTGTTTTACACACACATGTATATTGTATGTACAGTAGTGTTCAGAATAATAGTAGTGCTATGTGACTAAAAAGATTAATCCAAGTTTTGAGTATATTTCTTATTGTTACATGGGAAATAAGGTACCAGTAGATTCAGTAGATTCTCATAAATCCAACAAGACCAAGCATTCATGATATGCACACTCTTAAGGCTATGAAACTGGGCTATTAGTAAAAAAAAGTAGAAAAGGGGATGTTCACAATAATAGTAGTGTGGAATTCAGTCAGTGAGTTAGTCAATTTTGTGGAACAAGCAGGTGTGAATCAGGTGTCCCCTATTTAAGGATGAAGCCAGCACCTGTTGAACATGCTTTTCTCTTTGAAAGCCTGAGGAAAATGGGACGTTCAAGACATTGTTCAGAAGAACAGCGTAGTTTGATTAAAAAGTTGCTTGGAGAGGGGAAAACTTATACGCAGGTGCAAAAAATTATAAGCTGTTCATCTACAATGATCTCCAATGCTTTAAAATGGACAAAAAAACAAACAAAAAAAAAAAACAGAGATGCGTGGAAGAAAATGGAAAACAACTATCAAAATGGATAGAAGAATAACCAGAATGGCAAAGGCTCACCCATTGATCAGCTCCAGGATGATCAAAGACAGTCTGGAGTTACCTGTAAGTGCTGTGACAGAAGACGCCTGTGTGAAGCTAATTTATTTGCAAGAATCCCCCGCAAAGTCCCTCTGTTAAATAAAAGACATGTGCAGAAGAGGTTACAATTTGACAAAGAACACATCAACTGGCTTAAAGAGAAATGGAGGAATATTTTGTGGACTGATGAGAGTAAAATTGTTCTTTTTGGGTCCAAGGGCTGCAGACTGTTTGTGAGACGACCCCCAAACTCTGAATTCAAGCCACAGTTCACAGTGAAGCATGGTGGTGCAAGCATCATGATATGGGCATGTTTCTCCTACTATGGTGTTGGGCCTATATATCGCATACCAGGTATCATGGATCAGTTTGGATATGTCAAAATACTTGAAGAGGTCATGTTGCCTTATGCTGAAGAGGACATGCCCTTGAAATGGGTGTTTCAACAAGACAATGGCCCCAAGCACACTAGTAAATCAGCAAAGTCTTGGTTCAAACCAACAAAATGAATGCCTCACAGATGTGAAGAAATCATGAAAAACTGTGGTTATACAACTAAATACTAGTTTAGTGATTCACAGGATTGCTAAAAAAGCAGTTTGAACATAATAGTTTTGAGTTTGTAGCGTCAACAGCAGATGCTACTATTATTGTGAACACCCCCTTTTCTACTTTTTTTTTTACTAATAGCCCAATTTCATAGCCTAAAGAGTGTGCATATCATGAACGCTTGGTCTTGTTGGATTTGTGAGAATCTACTGAATCTACTGGTACCGTGTTTCCCATGTAACAATAATAAATATACTCAAAACCTGGATTAATGTTTTTAGTCACATAGCACTACTATTATTCTGAACAGTGGTGGGCACAGATAACCAAAAAAATTAACTTCGATAACAGATAATCAGATAACTGAAAAGTTATCTTTGATAAAGATAAAACAATAAACCACCCAAAAATGTATCGGAAGTTACAGATAACCGATAACAGATAAATTCCAATATTATCTCTGGCACATTTACAACTACTAGTAAAACAAATTTAATAGCTTCTAATAATATTAAAAATAACAACAGACCCAAACAATAAGACCACACTTTTTTCTTTCAACAGTCTGCCCCTGCTGGAAGCTCTTGTTTACTACAGCGCTCCGAGCACAGAGGCACCCCGAGACCCAAACAATGAGACCACATTTTTTTCTTTCAACATTCGGCCCCTGCTGGAAGCTCTTGTTTATGACAGCCCTCCCAACACAGAGGCATCCTGAAAGCAGCCATAAAACCAGCTGTCTATCAATGACAAAACTCCGATCATGCGGAGGTCTTGAAAAATAAAGTCATATTGAGTTATGGTGTTGATTTATAAATAACATTAATACCGATAGAATAACTCCATTAATGTCAATTCTGTCATTTGTACAAAGTTAAAATATAACATATATCTTTTAATGTTGAATAATGCACTAATTCTGACGTTTTGTAACAAACAGACAGATCGCAAAGGATTCTGGATAAACGTGCCTCTGCTAAACACTGATTGGTTCAGTCATTCATTATGTAAACCAACACGTTAATGTGACGTCTGTCGTGTGTTGGTGTTTAAATGTGCTTTTGTAAAATATTCCATTTTTTATTTGTAAAAACAGGCATTTTTACGGAGCCCTGGAAGTGTCATCGCAAAATTTTTTGCATGTGGAGAGAATGTGCGCATGTTTGCGCATATTCTCTCTTTACAACATTCATTTGATGTTGTAAAACGTGCTTTACAGTGTGCGAGATGATTTTTCATGCAGGAATTTTTTGGACCAAGTTTCAGGTTAATCGTGCGTCCTGCATCGTGTAGTGTTCATGGAGTATCAAGCTGCGGTCAACATCTGACAACCACCTCCTGATCGCCGATCGTATGGTCGAATGAGAATCAAACCTGTTTGATATATTATTGTGGTCGGCCGTCGTGAGGTTATCCTGCTGCTGAAAGCTACAAACAGCATCCAACCGTTCGCACTGTGCCTGTGCAAACACTGCAGAGCTGTCTTGTAATAATGTTATTATTATTATTATTATTATTATTATTATTATTTTGCAGTTGTTTTGTTTTTAAACTTCATTTGAAAAAAAAAGAGCCATTTGCAAAGCAAAAAAGCTGATTTGACAATCATCTGACATAACCGGGGTCAAAATAAATAGAACACTGCCATCTACTGGTTCCCAGACACTGCCATGAACACTACTGGCCAGTAGATGCTAGATGGCAGTAGAGGCTTTCAAAACAAATTCTAGATAATCCCTGTCTGCTGACATTTAAAATGCGTGGAATTTAACAAACGCAATTAAAAAAATCAACGTCTATAAATGCAGAGAATATATTCAAGAGAGTTTTAGGCACTAGAGTTTAATGCTGTTGTCCGTGGAGCCTGAACAGAGTGTCTGAAATGCATCTGTTAATGACTCCTGATTAGCCAGTGTGTGAGTAATATGGACTTCTGGTTTTGACAACCTGAGAGTAGACAATGACCCATTAGTGGGGTCATGGACCCCAGGTTTGGAACCAGAGCTCCGTTCCATCGCCTCCCCACTTATAATACACAATACAGCAAAGCCGTTTGCAGGTTCAGCCGCAGTTGAAATTATGCACCCATGGGCTCACAAAAATTTGGACATTAATGTTGTGTTACATATTTCAGACTGTCTGCATTAATTGATTGATTAATTACATCCAGATCAAGTGATGGATTAAAAATAACAGCAGTATGTGCATGTGGGGAAACAGTTCTGAGGTGCTTTCTGTCCAGGTCTGTGTTATTTCCTCCCCGTCTCACTGACAAGTCAGCAGATAAAAAGCCTGGAGTTGATTTGAAGCATTACAAGGAGTTTGTAGTCAGTTAGAAATGCAAATAGTCTGGCACAGTTTGGTCAATGTGTCTAGAGCAGGCTGGCTGGAAAAACCGAGCATGGGAGCACGAAGAAGACAAGTGAGAGAAGCCACCGAGACACCTGTGGCAAGTGAGGGAAGCCACCAAGACAAATTGAGGCAAGTGAGGGAAGCCACCAAGACAAATTGTAGCAAGTGAGGGAAGCCACCTCGACACGTCTGCAGAAGTTCCAGTCTTCACTGGCTATGACTGGACACCTCTTGATCTCATCCAGTGTCAGCTTCATGATGGAGCTGAACACAGGAAAATATCTAAAATATAAATCTTTTGTTTACCAGAAGTCACACTATGATAATTTTTTAATCTCTATATTTATGTCATGAAAGCTGTTGGGGCTTTTTATAGACACTGTAAAAAAATGTTTGGAAAACGTTGAGGACTCACTGATCTGCTACGTCATCCAACTGATATACAGTTTTATCAGGAAGCGTGAATAAACGTTTGTAGTGACAGTGTTCAGGGCGTGTCTCAACACCAGATCTTATCTGTTGCCGTGGGAAACTGTTTCTGTTGCCGATAATAAAAATAATCTCTGCTCAGATACCGAAATAAAGGAAACGCAGATGAGAACACTGACGGTGTGAATGCATCTTTTTATTTTTTTGCTCATTTGTAGCCGTTATGTTTGTGTTTTGGATGTACTCTGTGTTAAAGGTTGCTGGTTCAAAGCCATTTTTGCCCTCGCTTCCCGGTACATGTTCAGATCTGTCAGGATTGACCTCCGGTGTAAAATTAATGCCAATTCAACACGTGGATCCATTCAGAAAAAACAGGAAAAAAAAAAAGAAGAAATTCTTATTTCAAAACTTTGTGGGTTTTTGTGTTTTTCAGATTTTTTTTTTTGTTGGAATTTGTGACCTTTAAGGGGTTTGTTTCTACTCATGAACTTTTATGTTACATTTCTGACATTTAAACATTGTGATTTTTATTATTTAAATTAAAAAAACAATTTTCCCTTTCATTTTATGTTTTTTTATTTTATATTTTAATATTTTCTTTATTTTTAAATTGATTCTTATATTTTAATATTTCTCTTCCCGCAGCAGTGAAAGGTGTCATTTTACAAAAATTAAATGTCGGTGTTTTAACAAACACTTAGTGATACTGTGTCTATCAAGGGTTTATGAGCTGAAAAATATTTTGTAGAGTTTTTCATTATCACAAGTTTTGTTCAATTATGTAATGATGTCCCCCTCCCCAACACCCTTTTTTAAAACGTGTTGACTGAAGCATAGAAACATGGACAGGAAGGACGTTTAGGGAGGAAGGAGTCTGTCCAGACTAACACCCATCCCTGCGAGACTCTGATGGCCCACTTCCTGTTTTTCAACCAATTACAGACCAACATTCCACTCCACAGTGTTATCTGATAACCAGCTGCTGCCCAGGGGATTGTGGGAGAATGGCGTCATTCTAGCTGATAATCTGAAGCACCAACAGGAACATTTCAATGACAATCAACTCCTGCTGCTATCTGTTCAAGGACAGCAGCTAAAATCAAACCTACAGTTTCCTGTCACAGTCACGTTCCAAAATAAAAGTACTCCTGAACCTTTCTGGGACAAAGTGTGAAGAATCAAGATGAGCTGGAAACAAGAAGGATGGGGTGCTTGTAGATGAGGGGTTAAGACGCAAACATGTGCAGTATACCAAATACCAAGGTTTGAACCCTGGCCTGGGTGACCTTTGCCACGTCTCTCCCCTTCTTTGGTTTTGCCTGCCTTTCTTTCACTCTCTCTATACTAAAGGCTGAAAAATGGCAAATATATACATGACTGCTGGGATAGGCTCCAGCCCCCGCGACCCTTAATTGGACTAAGCGGAAGAAGATGAATGAATGAATGAATGTTATGTGTCAACACAGACCCTCAGCTGCGCCCTCCTGAGGGCAGAATGCTGATTACAATGAACGTTATTTCACCTTAGAATAAAAAAAAAACAAACAAAAAAAAAAACCTGCATGAGATTAAAGATCCCAGCAGGGAGCAGTGTTCCAATTCACCACCATGAGGGTGGAGCCTGCTGCAGCCAATCAAAGGCATTGTGATTAGGTCTGTGCATGAGAACATGTTTGTTTCTCCTTTGGTAAAACATATGGACTCAGTTGGACTTTTTAACTCATTCAGTACTGACACTGAATCTGGAGCACAGAAATCCAGTCTGCAGATGCCACGCCCATTTTTCAGGCAGCAGGTGGGAGGGTGTCTCCTGACCATGTGATGGATTCATTTATATCAGTGTGAAAAACCCTTGCACCCGTGTCATCCCATAAGACTCGGGTCAGTCTCAGGTCTGCAGACTGAAGCCTTTATTTACGTGTTTCTTGTGGAAAATGTAGTTAAACTGTCTTCAGCGACATCTTAAAGTCCACGCTGCAGCTGGAGCTGGGGGCCAAAGTACACTTGTGCTCAATAAAGTTATCAAGCTGTGCACAACCATAAAATCTGATCCCACCAGCTTCATGCATCTAACAATGTCATTTGGAACACTGTGCAGCACAAGCAAGTGAAGCCTCGAAAACAACGGCTTATTACAGTGAAATGGATGGAATCTGGGATGACAGAAATAAATAAAAAAATTTTTTTAAATAGAGTTCATGTTTGTGTGCACTGCATGAAAAATAAGCACGTAAAACCAAAGATACAGCAAAAAGAAAATTCTCAAAACTGATGTCATACCGTGCACCTGGAAAGTATTCACAGCACTCCACTTTTTCCACATTTTGTTACGTTACAACTTTATTCCAAAATGGATGAAATTTTTTTTCCCCTCAAAATTCTACACACAATACCCAATAATGACAATGTGGAAAAAAGCTTTTATTGAGATTTTTGCAAATATATACATATTTATTTATTTAACTAAGAAATCACAAGTATTCACAGCCTTTGCCATGAAGTTCTAAATTGAGCTCAGGTGCATCCTGTTTCCACTTATCATCCTTCAGATGTTTCTACAGCTTTAGTCCACCTGGGGTAAATTCAGTTGATTGGACATGATTTGGAAAGGCACACACCTGTCCACATATAAGGTCCCACAGTTGACAGTGCATCTCAGAGCACAAACCAAGCATGAAGTCAAAGGAATTGTCTGTAGACCTCCGAGACAGGTTTGTCTCGAGGCACAAACCTGGGGAAGAGTACAGAAACATTTCTGCTGCTTTGAAGGTCTCAATGAGCACAGTGGCCACCATCATCTATAAACTGAAGATGTTCAAATCCACTAGGATTCTTCCTAGAGCTGGCCGCCCATCTAAACTGAGCAATCGGTGGGAGGGGCCTTAGTCAGGGAGGTGACCAAGAACCCGATGGTCACTCCGTCAGAACTCCAGCATTCACTTGCGGAGGGAGGAGAACCTTCCAGAAGGACAACCATCTCTGCAACAATCCACCAATCAGGCCTGTATGGTAAAGTGGCCAGATGGAAGCCACTCCTTACTAAAAGGGACATGGCAGCCCGTCTGGAGTTTGCCAAAAGGCACCTGAAGGACTTACAAAATTCCTTCAGGTGGAGAAACAAAGGAGAAACAAAATTCTCTGGTCTGATGAGACAAAGATTGAACTCTTTGGTGTGAATGCCAGGTGTCATGTTTGGAGGAAACCAGTCACCATCCCTACAGTGAAGCATGGTGGTGGCAGCATCATACTGAGAGGTTGCACTTCAGAGATGCTGCAAAGAGGAATGGGCAAAACCCATTATGCACCAAAGATAGGTGCACCAAGCTTGTGACATCATATTCAAGAAGACCTGAGGCTGTAATTGCTGTCAAATGTGCATCAACAAAGTATTGCGCAAACGTGAATACTTATGGACGTGCAATTTCTTAGGCTTTTATTTTTAATAAATTTGCAAAAAAAAAAAAAAACCTTTTCATGTTGTAATTATAGGGTATTGTGAGTAGAATTTTGAGGAGGAAAAATTAATTTAACCCATTTTGGAATAAGGCTGTAAAATAAAATGTGGAAAAAGTGAAGCGCTGTGAATACTTTCTGGATGCACAGTACATGTGATATGATCCAACCGGCCCCGAGGCCACAGAACGGCTGGTATGACTGTGTGTCTGAAAACGAGTTCACTGACACAGTGAAGATCCAGATAAGAAAAAAAACATCATCAGGATGAAAGTCTGAAATCTGTTTACCTTCAAAATAAAACACAAGTCTCCACAAAGTGATTCAAGCGCACACACACACACATATATATATATATATATATATATATATATATATATATATATATATATATATATATATATATATATATATATATATATATATATATATATATATATATATATATATATATATATATATATATATATATATATCTCCAGGCTGGGATCTCCACATTCAGATCAAACTGTGGTTCAGGGTCTTTATTTAGAGTTTAATCTGTTACACTCAGTACTGTCAGAGGGAGATAAAGAGCCAATCATGGGAACAAACCTCACATGTTCATGTGCGCAACAACATCCAAACCCCTGGAGAACCTCCTCAGTCAGTTATTGGATGAGGAAGCTGAGGAGGCGGCACTGTTACTTAGTTTTTAGCACTGTTGCCTCACAGCAAGAAAGTTGTGGGATCGCTTCCTACCTGGTCCTTTGTGTGTGGAGTTTGCATGCTCTTCCCATGTCTGCGCCGGCTTCCTCCCACCATCAAAGCCAGGCTTGTTTAGGGTCTGCTCCTCAGCAAGGCAGTGTCTCTACATCTGGAGTTGGTCCCCGGGCACCAAGCTGTGGCTGCCCACTGCCCCTAGTGGTTGGACTGTGCCTAACTGTAATTCAGATGTTAAATGCGGAGGACAAATTTTGTTGTATGTACAATGATGATAGAGGTCCTTCTTCTTCTACTGGACCAGAAACACAGGAAAAAAAAAAAATCATGGCTTTACTCTTTCATGCAGGGCTGCGCCCCGCCCCCCCCCACCACAAAAAAGACTACTTTTAAATGACAAAAGGTTTAACTTTACACATCACTCAAAATGTTGAGGCATTCATTCAGTGCTTTACAGTGATGCATAACATTCACACACACTGATGTCAGAGTGCCAACACAAGGCACTCACGACACACCGGAGGCAAATGGGGGATTAAGGACCTTGAGCAAGTGCTTAAAATGACATCTGCACAAAAAATACCTGAACTTTTATGTAATTTTTTTTTTTTAAATCTACATGCTCTGAGATGCATTCTGGTGCATTTTGGGAGCAAAATTCTGCAAACAAGTTCAGTTCAAAATCAATGAAAAATAGAAAACTCAGAGAAATATTTGAAAATGTTTGATAAAATCTTAACCTAAGTATACTATTTGGCCATATTCTTTGTGAGATGTGTATGAATATGAAGATCAGAATGAGAATATCTGTGTGTCAGTCACTCTCTTTGACAACAATTTACAGGATGTCTTCATCAAAGAAAGTTTATTGTGACATGAACAGCATTAGTGAATTAAAAAAAAAAAGCCTTTCTCAAAATCCCATGTCTTGGGAATGCCTTGGGATCCCCCGGGAAGAGTTACAGAACTTGGCCGAGGATAGGGAAGTATGGGATGAGCTGCTTGGTCTACTGCTACCATGACCCAAACCCGGATAAGTGGCAGAAAAAAAAAGAAAAAAAAAGAAATGGGGCAATGCTGATCTAAGTTTAGAACTTCAAATTATTTTTTAAAAAGATGAAGATGTCGACATGGACGGTGAGATGAAACAATAATAAGTTTATTTATAACCCACACACACACGCTCATCTAAAACTGTTTACTCCAATCAAGGGTCGCGGGGGCTGGAGTCTATCCCAGCAGTCATGGAGCGTGAGGCGGGGTACACCCTAGACAGGATGCCAGTCTGTTGCAGGTCCACATATAGACAAACAAACATTCACAACCGCACGCACGCCTACGGACAAGTTAAAGTTTACAATCCATCTAACCTGCATGTCTTTGGATGTGGGAGGAAGTCGGAGCACCTGGAGAGAACCCACTCAAACACGCAAACTCCACACAGAGGCCACAGGTGGGAATCAAACCCATGACCTTCTCGCTGTGAGGCAACAGTGCTAACCACTAATCCACCATACTGCCCTATTTATAACCCTTTCCAGATAAATACATTAGTCCTACACACTGATTTTGCAGGACTTTGTGTGTGTAGGATTTTGTGTGATTTAGCCATGTGTGACATAAACATGCTGATGACGATCAGAACTCTGACTTTAATCTCAACCATACTCATGATGTCATAAAGACCTGGAGACCGAAGATCAAATCCTATCATTTAGTGAAGGTAATGACTGCTCACAATTATCACCATGGCCAGAGTCTGCACTCTGATCCTTTGACAGAGGATGTCACCAAACCACTCTCACTCTGTTGTGGAACTATATGATGTCAGGAGAGAAAGCTTAAAAAAACTGATCTAGATCTCCAACCAAAAAGGAATCAACTCCTCAAAAATGACCGCTTCATAAAGTTTGTAAAAACTGTTTCTGAGATAATTTGTTCTTAAAATAAATAAACATAAGCTCCGCCCTGCCACCGCTGGATGGAAAACTACATATTTACAGTCGAACGCATTTTGTATTTCTCATGTTTTGGCAAAAATGAGTCATTTTGTCTGATTTCGTATATTTTTGCATCCAGCAGTTTCTCCTGAAGTTTCCTCTTAGGTCATTTTGTTCATTTCCACACAAAAACAGAAATATTCCACTCAAACAAACCACAACAAAGGATAAAATCCATTTGTCTTTGAATGGCACAGTTGCCATCACGATGGTGGTAGTGTGAGGCAGTGAGTGGGGAGAGCGCCTCCTACCTGTTGCACAGCTGGGTTTCTCCTGCTGGACATTGTGACGGCGCTGAGGGAGGCGGGGGAGGAGGCGGAGCACTGAGGGATGGCGGTGAAGGAGTCAACTCCTCAATGAATTCAGGATCAAACTCCCTGAAGAAAAAAAACAACATCATCACACTGATGAGTTCAATCACATTTGTTTATTATTGTACATAGAAAATTCATTCTTAACTCCAGTGTTAATAGCAATTTATATTGAGATTAAAGTTTTGTTGTTTTAAAAGTCAACATTGAATGTGAGCTGCAGATTCATTATTAGAACACAAAGATAAATGCTTCTTCCACATTGTGTTCAGACAAAACTAAGACAAATCCTCCTTTTCCTTCCACTCTTCTTTTCCTCTATCTGTCTTCCTTCATGTTTCCTCTATACTTTCATTCTCATCCCTCTTTCAGCCACCGTCTTGTCTCATCACGCTTTCCAAACCACTTCGACCTTCTTTCCTGGACTTTCTCCTACTTTTGTTTTTCGTCTCATTTTTTCAGACTCCACACATCCATCTCGGCATTCTTGTTTCCTCTCCTGTACTCCCATCACCACCCACTTCTCAGGACTAGGCTGATAAACCTGACCTGTGGGTTCTTTCTTTTTTCAGGCGACACTGGTTTCACAACTGCTCTCATTTTACTTGTTTGTCAAATGCAGCTCACCACAGCAACCCAACGAGAGACCCGGGTAGCTCAACACACAGCGGTTCAAAGGTCATACACTTATTAGCGACAGCCGAAGGTCAGAGGTCTCAGAATAAGAATATTTATTTGAACACAGAATCTAATCTGTTTAAAAGTGTAGGTGTGAGTTCACATGCAGCAGAAAAAGAAACATTTTCACTCAAACCCTCCTTATTTCATGAGCTAGTCATTAACTCTGGAAGACCACATGCAGAGTGGTAACCAGGTCTCTGTGGAGGATCGTTGGGTCCCGCTGGAATGACTGTGCCAAATGATCAGTTACTTAGTGAAACTCAGAGGATCACTGACACTGTGAGGGAAAATCAGCTACCACAGTCTGTCCATGTGGTGTGTTTCTCTGAACATGATCCAGAACGCAGGTGTCTCAGTGTTGAGGACTGAAGAGACGGGAGAAGGTCAATGACACGCCCACATTTCAGATGACCAAGGACATGTCCAATAGGGTGGTCCTTATTTTCCAAAGTTTTGAAATGTAATACTCTGACCCCCTTAATAGGTTCCAATTGATGAAAAAACATGCCATGTAAAAGTCCTGATGAATCCCCCTGACCAACAAGCCACCTACATTTCACCTGACTAACGAAACGCCCATGTTTCTCCTGACCAAGGACACACCCACATGTCACTTAGCTAAAGAAATCCCCATGTTTCACCTGACCAAGGACAGGACCACTTTACATCTCACCAAGGACACACCCAGGTCCCACCTGGCCAAGGACACGCCCACATTTCACTTGACTAAAAACACGGCCATGTTTCACCTGGCTGCAGCAGGTAGATGGTCACTTTGGAGGGGTGGGGATGGACTGGTGCTCCTAAACTTGACCTGACCTCTAAGAACAGTAACTTGGCAATTTGTATCAAACTGAAACATTTTTTAAACAGTTTCAACACAATTTCAGTCAGCATCAGTTATAAAATGTTATAGTAAAATTCACCTAATTTTTAAAATTTTTATAAATTCTGGTATCTTGTCCTTATTCTAAAACTTTCTGCACTTCTGGAAAAGAGCAGACAGACACAGAAACAGAGAGAGATTAACGCCGCCTACAGGACAGTGCTTTTCGTCACGTACTCTCATCATTTATTTTGAGTGGCCACTTTTACTTTGAATTTCTGCTTTTATTGTGTGTAAAAACAGGTTTTGTTAGTTCACTGAACCATAAACGTATCCTTTAATCAGAATCTCTCCACCCTGCAAAGAAATAATCCAATTAAAAGACGGCACAAAGCGCCGCATACTCAACTAACCACAAACACGCCCAGACACACATTAGCACGCCAGGACATTCCACCACTGTCAGCGCTGATCCACTTTGTTACCATGCCAGAAACGACTGTGACAAACCAGTCAAGCTGGTGGCAGTAATGTTGTGCAGGAAGTCATGTGAAGTATCCGAGCAACTTGCGACACCTTCAGACCTCCTCCATCATCTTCACATTACAATCCAAATTATGCGGCACCCTCAGATTCAACAAAATACCAAAATAAGTCAGAAAATAAAAAGATTCAAGAGAATTTCCAATTCTGCAATTTGTGTAATTCAAAAATATGTGGAAAAGAGCTCAGAATGCACTTTGACACTGATTCATTCAAACTCATTCTTAGTGATTCATTTATTCATTAATAAATGTTTCTGTATGACATTTGATTAATTCGGTCTTAAACTGTCTCACACGACCCTTCCACCACCTGTAATCCATATTTGGTGTTTCAGCGTTTCCCATAATGCCCCTGGTGGCCGCCTGCACTTCCCAGAATGCACCGCGGTGCCAGCAGAGTTCCGTTACCTCACAGCGCATGTAAACAATGGCAAAGCGAGGATGTGGATGGCATTAATTTAGCGAGTTCACAGACGATTATGATGATTATATGCTCTCCCAAGTTGAGAGGGTTATCTAGAGGAGGTGTAGCACCTGTGATGGACTTCTGCTGTGCCCCGATGTTGTCTTATTGTCCATACTTCACGAGATGTGTTTACACTGTGAGTGCTGATCTCCTGACACCGGAGCTCTGCTGAAACCGACTTCTCACACGAGTCACGGACAGCCAGACGGCGCAAGATTCACAACTGCTAAACACCGAATGGGCCCCAAAGTGATTGACTTAAACAGTTACGACCTTGCATTTGACTTTCCACGATGACCCAAGGTCAAAGGTCATGTGACCAACAGAAAGGAGATATTGTTTGCGTTAGTGTATAATAGTAACCATATATCTACCTAAAACTATTTCCTTATAACAGCCATTTTAAACATGTACATATAAACATAGGACCCAAAATTTGACCTTGATGTTTAACAATATTTTTTAAAAATCAAATCATGTTGTCTTTAGCTGACCCTCAAACATTACACCAAATCTGATCCAAACTGGATCCAAACTCCTCAAGTTATGTTGTACAAACATGGACGGACACAATGAGTTACCACGCGCAGGTGTGATTCGACGGTGCTTAGAACATTACGCATTTTCCAGACGACAAATTGCATTTTTTTTTTAACAAGTTTCTGAAGTGACTTACAGTACCAGTCAAAAGTTTCCCATTCAAGTGAAAAGACAGTGGAAACAAGAAGTACCACATTAAACATTCAGCCAATGCTCTTCAGGACAGTGAGTCAGAGCGCAATAAATAAAAGTGACATTTAGTCAAAGTACAGGTGGGGGTGCCGTTTCACCAAAGTAGAAATAAAATGGAAATCAGAGGAAAGTATAAAAGCACAAATCAAAAAATGATATCGGATAAACATCTGGCTCAAACTCTAATACTTTACTTAAATTATTTCAATATTTTTCAGATATCATGGAAAAAACAAACAAAAGGCTAAGAATTCTGGGTAGACCTAATCATCAATAATCAATATCACTGCTTGCCATTGGAACAGGAATTGATCAATATTTAACAAAATGAACACAGAAATGAATTTTTTGCATCATAATTACATAATCTAGAGTCACAATTACATTTTAGAGTAGCAATTACATAATCTAGAAGCACAATTACATTTTTGGAGTAGTAATTACACAATTTAGAGTTATAATTACCTTTTTAGAGTAGTGATTACATAATCTAGCATCACAATTACATTTTTAGAGTAGTAATGACATAATTTAGAGTTACAATTACATTTTTAGAGTAGTAATTACATAATCTAGAGTCACAATTACATTTTAGAGTAGTATTTACACAATTTAGTTATAATTACCTTTTTAGAGTAGTAATTACATAATCTAGCATCACAATTACATTTTTAGAGTAGTAATTACATAGTCTAGAGGCACAATTACATTTTCCAGTCTCAATTACATTTTCTATAGCCACAACCACAATTTTTGTGGGG
Source organism: Thalassophryne amazonica (assembly GCF_902500255.1). Classification (NCBI taxonomy): domain Eukaryota; kingdom Metazoa; phylum Chordata; class Actinopteri; order Batrachoidiformes; family Batrachoididae; genus Thalassophryne; species Thalassophryne amazonica. The sequence continues at coordinate 40,816,818 of NC_047119.1, read as the reverse complement.
TCATAATTACATAATCTAGAACCACCAATTACAGTTTCTAGAATCACAATGACATTGTTAGCCATAATTACATTTTCCAAAGTCACAACTACATTTTTCTACATTTTCAAGTCACAATGTCACTATTACAATTCTGTAGAGGCACAATTACATTTTTTGTTACAACTACATTTTAGAGTCATAATTACATAATAGAGTCGGAATTTCAGTTTCTAGTCACAATTAGCTTTTTAGAGTCTCAATCACATAATCATGAGCCAAAATTACATTTCTATAATCACAATTACTTTTTCTAGTCAAAATTCCTTTTTTTCCTCGAGTCATAATTACACTTTGTCTAGAGTCAGTTACATTTTTAGAGTCATAATTCTATCTTTTTAGAGTTGATTACATTTTCTAGATTCACAATTACACGTTTCTAGAGTCACAATAACATTTTTCTTGAGTCACTATTATTTTTTTCTACAGTCACAATACTCACAATTACATTTTTTTTTTGTCACAATTACATTTTGTTCTAAGTCATACTTACATTTTCTGGAGCCATAATTACAACACTTTTCAAGTCACAGTTACATTTTTGAGTCAGAGTTACCTTTTTGTTTTAAGTCTGGACAATTTTCTAAGAGCCAGAATTACCTTTTTAAAGTCATAATTATATTTTCTGGACATGTAATTAGATGTTTTTTTTTTAGAAAATAGAAAACAATGGAGATGCAGTAAATTGCAGTTTTAGCGGGGTCAGCCTGGAAGCAGCTGATTGGATCTCATAGTGAACGGTTGCCTGGGAGACTGTTTTGTCTCAGTTGGTCCATAAAAACATGTTCTTTCTTTCTTTCTTTTTTAGCAGTCAAAGTCAAACAAACTACGTCACTGAGCAACAAAAGAAACAAGAGTCACTGGAAATGAACGAAACATGTCAGAGATTAAAAGCTGCTGAAACTAATTCTTCAGTTTCACAAAGTCCATCTAGATCCTTTGTTCTTGTAAATGTCCTCAAAATTTTTTAAAATTGATTTTAAAAGATGGAAATAGTAATCTCCCCCCCACACACACACATTCTAGAAGGATCCAGTAGGGGTCATAACAATTCATCCATGTGTGATTGAATCTGTGTCCAGGTTCTATGAGAAAACAGGCTTTTAGGTCCCTGGTTGTGGACTGTCTGGTTTTACATGACCACAGTGACAGCATTTCCTTAGTAAGATCAATGAAAAACAGTAAAATATTTTTTAAAGAGCTTGACCTTTGACCTTTTGTCTCTTTTTGAAGTCAGTTTTTTTGAGTGAATGTCTCTCTCCGTGTCTTTCAGGAGTCTTTCAGGTGATGTCATGCTCTTATAAATGTGGATGATGTCACGTTTCTATCTGATGCATCTGACCTTACACAGTCCCTGAGGTCCGCTGATGCCAGAACCTAACCCTGGATTCTGTACCATGAAGCAGATCAGAGCCTACAGGTCCCAATGGAAGGGATGCCAGTCCATCGCAGGTTACTTCCCCAGCTAAGACCACTACCTGTGTACAGCTTGGTGGACTGAGACGTAGTGTATGAAGTGCCATGTTCCACGACACACAGGTGTCTTGTGTTGTGAAAGTGTAGGAACACGGACCCACAACAGGGGGCGCAAATGAACGGACAATGAAGGAAGTCAAATAACAACACTTTACTGTTGTGAATGAGCACAACAAACACGGCAGGTCACAATAGTATGCAATGAAGTCAATGTACAGAATGTGTCATGTGGGCAGGCTCGAAGATAAGAGACGTCTGTCCAAAGCAGAACCGGAACCACACGATTTCCTCCGCCACCGAACCCCGGGAATACTGGAGCCGCCAAGTCCCGAACTCCCAGGTGGTCACTGCCTCCGCTTGTCGGATCTGGTACTGCTGGCGAGGAACAAAAACAGTTAGATGTAGGTGGGTTTACACCCAGCAACAATCCACCTCCACCTCTCATCAAAAAGCTGGTAAATGCAGGAGTATGGTTACTTATCAACAGGTAGGAGAAAAGTCCAACTCGGTCTCCAGCTGCAAGCACTCACTCTGCTGTCAAAAACACAAAGCAACAATATTCTGCTGTCAGAAAGATAATTCAATCGGCTGAGCTCGTTACCTCCTAAGAATAGCGATATCTCGGCAAAGAGGTGGAGATGTCGTCCTGCTGATATACAGATGAAGATCAGATGATTGGTGACAGCTGTCATAGGTGATGAGTGACAGCTGTCACCCCGGCGGCTCCTGTGAGGCGGCAGCGCCCTCTTGTGCCTGGAGCCCGCACTCCAGGCAGGGTGCCCTCTGGTGGTGGTGGGCCAGCAGTACCTCCTCTTCAGCGGCCCACACAACATCTTGACCAGGAATCAAACCATCGACGAGCCTACTGGCCACTTGAAAATCCAATATGGTGGCCAGGGAGGGGTCAATGAAGAATTACACAGGGGTCAAAATGTAAAAATGCTCCAATCATATTGAAATGTATAGCACATTATTTGTATGATTATCTTTATATCTTAAATGCTTTTAAATGATATATTTAAATGCTAATAAGAGCAAATTGATGCTGTTCTCAAAAACAAAAAACAATCTGCTGATGAGTCCTTCAATTGTTACTCTTCAAGGGGCAGAGATCGAAAGGGTCAAATCATTTAAATATCTAGGAATTTTAATTGATGACAACCTTAACTTTAAAGAACACGAACAACTAATTGGGAAACAGACTGAAAATTGGTTTCTATTTCAGAAACAGTGTTGTGTGGGCCGCTGAAGAGGAGGTACTGCTGGCCCACCACCACCAGAGGGCGCCCTGCCTGGAGTGCGGGCTCCAGGCCCCAGAGGGCGCCGCCGCCCCACAGGAGCAGCCTCGGTAACAGCTGTCACCCATCACCTGAGACAGCTGACGGCAATTATCACTGGGGTATATCAGCAGGACGGCATCTCCACCTCATCGCCGAGTATCTGTTTCTACCTACGAGGTAACGTATCAAAGCTGACGGAGTGTATCCTTTTGGATCAGTGTATAGCTGTGGGATTACTGTTCCAACGAGAGGTGGAGGTAACTTCCCTGCTGTTCGGAGTCTTGGGTGCAACGCGCCCCCATCTAACTGTTCTTTGTTCCTCGCCAGCAGTACCAGGTCCGACACGCGGAGGCAGTGGCCACCTGGGAGTTCGGGACTTGGCGGCTCCAGTATTCCCGGGGTCCTGTGGAGGAGGAAGCAGCGTGTGGTTCGGGTCTTACCTTGGAGAGGCGTTCTCCTATCTTCGAGCCTGCCCCCACGACACTTTTGTGAATTGACTGTTGTCCATTTTGTGATTGGTTGTATTCGTTGTGCCGTTCACAACAGTAAGCTTGTTATTGACTTTCTCCCATTGTCCGTTCATTTGCGCCCCCTGTTGTGGGTTCCGTTGTACTGACACTTTCCCAACAGGATATCTCGGCCAACGTCATGGATCCCGAGGGGCGTTCAACCGGCTGTGAACGGCCAATGAAGACACAGGACGCGCAGGCGTCCGCGGGAGGGGTAATCGGTGAGTTGCAGCGGATCCTCACAGCTTTCACGACTCGGTTGGATTTCATGACCGAGCAGAAGTCCTCCTGAAACCGCAGGGTGGAGGCTCTCGCCGCGCAGGTGAAGCGCGCCATCCGGGCGCCGCTGCTCTCTCCCCCCGTAGATCCTGTGCATAACGTTGTACGTTCCACTGGTTGTTCAACGACCTCTCCCTCCTTCCCCGGAAGCATACATAAGCCCTCCAGAGCCGTACGGAGGCTGTGTGGAGACGTGCGCGGATTTTCTGATGCAGTGTTCGCTCGTCTTCGCACAGCGTCCCGTTATGTACGCGACCGATGCTAGTAAAGTAGCTTATGTCATAAACCTGCTTCGCGGTGAGGCACGCGCTTGGGCTACAGCGCTCTGGGAGCAGAATTCACGGCTCCTTCTGACATACGATGGGTTTTGTGAGGGGGCTCAGAACCGTGTTCGATCACCCTAATAGGGGCGAGACCGCTTCAACCGTGCTACTGTCAATGAGACAGGGGCGCCGGAGCGCAGCTGTTTATGCAGTCGACTTCCGCATCGCGGCTGCGAGATCCGGCTGGAATAACGCTGCCCTCCGCGCCGCCTTTGTAAACGGACTGTCTTTGGTTCTCAAGGAGCACCTGGTGGCTAAGAACGAACTGCGGGATTTAGACGGGCTTATCGATCTTGTCATACGGTTGGACAACCGGTTAGAAGAACGTCGGCGGGAACGAGACGAAGGGCGTGGCCGGGCACGCGCCGTCCCTCTCCCTTCCGGTTCCGACCGCGCTCCGCCTTCCCCACGCCTCCACGGCCCCGGCGCTCCGTGGGGCCACAGCTCCCCCTACTGACGAGCTATGGACACGAGTAGGGCAACATGTAGGGCACAGCTGCACAGAGGAGAAGGGCCCATGGAGCTTGTTTTGTTTGTGGTGCACTAGAGCACCATGTGAGAGACTGCCCCGGGCGGTTACAACACCAACGCCCGCCCCTAGAGACTGGGCTAGGGGTGGGCCGAGACATTCACGTGGGGACACACCCACATTGCTACACGACTCCCAGTCACGATCCTGTATGAGGATTTAACCCTGAAGGCCCCAGCACTGGTGGACACGGGCTCTGAGGGGAATCTGTTGGACTGCAGATGGGCCAGGGAGATAGGGCTCCCTCTGGTGGCGCTTACCTCGCCTGTGCAGGTTCGAGCGCTAGATGGCTCCCTGCTCCCTCCGATCACACATAAGACACCACCTGTAACGCTGGTGGTGTCAGGAAACCACCGGGAGGTGATCGAGTTTTTTGTGACTCAGGCCACTTCCCGTGTGGTTTTAGGCTTTCCCTGGATGTTGAAGCACAATCCCCGGATTGATTGGCCGTCCGGGGTAGTGGTTCAGTGGAGCGAGACCTGCCATCGGGTGTGTCTAGGTTCCTCGGTTCCTCCCGGCTCCCAAGCTAAGGAGGAGGTCAGAGTCCCGCCCAATCTGGGGACGGTGCCGGTGGAGTACCACGACCTTGTCGACGTGTTCAGCAAGGATCTGGCGCTCACACTCCCCCCCCACCGTCCGTACGATTGTGCCATCGATTTGGTTCCAGGCAGTGGGTTCCCGTCCAGTAGACTGTACAACCTCTCACGGCCTTGAGCGCGAATCAATGGAGACCTACATCCGGGACTCGTTAGCTGCCGGGTTGATCCGAAATTCCACCTCCCCGATGGGCGCAGGTTCTTTTTCGTGGGTAAAAAAGATGGCGGACTTCGTCCATGCATCGATTATAGGGGGCTGAACGAAATCACGGTTCGCAACCGCTACCCGTTACCCCTGTTGGATTCGGTGTTCACGCCCCTGCATGGAGCCAAGATTTTTACCAAGCTTGATCTTAGAAACGCGTATCATCTGGTTCGGATCCGGAAGGGAGACGAGTGGAAGACGGCATTCAACACCCCATTAGGTCACTTTGAGTACCTGGTCATGCCGTTCGGCCTCACAAACGCCCCCGCGACGTTCCAAGCCTTGGTTAACGACGTATTGCGGGACTTCCTGCACCGGTTCGTCTTCGTATATCTAGACGATATACTCATCTTTTCTCCGGATCCTGAGACTCATGTCCGGCATGTACGTCAGGTCCTGCAGCGGTTATTGGAGAACCGGCTGTTTGTTAAGGGCGAGAAGTGTGAGTTTCACCGCACCTCTTTGTCCTTCCTGGGGTTCATCATCTCCCCCAACTCCGTCGCACCTGATCCGGCCAAGGTTGCTGCGGTGAGAGACTGGCCCCAACCTACAAGCCGTAGGAAGCTGCAACAGTTCCTCGGCTTTGCGAATTTCTACAGGAGGTTCATTAAAGGCTACAGTCAGGTTGTTAGCCCCCTGACAGCCCTGACCTCACCAAAAGTCCCCTTCACCTGGTCGGATCGTTGCGAGGCCGCGTTGAAGGAGTTGAAACGGCGCTTCTCGTCTGCACCCGTTCTGGTGCAGCCCGATCCTAGTCGCCAGTTAGTGGTTGAAGTGGACGCCTCGGACTCAGGGATAGGAGCTGTGCTGTCCCAGAGTGGGAAGACCAATAAGGTCCTTCATCCGTGTGCCTATTTTTCCCGCAGGTTGACCCCGGCTGAACGGAACTATGACGTCGGCAACCGAGAACTCCTTGCGGTGAAAGAGGCTCTTGAAGAGTGGAGACACCTGTTGGAGGGGACGTCCGTGCCATTCACGGTTTTCACTGACCACCGGAACCTGGAATATATCAGGACCGCCAAGCGGCTGAATCCCAGGCAAGCCCGCTGGTCACTGTTCTTCGGCCGTTTTGACTTCCGCATCACCTACCGGCCCGGGACCAAGAACCAGAAGTCGGATGCCTTGTCCCGGGTACACGAAGACGAGGTCAAAGCGGAGTTGTCGGATCCACCGGAAATCATCATCCCGGAGTCCACTATCGTGGCCACCCTCACCTGGGACGTAGAGAGAACCGTCCGGGAGGCCCTGGCACGAAGCCCGGACCCCGGGACTGGACCAAAGAACCGACTTTACGTCCCACCAGAGGCTAGGGCTGCAGTCCTGGACTTCTGTCACGGCTCTAAGCTCTCCTGTCATCCAGGGGTGCGAAGAACCGTGGCAGTTGTCCGGCAGCGCTTCTGGTGGGCGTCCCTGGAGGCCGACGTCCGGGACTATATCCAGGCCTGTACCACCTGTGCCAGGGGCAAGGCCGACCATCGCAAGGCTCCGGGACTGCTACAGCCGCTGCCCGTGCCTCATCGCCCCTGGTCCCACATCGGCCTGGATTTTGTCACGGGTCTCCCGCCGTCCCAGGGAAACACCGTGATCCTCACGATAGTGGACCGATTCTCCAAGGCGGCCCACTTCGTGGCCCTCCCGAAGCTCCCAACGGCCCAGGAGACAGCGGACCTCCTGGTCCACCACGTCGTCCGCCTGCATGCGATACCATCAGACATCGTCTCCGATCGCGGTCCCCAGTTCTCCTCGCATGTCTGGAGGAGCTTTTGCCGGGAACTGGGGGCCACGGTCAGTCTCTCGTCCGGGTATCACCCCCAGACCAACGGGCAAGCAGAGCGGGCCAATCAAGAAATGGAGCAAACACTGCGTTGTGTGACAGCCGCGCACCCGGCGGCCTGGAGTACTCATCTGGCCTGGATCGAGTACGCCCACAACAGTCAAGTGTCATCAGCCACCGGCCTCTCCCCCTTTGAGGTGTGTTTGGGGTATCAGCCCCCGTTGTTCCCGGTGGTTGAGGGAGAGGTCGGTGTGCCCTCGGTCCAGGCCCACCTGCGGAAGTGCCGTCGGGTGTGGCGTGCCGCCCGTTCTGCTTTGTTGAAGGCCCGGATGAGGGCGAAGACCCATGCAGACCGGCGGCGGACCCCGGCCCCTACGTATCGCCCGGGCAGGAAGTGTGGTTGTCCACAACGGGCATCCCACTACAAGTGGCCCTCCCTAAACTACAGGACAGGTACATAGGACCGTTTTAAAATCCTCAAGGTCATCAATCCCGCCGCAGTGAGGCTTCAGCTTCCAGCCTCACTGCGGATCCATCCTGTATTTCATGTGTCGAAGCTCAAGCCCCATCACACCTCGCCCCTCTGTACACCCGGTCCGGCACCACCTCCTGCCCGGATCATCGATGGCGAGCCGGCTTGGACAGTGCACCGGTTGTTGGACGTCCGTCGGATGGGCCGGGGCTTTCAATATCTGGTGGACTGGGAGGGGTATGTCCCGAAGAACGCTCCTGGGTGAAGAAGAGCTTCATCCTGGACCCGGCCCTCCTGGCCGACTTCTACCGTCGCCACCCGGACAAGCCCGGTCGGGCGCCAGGAGGCGCCCGTTGAGGGGGGGGGTCCTGTTGTGTGGGCCGCTGAAGAGGAGGTACTGCTGGCCCACCACCACCAGAGGGCGCCCTGCCTGGAGTGCGGGCTCCAGGCACCAGAGGGCGCCGCCGCCCCACAGGAGCAGCCTCGGTAACAGCTGTCACCCATCACCTGAGACAGCTGACGGCAATTATCACTGGGGTATATCAGCAGGACGGCATCTCCACCTCATCGCCGAGATATCGTTTCTACCTACGAGGTAACGTATCAAAGCTGACGGAGTGTATCCTTTTGGATCAGTGTATAGCTTGTGTGGATTACTGTTCCAACGAGAGGTGGAGGTAACTTCCCTGCTGTTCGGAGTCCTGGGTGCAAATGCGCCCCCATCTAACTGTTCTTTGTTCCTCGCCAGCAGTACCAGGTCCGACACGTGGAGGCAGTGGCCACCTGGGAGTTCGGGACTTGGCGGCTCCAGTATTCCCGGGGTCCTGTGGCGGAGGAAGCCGTGTGGTTCGGGTCTTACCTTGGAGAGGCGTCTCCTATCTTCGAGCCTGCCCACACGACACTTTTGTGAATTGACTGTTGTCCATTTTGTGATTGGTTGTATTCGTTGTGCACGTTCACAACAGTAAAGCTTGTTATTTGACTTTCTCCATTGTCCGTTCATTTGCGCCCCCTGTTGTGGGTCCGTGTACTGACACTTTCCCAACAAACAGGCTATGCTTTTCTTTTAATGCAAAAAAGAAACTCGTAGCTGCAACATTTTTACCAATTTTGGATTATGGTGACCTCATTTATATGAATGCCCCACCTCAAGTATTGAAACTATTAGACTCAGTCTACCATGCCTCTCTGAGGTTCATCACAAACTGTAAGCCTCGCACACACCACTGCGAACTTTACACACGTGTGGGCTGGCCAGCCTTGGATTCTCGTAGACTCACTCACTGGGTTATGTTCATTTATAGGGTATTCTCTGTCTGCTCCGCTCATATCTCTCTGAATATATTCAACCAAAAGTGGCTGGATTGTATTCCTTACACTCTCAAGAATCACTGCTAGGGGAGGTGATGGTCTAGTGGCTAAGGTGTTGGGCTTGAGTCCAGATCATGGGTTCAAATCCCCACCTGACTGGAAAATCACTAAGGGCCCTTGGGCAAGGCCTTTAATCCTCTATTGCTCCCGGTGTGTAGTGAGCGCCTTGTATGGCAGCACCCTGACATCGGGGTGAATGTGAGGCATAATTGTAAAGCGCTTTGAGCGTCTGATTCAGATGGAAAAGTGCTATATAAATGCAGTCCATTTACCATTTACTGCTCCTGTCTGTACCAAGTGTCTGCACAGAAACTGGGAAGGTGGCATTTCAGTTTTCTGCCCCCACAACATGGAACAATCTACAGAAAGACTGGAAACTAAAGGAACCGGTTCCAACTGGCAAGTTTAAACTTTTGCTCAAAGGTTTGGAAATGAAATCCATGATTTGTAAATGCTTTTAAATAGCTGTATTATTGTATGAAAATGTGTTTTATGTCTTGAAATTGTTGTGATCTGTGCCGCTGTCTTGGCCAGGACTCCCTTGAAAAAGAGATTAGTAATCTCAATGGGACTTTCCTGGTTAAATTAAAAAAAATGATCATAAATATTCCAAAAAGGTATAGTTTGGACTATCTATGACTGAATGTTATGGAGTTATGGGTTGAAAACAGCAAGAATGGTGACAAAGGTCAATTTCAGTTTGTACAGGGGTCAAAAGTTAAAGTTCCTCCTATTTTGTAAAATGTGATACAAATTATTGGTTGAGTTAATAGGATTTTAAAAAGGAATGCACCATGTGTCATGCTTAGTTATCACGTTACAGGGTAACAGATGTCACATGCCACAGAATCCAATGTATGTTGACATTGTTTGACCTTTACTTTGCAAAACCAAGCATTCAACACAGTCAAAACGGTTCCATTTTTTAAATCCTATTAGTTCAACCAATAAATTGTACCACTTTATACCAAAATTGGGGCAACTTTAACTTTTGACCCCAGTACAAACGGAAACTGACCTTTGTCACCATTCTTGCTGTTTTTGAATGAATGAGTTTTTTGAATGAGTTTTTTTTATTCAGCACGCACACAAACACACACACAAAAAAAATCTCAAACAAAAAGAACATACAACAAAGAAAATACAACAATGACTTATAAACAACTTCTTAGTTTGGTGCGGCTGAAAGGGTGTGAGCTGAAGCAAAAGCTTATAAACGCCCACCCCCTACACTAGCTACTAAATACACATTTAAATATATTCGTAACAACAAGTACCAATCAATAAAATAACGTAACTGAACACAACAGAACAATCAGTAGTAAAAACTTTTGTACTTCAATTTAGATTTACTGCAAAAACCACACACACCACAGAGCGAATCTTCAGAATATCCATCTACAGACTGTGGGGGCAGATTAGTGAGCTTTGTGATGTCAAACTAAGAATGTTAGATCAAAGGAAAATTTCAATCGCAATCAAAAATATGATCATCAAACCCAAAACACAGCTCCTGTGCAAAGGTATTCAAAGTCAGTGTCCAGAAGTGTCATCCTCTGAACCTTCAGATTTTGACTTTCTGTCAGAACGACCACTCGGATCTTGTTTCAACACTTCACTGGAAACTTATTCTGATTTAATCAAGTTTAAAACAGAAACAAACCCGCAAATCTCAACTTCTAAAGAGGTCAGAGGTCATGCAACACCATCCATCCATCCATCTTCTTCCACTTTATCCGGAGTCGGGTCGCGGGGGCAGCAGCTCAAGCAAAGCCGCCCAGACCTCCCGATCCACACACACCTCCCCCAGCTCCTCCGGGGGATCCCCAAGGCGTTCCCAAGCCAGCTGAGAGATGTAGTCCCTCCAGCGTGTCCTGGGTCTTCCCGGGGGCATGCAACACATAATTATAATCACATAATCAAAAAAAGATGACATTTTACTAAATCGTGCAGGAAAAAATGTGAGTAAAAACACAGCGAGAAGGGGGCGACGGGTTTCTACAGCTTTTCATGTTGACACAGTGTTTCCTGTTTATGGATTCATTCAAATCAGAGCAGGCAGCTGGTTTGGTTTTCACCTGGTCAGTTTGCATCACATGTAATCACACAAAATGTGCAAATACAGAGAACAAAGACGAGGGAGAGACGGCAGCCAAACCTGCTCGACAAAAATCCTGCAGCACACTGACAGTGAACACAATGCCAGAAGATGTGAACTCATAAAAAAAAAAAAAAAGAACAATTACAAATTCACATCTACAAATTGAAGGAGCATCAATACAACAGGCAGTTGAATGAGGACGAGGAGAAGGAGTGATTTGTGATTGAAGGATATCTGCAAGAGTGAAGGGCAAAGTTTACAGATGGTAGTGAGTCCAGCTATGTTGGACAGCTTAGAGACGGTGGTGCTAACAAAAAGACAGGAGGCAGAGCTGAAGATGTTATGATTTTCTTTGGGAGTGATGAGGATAGACAAGATTAGGGGCAAATAATATCAGATGGAAGGACAGTATGGAGACAAAGCCAGAGGTGAGACTGAGATGGTTTGAACCCAGGGTATTTAGGGAGAAGAATGCTGAAGATGGAGCCACCAGGCAGTAGGAGAAGAGGGAGGCCAAAAAGGACGTTTATGTATGCGTTGAGGGAGGACATGCAGGTGGGTGGTGAAACAGAGGAAGATACAGACGACAGGGTGAGATGGAGATGGATGATCTGCTGTGGTGACCCTAAAAGGGAGCAGCAGGAAGTTGAAGAACATGATGTGCAACAAATGTCTTCCAAAATGGACCTTTAATCTACAGGGGTGGGGGGTCCAACCACTCTGGTTATGCACCTGCAAAGTCCTGTGTTAGCATGAGAAAAATGGACACAATGAGAAGAACCACTTATTTATGGTGAAAGTTCTACCTCATTGGTCAGTCAGAAGGGACCACCACATGCGCCATCCATCAGAAACAGACTTGGTGTTTATTGAAGCGAAACAGTGAAATATATTTTTAAAACTTGCACCTCTGCTTGTTATCACCCCGTTATGAAAAAGATGGTGAACAACACGCAGGGCTGACGATCTGCACAAAGGAGCACGTTAATGTTTCTTTGAAACATGGGCTGTGGCTCTGTGGTGAAACAGCAGCAGCACCACAGACTGCCGGTGTTAATGGTACAGCACACATGAAACAAAGCCAGAGGAAACATACTGATTTACTGACTCATTTAATTTAGCTAATGCCAATCAATCAAACAATTATTTGATTGGGTCTGATTCTGATCATTTTAATCAGCTCGGGACATCCCCAGTGGGCATGTCCTTGACCTCCAGCTGCTGGGGTCCTCAACACTGAGGCACCTGTGTGCTGGATCATGTCCAGAAAAAACACACCACATGGACAAAATGTGGTAGCTGATGTTCCCTCACAGTGTCAGTGATCCTCCTCATCTGAGCCTCACTAAGTAACCATTCATTTGACACAAAGTCCTTCCAGCGAGACCCAAGGATCCTCCACAGAGACCTGGTACCAAAGACATTCAGTTGTCACCTTAGGTCACTGCTCAGAGTCCAAGTCAGACAACCAGACAGTAAGACAGGAAGCACCAGGACCCTAAACACTTGGACCTTCAACCTCCTGCAAAGACATCAGCATCATCAAACAGCACTGACCTTTGACCTTATGACATAAGATCTTCCAGGTGTTGCTGGATCATAAAGGATGAGCTCTTGGCTTAAGCCATATAGGCGGTTTCCCAGAGCATCACCTGCTGGAGGTGTGCTGCTCTCAATTTTTTTTTTTTAAACAAATACAGCCCTTGACATGCACAGGACAAGTAAAAATGTCATCTTTTATAACCTTGCCCAATCGGACAAGTCCAATTTTCTTTCCACAGTGGTCAAATCATTTATTATTTTTGGTGTTGTTGGAAGTTCGGCGCTTTCCCGACAGTGCGCGTGCACGATGTGACTGCAGCCTGTGGAAAAAACAGCCTCACGTGTGTGAAGCTTATACGCAAAAGCCGCATTGATAAATCTGCCCTGTTCATGAATAGATGAAAGTGTTGATCATATCCAATAAGAATCTGTCCAATAGTGTTTTGTTGATTAGTTGGTTGATTAGCTTAAAAAAAAAATTGTGTGTCCTTTCGCTCAAGGGGATCGAGACACAGCGCAGTGTGTTTAAAAAAAATAAAAATACTAACACACTGCTTCACTTTAAATACACAGTAAGTCTATTTAAGATCATCTGTGTTACTCTTTGAGAGCACAGACTCGATATGGACAGACAGAGAAATCTTTTCTCTGCTGCTGCTGCACACACACCCTGCAGGCCTCTGGTGCAGAGGTGGACCCACAGGGGTGAGGGGTGAGTAAGCCCCCCCACCAAACTCCTTAAAGGTACACTTTTGTAGCAATTTTAAAGACATTTTTGGCACATAATTATCAGATTCTACTACTCTAAAAAAAAAATGTATTTAATATTGTATTATCATCATCATTGAGTTACTATTCATAATATTTAAGAATAAAGTAATTTGCCTAAAACCAAGAGCTTCACACACAAAAACTGTAAAGCCCTGGTACCACAATTAATGAAGGATGAATAATGAGCCACGTAGCATGTTATTTTTGGTACGGGTCCAGTTATTCAATAACTGTGGGAGAATAGTGGCTCTGAGAGGCTCTTAGAGGAAGAATATTCGGCTAGCGAGGCTCATCGCTGAGCGTGACTAATTTCAAGAAGTTCAAAATTTAGCAACAACAGCGTGGGGCAGTTTGTGTACGAGGCATGTTTGTGGTGAGGACGAGGTTGTTAAAAGCCCATTATCTGAGCACCTGGCAGCTACGAGAAGAGGACAGGGTATTTTGTCTCATCCCTTGAGCACTACAATCCCACCTGCTTTGTGCGTCGGAAAAATAATTATTTTGCAGCGGATTAATCATTTTCTGTCAGAGCTCGGATGTTGAAAACACCTCTAATAGCTTCTGGAATCACAGAGGACATCTGGAGCTTTTTTCCTGTCTGTCTCATGAGCTGAGGTGGAGAACGTATTTGGAACAGCTTAAAATGTAATTATTTGTAATGTTTATATTGTAATAGCTTGGTAAAACAGTTGTATGTTCATTCCTTCTTTATAATTAGTTGTAAAAGTATGTTTATAATAGATTTCACATCTTGTTATAATGGATCAGATGTGCTCCGCTGTGCATGCGCACGAACGCAGTGACTTGCACTCAAGACGAGCATTTACGCAAAACGCCAGTTTGCAAAAGTGTGATTTTGCAGTCAATAAGGGACAAACACAAAGTTAAAATTTGGATCACGGTGTCAAAATAACTGTAAAGCCATGAAAGAAATAAAGCCAGCGAGAAGAAGCGCACAGGCGACTGTCCAGGAACCTGTGGTTTGGTTCTAGTTGGTCTGGTGCATTTAATGACTCTGGAACACTGGTAGCCTGCTGTGCAGCCTGGCGCATGAATGCACACACCGGCTGGACTGTACTGGAGTGTCTATTTTTGGACTGCGTTTAAAAAACATGACAACATCTTGAATGGATGCTGCGATTTGAAAGCCCACACTTTAAAAGAGACAAAGTGTGGAAGAGCTGGAGGTTTGGACCAAACGCATACTTAAACGTGCACCAACGTTGCATTACATGGCGCGACATGGATCATATGTGGCTTGACGTGGATCATATGCAGTGACACGAGCCATTCAAGGCTGGTCGGGGCTCAAATGACAGGTCGGTCGTGACTCACTAGAGTCTGATACGTGGCACATGTGAGGTACAGAGAGGCGCCTTAGTAGCGGATACATGATAGCTTAAAACGTGGATCATTCTTCGAATAATTGCTGAAACACCCATGTGTCACTCATATTCATGTCTTATTATTTGGTGGGACAGAAGCTTAAGTATGTAGTGTATTATTTAAAAAATAACTGTATAAATTGAAAGTACATATAGAGGGGAAATCCTACTCAAATAGAGAGATTTTAAGTGATGTCACTCTTCATAACGGAGCTGCATGGCGCCATGGCGGAGCTGTTGTTATAATGCAGACAGGTAGATAGTTAAGGTGGACGGGATGAGAATAACATTTTCGTGCTACATTATAGCTTTATATTGTCTTGTTTGCACATTCTGCTTCTATAAAGCTCATTGTTACTAAAAATGAGCTGACCATAGCACCATTTCTGTTTATGTTCTTGAAAAAAATATTTACATTGTTATTTATGTTATTTTAGTGTGCATTTTCTTGTGAGTGGTGTGTTTGATGAACAATTAAGCCTTTTAAAGTCTATCATACAGCTGTTGTCCATTAATGTTTGGGGTGCGTGCGTGTGTGTGTGTGTGCAAATGTGGAGGGGTAGGGGTGCCAAACCTTAATCTTGCCGAGGGCACCAAAATGGCTAGAACTGGCTCTGAGGACGAGGACCCAGAGACATTAATGTCACTGCTGAGATTAGTGAAAGTCTATACAAGTTCAACACTTTCACAACATACAGACACATTTCCGATGGACGAAACCCAGAAAGCCTGGAGCTCTGGTCGTGCAGCAGATAACTGAAACAATCCTTCAAATGGTGATACAAGTACCAAATTCGACACAAATACTCCTTAGACATTACTCTTTTGGAAAAGCCACTTGAATTTTCAATCGCCGACCAAGTAGGTGTCAATGAAGTATTACACACGGGTCAAAATTTTAAATTGCTCCAATCATAAAGATTCCAAAAAGGTATAGTTTGGACTAGTTATGACTGAATTCTATGGAGTTATGGGGTGAAAACAACAAAAATGGTGAAAAAAGTCAATTTCAGTTTGCACAGCGGTCAAAAGTTAAAGTTACTCTAATTATTGTAAAAAGCACTGAAAATTATTAGTTGAGCTAATAGGATTAATAAAAGGGTTTCTGGCCATGTTGAATGTTTACTGTCCAAAGCAAAATGTCGACACCCATTGGATTCTATGGCATATATGACATATCTTACCCCACAACATGATAACTAAGCACGACACATGTGCAATCACCATCAGTCACAGCTGACATCACCATCAGTCACAGCTGACATCACCATCAGTCACAACTGATCACCATCAATTCAAGCTGACATCACCATCAGTCCACTGACATCACCATCAGTCACAGCTGACATCACCATCAATCAGTTAACATCATTATCAATCCCAGCTGACATCAATCACAGCTAACATCACCATCACACATCCCACTGCAAACTGTCATCTTTAATATGAGGACACTTGCATCCATAGTTTGAGGCAGGAGCGATGACAAAGTGGTTAGTAAGCTTGTTTTCAGTCTGGAAGGTTCCCAGTTCAAACCACCACTCCTGTAATGTGGAGTTGCATCAGGAAGGGCATGCGGCATAAAACTTGTGCCAGACCCACCTTGGATTTGTGGTGATGACTTTGAGTGAACACAAGGGACCAGCCAAGGGACTCACTCACTCGCATTCATACAAGTAGTTTGAATTACAAGGGCTTAAAAGCTCCTGTAATTGAAAGCCTCCCCGGAGACGTTCAGAGGGAACTCTGAAAACTGTCCACTTTATTTTATTTTCTGTACTTTGAAGGTCCTTAAATAGTAAAACTATGTCAATTATTGTGTCAACTATGTGTGTTTGCGCTTATATTTCAAATACCCGTCTCCACCAAAAAGTGCCTCACTACGCAGCTCTCTACTGGATTTACAGAAACACATGAACTCATCACCAAGTGCATACTTGAAACTGCAAAACAGATGGCGGTAAAACTCCAACCAGCAGGTCTCCCCTACTCGTCCAGTGTGAGGAGATTTTTTGCTGTCAATGTCCTTGATTACAAGTTATATAAACAAAGCCTGTCCTCGATTCTGTGATTATTCCAGCATCATCTCATTATTGTGTACCACCTGAGCGCAGGCCGCATGGTTGTTTAGCTACTCGCTTTTTGTGTTTTTCATCCCTAGTTCAATTTTCTTTTCCCCCTCCATTCCAATCCACAGACAAACATGAAACATCAGGAAATAAGGGACGGTATCCACCAGCAGCAGAGCTTAGTTAGCTAAAATCATACTCAACATTTTATTGTATAAGTTGTGTGTTGTTCTTGAGTTCTTGTGTTTGAGGAGAAAGATGTCCCTCTGCATGATTCTTTTGTTGTTATTGTGTCTATACAAAAAGATACTGACGGTATTAACCGCTTGCAGTAGTTATAGAACGTTTAATCCTGTTACTGACGTCACTGCCATGAATGTGTGTGTGTGCATCCAAGTGCTTAGGAAGTTGTGGAGTTCACCAGAAAACAGCGCTCACCCCAAAGCCATTGTGTCATTCGAACCTCGAGTCTGCATCAATATCAGGTGAACGCTGATGAAACTAAAGGACTTTTTGTGCAAATGAAAATGAGCAAGCACACTGGCAACAATGGTCAGAAAAAACTTCCTCAGAAATTTTGATGACAGCAAGAAACCTGAAGCACACCAGACTCAGTGGGGTGACTGTCCTTGGATATATCCCACACCTCCCTCTTCCATATCAGACTTTCTCACACAATACCACAACTCTTCTCTTGGCATTCTGTCATTTGTTTTCTTTAAGTCCACAAACAAACAAAACAAACAAACAATGCAACTCCTTCTGGCCTTCTCTACACTTCTCCATCATCACTCTCAGAGCAAATATGGCATCTGCAGTGCTCAGTCTGAGTGTAATTTAAAGCTATTCAGATCAAAGCATAGAAAAGTCTTCTTTGAACTTTGATTGTCTTTGATGGATACATTACTAAGATATGAATTTTATGCTTTCTATGCACATAATTTCAGGTTATTACTTTCCCCTTTGTGGCACCAACTTGTGACTGACTGCTACTGAATTTGGCAGGAAGCTTTTTGATCATTTTTCTGTCATTGGATCATGTTTTGTCTTTACTGGACTTACTTTTTGAAGATATGCCAGCCTTCCTGTTGTGACTGCCACTTGCAGTGGATTTTCTTGTACAATTTTGGTCAAGGCAGAGGCTGAATAGGTAGATTTGATATTTTCTGCAATTTTTGCATTAAAAAAAAAAAAAAAAAATCAGTAAAGTCAGTGTGCACTGAATCAAGAGAATTAATACATAAACCATGGTCATGCACTGCAGATTGGACACTGTCCAGCTTGGATGACAAACTTTCAAAAGAAGGCTTAAAGTCTGCAGACAGCACAGCTCTGTGGTCTTCCAGCAGAAAGCTAATCTCCGCCATAGTTACAGGTACAGGAAGTGGCGAAGTTTCTTTGTCTTGTTTGTACTTGCTCATTTTGCAGGTGATCATAAAGCAGTAAATACGAAAAATAAAAATAAAACTGGGATTCAAAGCAAAAAGTGTGAGGTTTGCAAGGCAAAAAAAAAAACTGAATAGCGCAGCGAAGCAAGCTGAATATGCATAGACTCTGTAAATGACATACCGGAAAGGACGGAGGTAGATTTTTAAGGTTTTACATATTTTGCAATACTGGGCAAGAATGGTACAACAGAAATGTGTGTGGCCTATATAAAAGACGTGTTACATTCCAAAGAATCTGTCAATGTATGAATGTTGACTGCACGTTGTATGGTGTTAGAGTTCTGGTCAAAAATGTATTTTTCTTAATTATAGGACCACCTACAGGTGAAAAATATCAGATTTGTTCAGGCTCTACCTTGAGATGGTCTGCATCATCCCTAAAAATTTCAGTTTGATAGGTTCAATGGTGTGAGCCACGCTGACTTTTCTAATTAAAAAGCCAGTAATCCATGCTCTCTTTCAATCATGATGCACTTTTGTATTTCAAGTAAGACTTGTACCAAGATTAAACATGTCAAATTTGGTAATATTCCGATTGATGGCGTCCCTCCAACTGAAAATATTTTATACAGGCTCCTTCTTTGTGCTATTCTGCATAAGCCATGTGAGTTTTGTGCATATAGGACTTACGATTACGAAGGTAAGTCCAACTTCCTTTGTCACATGTTTGTAACAGAAAGCTCTTTGGAAAACAATAGGGTTCCCAGCACCACTGGAACTGGGAACAGCGGTGTTTGCAACTGCTGTTTCCAGCCCATTCGGGCTTGAACCCCTAATTAGCCAAGGGTTTGCTTAGTTGTTTCCTGTCTAGCTGGGTGTTTTTACCTCACTGATTTCATGGATTTAATACCTTTTGGCCTTCAGTTAATTGTGAAGAAATGTTTAAGAGTATGACAACGTATGCTATCTGCCTGGAGATGGCTGAACTCAAAAATGGAGTGAGCATGAAGGAGATGAGTACAGGAAATACCAAGACACTCTGAAGGAGTTCAGATTTCTGTTGCTGGAGAGTTTTATTGTTTGGTTCTGAAGTGAGCTTCACATCGAGCATAACACAGAGGCTGTGATAAAACAACACAACACGGTGCCACTTGAAATCTAAATGAGACTTTACCATAAGGTGTGTGCATGTGTCAGCATTAAATTACCAGGTCAAAGGTCGGCCAGGTGTCCGGGCTGTGTGTTAGTTTTGCACATATCACACATTAAAGATGGAAAGTGAGTGAACGCACAAACCGCATATTCCACATGACAAAGCGCATTCTTTCAAAAGGCCCCGTGGCCAAAGAATGTTACCAGTCCCACACACCTCACATTGTAGAGTGGGCGTGTCCTTTGTAAGCTACAAACTGTTTGGTAGTTAGGCGTACAGAACTGATCTTCAGCACATCCAATCCTGTTTCTACAACAGATTATTGCTTTAATACCAATAACTGAATGTAACCAACACAACACTCTTTTCTTCTCAACAATCAAATTATTGTCATTGAGATCAGAACCTCCACCACAATCATCGCTCAGAACCCACCAAAACCACAGAATCCAGGACTACTGTTAATCTAAGGTTACTGCTCTGTTTAGTCCATCAGTTCTGGATCCACACCTGACCAGGATCAAAGATGAACATCTCTAAACTCAAACTTTTCTTCATCTGCCAAAAATGCCCAACTCGAATGTTGACAAAGTTCAAAATTGATCCTGAACCAGTTTGGGATCGGGGTCAGCCACAAAGTTACATCAGATCTTCTTAGAACCAAATCTCAGAATTCCAAAAGCTTTCGGTGAAATTTG
Organism: Thalassophryne amazonica; assembly: GCF_902500255.1. Taxonomy (NCBI): domain Eukaryota; kingdom Metazoa; phylum Chordata; class Actinopteri; order Batrachoidiformes; family Batrachoididae; genus Thalassophryne; species Thalassophryne amazonica. The sequence goes on along the minus strand of NC_047119.1, from coordinate 40,796,858 downwards.
TTATGTATAATAGAAAAAATGAGTGAGTTAATTCATTTAATGCTCTGGAGAAATGCAAAGTAATTGGTTTAACTAAAATAATCTTTACAGGAAATAAAGTTAGTTTGAATACAAAATAAAGTCCGAAATTTAACAAACAACAACAATAATAATAAAAAATAGGCTGAAATAATTCATCTAATAACCCATTATTTAAAAAAAAAAAAAAAATTATTGCATCGATTTATTAATTTGAGAATTTTACTTATTTCAGTCATTGATTTAAACTGATTTAATTTAATTAGAGATAATCTGGTTGTAATTTGTTCTTCTGTATAGACAACAGATTTTATCTGATTTAACAGCTTTTAACAGAAACAGAATTTTACCAAAACGATTTACACTGTTTTTTGTTTGTTTGTTTTTAAACTATGCAGACCAGGTTTAAATTTCAACCAGATGAGTCATCTTTAGATGTTTTCTTTGGCTTCTGAAACACTATGATGTTAATTTGCATCACATCTTTCAGTCTCATTTTAAACAAAAGAATAACTCAGCTGCAGTGTCAAAAATAAGAGATGACCAAATCCAGACCAAACAGAAATGAGCCAGAAACTGCATCCAGATTCTTAAAACAGTTAAGTCTTGTTTGACCCCCCACAGACTAAAAAAAAGTTTAGAGATGTTAAGACAAACACAGAGCGTTTTTTTTTTTTTTTTTTAAGATAATCAGCACAAAGCAAAGACAACTGCATGCCCTGTCGGACGTAAAAACCTGTCACTCAAGTTCTGTCTTTGAGAGAATCCGCAAACAAACAAACAAAACGCACACACACTTACATTGTGAAGGCACGCTCAGAAAACACTCTGCTTCTTTTCAGCATGTTGTAAAGACATTAACAACATGAGTCTTTCTGAGTGAGTGTTCACCTGCCTCGCTCTACCTGTCTGCTCTCAGCCAATCACAGCTCAGCTGGACTCAGCAGACAGACAGGTGTGTTTGGTATTGTCGTCTCGCTCTGACAGACAGACTAAAATGGAATCGGGTATAGTTAATGATTAACAACCTTAACTTAATCCCTCTATGACAATCATCACATTCATTCCATGACTTCCTGTTACCAAAATGACCTCAATCCAATGTGCAACTAATAGATGATGATGATGACAAATGATAAAAAAAAAAAACATTTTATTGACCTGCACCCAATAGAAAATCAACAATGAACATGCAGAGGTACTCGGAGTGCCCATATCTCTGCCAAAGGTGTAATGTTACCTCGTACACATCGTGTATCAAACGTACAGCACCCCTCCAACCCAAACCCAAAATCAATTCCCGACCGTTGTGCTGACTTTGAAATAACAGGGAATAATAACTTCTGCTGTACATGAAGCAGCTCAGCAGACAATTACTTTTGATCCATTAAAATGAAATGGAAATATAATAAACCAGTAAAAAAAAAAAAACTGTAAAAAATTTCAAATAAATATGGGCCAAAGTGCTGCTCTATTTTATTGTTTTTGTCAGGCCAGGGAGCATGTTCGTCTAGCCTAAACCGTTTGAAAATATTGCATTCAATAGCAACTAGGAGCTCAAATTTTCCAGTCTCAGATGACATTAAAAACAAACAGACAAAGACCTGCGGAAGGTAATTTTTTTTATTTTTTTTATCTCCTCAAAGTTTCTCAGCTCATTTGCATTTTACATCACTTATTTTACAGTACATCCTGTGCACATCGTTAACAAAACAATCAAATATTGCTTGATCGAACTCACCTTTTTTCCTCTTCTGTTTCTTCAGGTAAATTAACTAAATGACCGCTGATGAATGTTTGTTGTTCGCTTGAGATTGAAAATGATTATCTGATTTACGAGGGACATTGAACACAGCATTAGATTCTAGATTCTAGCATTAGATTTGCTCTGGCAGTTGGTTCTTATGGGAAAATTAGTCCATTTGTGAGCCTGTAGTTCAAAACCGCCCCAAAAAACAACAACAGAAACCCCCACAGAGACCCACAAACAGATGGACGGACTAAAACACAGCACCTGGAGGATATGTTCTACTGCTTTCTCTCCTGAACACGCCTACCCACAATGCTGTGCAGGTCCTGCCGTGTGTGGTTAAAGTCTAAAGTCCTGCATCGTCTCTTAATAAAACACAACATCAGTCACACCCCAAACCCAAATAGTACACGTGCTTGGTCACATGACAGATGCTAGACATCATCAATGACCAATGCCAGTATTACGAGTGGGCGGAGCCACAACTTTCCTGATGATGTCATTTAATAAACATAATCGACACAACATCGCTAATGGCTGCTCACGCCAAGACTTCAGAGTTAATTTAACATTATTTAGAACAATTTCCTCTGATACCAAGATATATTCTCACGCTAAATAAAGTAAGTCCCTTCGGCTGCTCCCTTGTTTGCACTTGGGGTCGCCACAGCAAATCCAAGGTGGATCTGCATGTTGAATTGGCACAAGTTTTACCGCCGGATGCCCTTCCTGACGCAACTACACATTACATGGAGAAATGGTGGCAGGGGTGGGATTTGAACCCGGAACCTTCTGAACTGAAACCAAGTGCATTAACCACTTGGCCAGCACCCCTGCTCATTCTCACGCTAAAATACTGAGTAAAAAACAGTTTTTAAAGGGCAACAAAAATAAACAAAGTCCAAACTAAGGCAATGTTTCAACATATCCCCTTTTTATCAATAATCCGTACGGACCCATCAAAAAAATGTTCAGGACAGTTTGCAGTAAGTTTGTAAGACACGAACCTAAATTATAAATAGATCCACTACATTACTTACAAAACATTAAAACAAACAAGCAACAACTTAAAACAAATCATAAATCTGTAATTTGTATGTCTGCTAGTAGTTAGACTGTCCAGCAATAATCTCAAAACCACAGAGCGTTAAAATGTCATTTTTCAGATGTAAAATTACCTGAAGATGTGCAGTAAGAGTTTTCTCAGCAAAATTGTAACTGTAAATGTGTGTGTTTTTTTTTTTTTTTTGAAAGCCGATTATAAATACCATTTCTCACAATGGAGGCACTCAGCTCACGCTAATGATAGCATTGCTTTATGTGATGCTAGGAAGTTTTCATGGTAATGTTAGCAGGTTAGCATCGCATTATGTGATGCCAGCAAGTTTTCAAGTTAAGCAAACGAATTTGTTGTGAATCACTATATTAATGTGCTCCCCCGCACAGCCACCACAAGTTTGCATTTTTAAGCACATTATAATCCCATTGCTCACAATGAAGTACTCAGCTCAGGCTAACTTTAGGTGCAATATCAGCACCCTGACATCACACCTCACGCGAAGTTAGCACAAAGTCAATTATAGGACTTTAGTTTTACTAAAATAAGGAAACAACAATGCAATGATGGCATTTATCAATTATCAACTGCAACTGGATTAAATATTTGATTTAGAAAGACTTTGGAACATATTTCTCAGTATTTTCCCAGTAATTTCTCAAAATAATCAAACTGTAACAATTCAAAAGATTATAGACAAATTTATAAGTTGTGATGATAATAAAGTATATTTTATCTATCAAATCATATTTGATGAATAGTAGGACTGAAGACATCTTAGCTGTTAGCTTTAGCTATTATTATTTGGAGATTTGGATACTTCTTTAATAAATTTGCTCTAAAAAAGTGTTTTTTATTTTGGGGCATTTTGGCTACATTAATGGATTTATCTATGGGGATTGCACTGGTGAGCTACTAAGGTACCTTAGCCTGGTGTACCTGCGGATGGTAAGGTGCAGCGTTTGTATGACCCTTTGACTAGAGCGATGGCCTCCTGTCTGAATCCTGTCAGCTCCACATTGTTGATGATGATGATCTCATCCCCCACCAGCAGAGAGCGCTCCAAGCTGTTCGCTTTAACCGCCCTCCTCCACCTGAAATCGCAAAGTACAAAAGACTCTAACAGAGGGTGCTGAACAGTTTATGTTTACAAAAAACAGATTGATTCTGTACAATCTTATCAAATGGTTTTGGATTAACTTTTACCTGCTTATAGTGAGCAGCCCAGCTAGCTAACAAGTTTCACCATAAACTCCTAACTAGCATATAGCTGTCTTGAAAATAAGCCTGCTGATATTGTTTGTGAACAAAATGTGTTCTGCTAGTCTGTGTTAATGACTGTGTTTTCTAGAATTCTACCAGAATGAAACAATCTGACGGACTACAAGACTGGATCGGGTGAGGTAGCCTCTGCTGTGTCTGAAGGACTGAAGCCTGAAAAATTTCATGGGATACAGGCGTTCCAAGGGTGCAGACCGCGAAATGGGACACAGACCTCTGAAGGGTGCAGACCCCGAAATGGGACAGAGCCCTTCGAAGGGTGCAGACTCTGAACTGGTACACAGATCTCAGAAGGGTGTAAACCCTGAAATGGGACACAGACCTCTGAAGGGTGCAGACCCCCAAATGGGACAGAGCCCTTCGAAGGGTGCAGACTCTGAACTCATACACAGACCACAGAAGTGTGCAGACCCCGAAATGAGACACAGGCCTTTGAAGGGAGCAGACCCCGAAATGGGACACAGTCCTTCGAAGGGTGCAGACTCTGAACTGGGACACAGACCTCAGAAGGGTGCAAACCCTGAAATGGGACACAGACCTCTGAAGGGTACAAACCCTGAATTGGGACACAGACCTCAGAAGGGTGCAAACCCTGAAATGGGACACAGACCTCTGAAGGGTACAAACCCTGAATTTGGACACAGACCTGAGAAGGGTGCAGATCACAGAGGTCAATAATAAGAACCTCTGTGGTGTAGACCCTGAATGGGACACAGGCCTTCAAAGTGTGCAGACTCTGAACTGGGACTCAGACCTCAGAAGGGTCCAAACCCTGAACTGGGTTTCAGCCTGTAAATCTAAAACTCCTCATCTGCTGTGACTGAAGTCAAACAAATATTCCTCTTGTGCTGTGGCAGGTTTTTTTTTTTTTCTTTCAGGCATAAATATGCCCAAAGAAGGTCATCAGGATCCCTGAATATCCCGCTGTGGTATTCCAGCTGAAATTCATTAGTCTGGCACAAACATGACCTTCATACTGCCGTCAACACAACAAACCAGCTCAGATCACCAAAGACTTCAACATCATCAGCAACAAAAACCGCTGAGACACAAAACGTTTCAATATCTTCTGTCCAATCAGCCTCGTCCAAAACACATCTGCCTTTATCTCACCAAATGCTGCATGACATGTCTGCATTCATCATACATGACTTACACACGTGTTATCACACACAAGGTCATTCTGGAAACTTTATGTTCAAACCACAACGTTGCTGACCCCCCCTCCCCGAAAAACCTAACTAAAGTCTGTAACAAAGTCTGTACTAGTAACTAAGATCAAAACACAGACGCTCGAAGCTTCCTTAAATAAACTCACTTTTGCTGTTCCTTTAAATGGAAACATGCTGCAGCCACGCCCCTTTTCACTGTCTGTCACTCATGACGTGGGCGTGCCTGACTGCACCAGCAGCAATTCAGATATGGACTTTCGTGGCTTAAGTCACAGATCTCTAAAACAAGACCTAAATTTTGTTCAATTTCAAAGTTGCTTGAATAAATGATAACAAAACCACAAAAACAATGAAAATGACAACACAACCCCTTTAAAACACAAACAGAGTCCCAGACTGGTCATCAGGCAGGCAAAGGGCATCCTTGCTCCAAAATGTACCACAACAAATCATGACTGAATAAATAGATGCTGAGTGCTGCATCCATCTGTGCAACACGACAGCCACGTTCACAACGCTCTGAAAATCTGCTCCCTGAGCTGTTTTTAAATCCTGGTGCTGCTGCTCGGTCATAGTTTTCATAAAAATCTTATAATCCTAAAAGTCAATCAGGAGTCATGTTAAGGTACCTTGAGACTTGCATGAATTTGATCCCCGCACTGGCACGCAATCCGCCGTGCCAGAAAGTAACTTGTACTAAACAGTTGTAAACTGTACGCGGCTGCGCGCAAGTGTGCAAAGAAAATTTTTGAAATGTTCAAAATCTCTGGCACACATTAATTTTGTAAAGTACATGTGAACATTGCGCAAACAATTCAAAAACACTGAGTGTCAGTGCAAGTCACTGCCTCAGCGCAGCGCATCGCATCTCATCTGAACGATTATGACAAGATGTTAAATCTATAATAAACATAATTTTACAGACACTCATAAGAAGGAATGAAAATGCAACTGTTTTGCCAAGCCATTACAATATAATATTACAATAATTACCTTTATGTGATTCCAAATGCGTTCTCCATGTCATGAAGCGCACGAGAAAAGCTGCAACTGTAGAAAATTCCTCCGGAGCGATTACAGGTGGTTTCATCAGCTAAACTCTGAGAGCAAGTGATTAATCCGCTACAAAATAATTACACTCAACAAAATTATAAACGCAACACTTTTGGTTTTGCTCCCATTTTGTATGAGATGACTTAAAGATCTAAAACTTTTTCCACATACACAATATCACCATTCCCTCAAATAGTGTTCACAAAACCAGTCTAAATCTGTGATAGGAGCACTTCTCCTTTGCTGAGATAATCACAGCATCACACCATCACCATCAATAAATCACACCATCCCACCTCACAGGTGTGCATATCAAGATGCTGATTAGACACCATGATTAGTGCACAGGTGTGCCTTAGACTGTCCACAATAAAAGGCCACTCTGAAAGGTGCAGTTTTGTTTTATTGGGGGGATACCAGTCAGTATCGGTGTGACCACCATTTGCCTCATGCAGTGCAACACATCTCCTTCGCATAGAGGTGATCAGGTGGCAATTGTGGCCTGTGGAATGTTGTCCACTCCTCTTCAATGGCTGTGTGAAGTTGCTGGATATTGGCAGGAACTGGTACACGCTGTCGTATAACCGCTGGTCCAGAGCATCCCAAACATGCTCAATGGGTGACATGGTCCCGGTGAGTAGGCCGGCCATGTAAGAACTGGGACATTTTCAGCTTCCAAGAATTGTGTACAGATCCTTGCAACATGGGCCGTGCATTATCCTGCTGCAACATGAGGTGATGTTCTTGGATGTATGGCACAACATGGGGCCTCAGGATCTCGTCACGGGATCTCTGTGCATTCAAAATGCCATCAATAAAATGCACCTGTGTTCTTCGTCCATAACAGACTCCTGCCCATACCATAACCCCACCGCCACCATGGGCCACTCGGCCACTCGACGCCACACACGCTGTCTGCCATCTGCCCTGGACAGTGTGAACCGGGATTCATCCGTGAAGAGAACACCTCTCCAACATGCCAAACACCAGCGAATGTGAGCATTTGCCCACTCAAGGTCGGTTACGGCGATGAACTGGAGTCAGGGTCGAGACCCCGATAAGGACGACGAGCATGCAGATGAGCTTCCCTGAGACGGTTTCTGACAGTTCGTGCAGAAATTCTTGGTTATGCAAACCGATTGTTTCAGCAGCTGTCCGAGTGGCTGGTCTCAGACGATCTTGGAGGTGAACATGCTGGATGTGGAAGTCCTGGGCTGGTGTGGTTACACGTGGTCTGCGGTTGTGAGGCTGGTTGGATGTACTGCCAAATTCTCTGAAACGCCTTTGGAGACGGCTTATGGTAGAGAAATGAACATTCAATACACGAGCAACAGCTCTGGTTGACATTCCTGCTGTCAGCATGCCAATTGCACGCTCCCTCAAATCTTGCCACATCTGTGGCATTGTGCTGTGTGATAAAACTGCACCTTTCAGAGTGGCCTTTTATTGTGGGCAGTCTAAGGCACACCTGTGCACTAATCATGGTGTCTAATCAGCATCTTGGTATGGCACACCTGTGAGGTGGGATGGATTATCTCAGCAAAGGAGAAGTGCTCACTATCACAGATTTAGACTGGGTTGTGAACAATATTGAGGGAAATGGTGATATTGTGTATGTGGAAAAAGTTTAGATCTTTAAGTTCATCTCATACAAAATGGGAGCAAAAACAAAAGTGTTGCGTTTATATTTTTCTTGAGTGTATTTTATACAACGCAGTGTCCAGCGGCACAAAGTGCAGCATCCAGCAGAACACAGTGGGTCGCATTGACCAAAGGTACTTTTAAAAAAATCTTTATACCAAATGCTGTCGCCATAATGAACTCAAAAAGGTGACCACTCCACAAAAAAAAAAAAAACCTGAACTGCTTTACTTCTGTTTTATTTGATTTTATTAGATCTTATTTTATGTTTATTTATCTTACTAGGTCTTATTCTACTTCTTCCTTTACTTCTATGTATTTTATGTATCTTTGTTTTATTTGTGTGTTTGTGTGTATCACTATGTTTGTATTTTAGTGTTGTCTTTTTTGTGCTGGTGAGCCAAAGACAATTTTTCCACATCGGTGGACAATAAAGAATTCATTCATTCATTCATTCATCTTCCTACCGCCTAGTCCAATTAAGGGTTGCGGGGGCTGGAGCCTATCCCAGCAGTCATAGGGCGTGAGGCAGGGTGCACCCAGGACAGGACGCCACTCTGTCGCAGGGCCACAAACAGACCAACAACACAGACACACCCACACACACACACCTAAGGACAATTTTAAATATTCCATCCACCTAACCCGCATGTCTTTGGGATGTGGGAGGAAAACCGGGGGACCCGAGGAAACCCACGCAAACACGGGGAGAAACATGCAAACTCCACACAGAAAGGCCACAGGAATTGAACCCACGACCTTCTCGCTGTGAGGCAACAGTGCTAACCACTAAGCCACCGTTATTCTATTCTATTCTATTCTATTGGCACGATGAATTGCACAGCAGTGCAAGGGTTAAATGCGTGCAAGTGTCAAGGTACCTTTAGAACTAGAACCATCCTCGTTAACTCCACCTGCACCATCATTTGGTTTTACTTTATACAGAAGTAAACAACATTATCAGTTATAGCAGCACTGCTGGGAGCGCCCCCCGCTGCTCCGTCACAGGTAGTAAAGATGAAACAGTCTGACAAGGACAACACTCAAATCAGTGTTTGATTTCACTTCGTGCACAAATTCAAACTCACCACTGACCTTATTACAGCACATATTGTCAGCAAAAGGCATAAATTGTTGCAACGGGGACAATACTCTTTCTGTAGAGTTAGCATGCTAACATCTATATAAGACTATAAGATGATTTGTAAAACCACAAACGAACAAACTGTTTTAACTTTAGAAGTGTTTATTTCTCACAAATTTTTACAAAATATATAAGAAAAATGGTCAAACATATTAGATTTATATATAAATACAGCTGTCACACCCTTACCAAAAAATAGTACTGATAAGTATATAAAAAGTAAACTAGAAGTATACTAGAAACATACTTGCATATACTACTTTTTGGTAAGGGCAGGGCATATTCTGCCATCTTGGATAATATCATTCGAGCGAGCAACCAAAGTATGTTGCATTGCCTTCACCCGGCTTGGCAGTCACAGTCATTCAGCATTTGCCTAAAATAAACGTCTTGTCTATTTTGGCCCCGCCTAGCTGGCAGCATCACCCCACCTTCTTTTTAACTTTTGATTTCTGCCTTGACGGCGTTTGTAACGTCTCTCCCGGTCTCCCCTACTCACCCTGGCGATGCGGAGCGGTTCTCCGTGTTCCAGGCCGCCCTGCAGGCTGAAGCCCCACGGAGCTCCTCCGACCAGCCGAACCTCCAGCAGCAGCCAGCCGAACATCACCAGAACCGGTTCACAAAGACCACAGAAAGTCCTCCATGAAAAGTCTGACCCAGTTCCGCTTCAAAGCTCCGCCCTGAACACAGACCCTCTTCCTGTGTTCCCCAAACCAGTTTAACATCACAAAAGGATTTAATACGACTGACCGAGCGGGGGAGGAAGAGAGAAGGAGGGGGAGAGAGAGAGGGAGGAAGAGAGAGAGGAGAGAGGAGAGGGAGAGAGAGAGAGAGGGATAGAGAGAGAGGGAGAGAGAGAGAGAGAGAGGAGAGGGGGAGGA